>NC_134572.1:25456666-25790833 GCF_050947875.1 Dermacentor variabilis | reverse complement strand
TCCGAAATAGCGACGCAAGAGCTTCTCGCTCAGTCCTCGTCGGCGTATAGGGGTCCAAACCCAAACACGGTCACCGGGCTGGTACTCGACGAAGCGTCGTCGGAGGTTGTAGTGTCGGCTGTCGGTACGCTGCTGGTTCTTGATCCGTAAACGGGCGAGCTGTCGCGCTTCTTCGGCGCGCTGGAGATAGGTCGCGACGCCAACATTCTCTTTGTCGGTGACGTGCGGCAGCATGGCGTCAAGCGTCGTCGTCGGGTTCCTGCCGTAAACCAGCTTAAACGGCATGATCTGGGTTGTTTCTTGCACCGCCGTGTTGTAAGCAAAGGTTACGTACGCCAGGACCGCGTCCCACATATTGTGCTCGACGTCGACGTACATTGCTAGCATGTCGGCGAGGGTCTTGTTCAGGCGCTCCATGAGACCATTCGTCTGCGGATGGTGGGCAGTTGTCCTCCTGTGGCTTGTGTGGCTGTACTGCAGAATGGCTTGGGTGAGCTCTGCTGTAAACGCTGTTCCTCTGTCAGTGATGAGGACTTCTGGGGCACCATGTCGCAACATAATGTTCTCGACGAAAAATTTCGCCACTTCGGCTGCGCTGCCTTTCGGTAGAGCTTTAGTTTCAGCGAAGCGGGTGAGGTAGTCCGTCTCCACTACGATCCACTTATTTCCGGATGTTGACGCGCGAAAAGTTCCCAACAAATCCATCCCAATCTGCTGAAATGGTCGGCGGTGTCTTGCGTCGCTGACAGTCTCGGCATGTCTTGACATAACGGGCGACGTCGGCGGTCAGGCGCGGCCACTAATACCTTTCCTGTATCCTCGACAGCGTTTGGGAGAATCCGAGGTGCCCAGCGGTTGGATCGTCATGTAGGGCGTACAGTACTTCTGGACGCAACGCTGACGGAACAAGAAGGTAGCTGGCGCGGACTGGTGAGAGCAGGTTGTTTTGTAATGTGAACGAAGACAATCCGCGCTTAAATGCCCGAGGCACTACGTCGGTGTTCCTTTCCAAATACTAGACGAGGCCTTTTAGCTCCGGGTCTGCTCGTTGCTGTTTAGTGAAGTCTTCTGCTCTTATTATTCCGAGGAAGGCGTCGTCATCCTCGTCGTCTTCCGGTGGGGGGATCGATGGGGGCGCGTGATAGGCAGTCGGCGTCTGAGTGTTTTCGTCCGGGCTTGTAGGTTACCGTGACGTCATATTCTTGCCGTCTGAGGCTCCACCTCGCTAGCCGTCCGGAAGGGTCGTTTAAGTTAGCTAGCCAACACAACGCGTGATGGTCACTGACGACTTTTAATGGCCTGCCGTATAGGTAAGGGCGGAATTTTGCTGTAGTCCAAATGATGGCGAGGCATTCCTTTTCAGTTGTAGAATAATTGCCGTCCGCTTTCGACAGCGACCGGCTAGCATAAGATATCACCCGTTCATGTCCGTCTTTCTTCTGGACTAGGACGGCACCGAGGCCAAGGCTACTGGCGTCAGTGTGGGATTTCGGTATCGGCGTCTTCGTCGAAATGTGCCAGTACCGGCGGTGACTGCAGGCGTCGTTTTAGTTTTTGAAATGCGTCGGCCTGCGGCATTTGCCACTTGAACTCGACATCAGATTTGGTTAGATGTGTTAGCGGCTCGGCGATGCGTGAAAAGTACTTGACAAAACGCCTGTAGTGGGCACACATGCCAAGAAATCTACGCACTGCCTTCTTGTCGATGGGCTGCGGGAACTTTGCGATGGCAGCTGTTTTCGGCGAGTCGGGCCGTACTCCGGAGTTGCTGATGACGTGGCCTAGGAACAGAAGCTCATCGTAAGCGAAGTGGCACTTTTCTGGCTTCAGAGTGAGCCCTGATTATTTGATAGCCTCTAGTACTGTAGCAAGCCGCCTAACGTGAATGTCAAAAATCTGATCAGCCGGTCAAGCGCGTCGGCTTTTATAGAGCAGTCGTCGAATATTCCAGAGTAACCGCTGACACCCGCGTGTCTTCCACAAAGTTCTACACTATTCGCGTCGCGCAAGCATGCAATCAGATTACACAAGTTGCGGGAAAGACAGCGGATGGAACCATCGATAACATTCCAGAAACTTCTTTTACATGCAGGCGCATCCTGCGCTTTGCGATAACATTTGTTAGGTGGTGAGAAGTGGTCGCCCGATAAAGATAAAGAAGTACATGTGTCAATAGGGTAATATTAAGATGCAAAAAATTGTATAAAATTCATCCACAGCTCGTTCGATGAAGAGGCGCTGTCTCTCAGTGTTTTGGGTGCTTGTGAATTACAAGATATTACAGCGTATGAAGTTGCATCGCGCATGGACGAATCATATTTGCATACTTTGGCAGTTTTGGGCCCGCGGAATAAATGATGAAGCGGGAAGCATGCTACCGTTTTCATTTCTTGCAAACAAAAAACAACAAAATGACATGGTTGAAACGAAATTCAAAACTCTTAATCCACTAAATATTTCTTACTATCGTGATAAGATCTCCTAAGGAAATTTTCAACGCGAAAACATATCAACTTTAGCAAAAAGACATTCTTAACTAGTGCAAGTGTCATTTAAGAGACTGTCAGAACACATGAAGGATTGCAAGGCATCTCCAGGCAACTGCATCTAAAGGTATGACACAATTACGCCGTACCACTAAGCAACCAGGCCGACTACACAATTAAAGAAAGAGACAGTGATATAACCTTTCACAAGCGTGACTCTAAATGTATAGAATACTGCTCTGTTTTGAACAAGGTGCAAATCTGAGGTCGAGTCTTCCACTAATATTCCTCGCGGTCACAGAAGTCATTAAATTCTCGCGGACTGTTTCACGGATAAGGAGAACTTATTCTACCGTGCAGCGCTGTGACTCGTCGGAGAAAGCTCAGGAATTGTATCTTGCATAAACAGCCGAATTCCGTTTATCTGCTGGAGTTTTATCTGCAGCTGTTGTCAGGTGAGCAGCTAACTACAAGGACTATTGCTGTTGTTCTTTTGTTCTCTCCTCAACATATCCCTGTCAGTGCGTTGACACATTTGATTATTATTTTTCTCCTCACCCAAACGCCTCGTCCTTTCTGCAGCTCTTTATAAGCACCAACAGACCACTTCGTCAAATGTGCTGTACGATGTGTTTCTTTTTCGTAGTTGCATGATTTAAAAACAGAGGCGGCATTCTCGCATCTTCAGGAAAAAGATATATTTCTAGCTAGAACAAGTTTGAATGGCTATACATGGTTTTTCGGAAAAATTTTTCGATTGGTCCATCTTTCGGTCTTCTCCTTCCCCATTTGCCCCCGTGCAATTTTTACATCTAGAGCTGCTTGTCAGAGCGCACCTTTACAAGGCTATCGCTCCTCGGCCTGAATTGATCTGGCATCCCTGATAGAATGCTAAGAAGGAGACGAGAAACAACAGGAGGAGGGAAGGTGCAGCGGTGCGTTGGGGCTGCGGGGGTTTCAGGCGTCGGTTGAACAAGGCCTGTGCCGGGTTGTCGGTGAGAACCTGTCTTGATAGCGTTGTTCGATGGCATCGTTGTCGGCGCGTGTGCTCGAAGCGTTGTTCCGCGTCAGCCTGGGAGGCGCGGCCGCGGAGTAGAGAACAAGGAGCCGCGCTCCCCCCCCCCCCTTTCTTTTTCCTCGCCCAGCGTTCCGCAAGGCGGCTCGACGAAGCGCCGGACCCCGCCCCTGTCCTCGGGGTCCGGCGCGGGATTCGCCGGGCGTCGTCATGACGCGCTCGGCCCACCTGGCCTGCCCGGATGTGCGAGCTCGAGCTCGATGCCGTCATTGTCGCACTGCTGCTGCTGCTTCTTATTGCTTTGTTTTGTTCACTGCAGTCTCGAGCGAGCATGTGCGACCGCGTCGCCGAGTGTGGTGCCGTCCCTCGCGTCGCGTACGAGCCTCAAATATACAGACCTATCACCTGCGAAGCCGACGAAGTGTTGAAAAAGAGGGCATCTCCGCGGGCATATCCAGCCTTCGCTTCTCTTTAAAGCAGTTCGGCATGCGGCTTTTCTGTATTTCTTTGTTTCTTTTTCTCTGGCGTTGCGTCATGTTAAACTGAAGAGGCTTCAGTTTACCAGATTAGTAATGACCGAGAGAGCTAAGTGACGTGTCTTCTTTGTATGCAGAATTGTGAATCTAGAAATGCAGAAGAAAAAGAATCTGCGGTGACTGGTTGACGGAAAGACTTCAAGCCTTCTTATGACCACTATATTATGGCACACCCGCAGACCGTTAGGAGCGCAAGAATTTTATCGTCACGTTATTGGGCCATTAACAACCCGGACAGCCCGCCAATGGAAACTGACCCTTGCTACGTTTAACACCCGAACCCTCTCGAGTGAAGCTAGTCTAGCAGGACTCTTTGAACAACTATCAGGAATTGTTTGGGATATCATTGGCCTTAGGTTATAAGAACTGGGTAGGCTTATACAGTGTTGACAAATGGTCACATCCTCTGGTAAAGAGGACTACCAGATATGAAGCAGTTCGGAGTAGGATTCCTAATCCACAATGACATAGCGGGCAACATTGACAAATTCTACAGCATTAATGAGAGGGTAGCAGTAGTCGTAATAAAGCTGAATAGGAGGTATAGAATAAAGGTAGTGCAACCCTACGCTCCAACCTCCAGTCACGATGATGAAGAAATAGAACAGATTTATGAAGATGTCAAATTAGCGATGCCAAAAGTGCAAGCTCACCATAATGTAGTCATGGACCACTTCAATACAAAAGTGAGAAAAACGCAGGCAGGTGAACAAGCAATTGGCAATTACGGCGTGGATTCTAGGAACACTCGAGGGAAGATGTTGGCAGAGTTCGAGAAAAGGAATAAGCTGCGAATAATGAACACTTTCTTCAGGAAGCATTGAAACAAAAAGTTGACCTGGAAAAGCCCTAATGGTGAAACAAGAAACGAAATTGATTTCATACTTGGCCGATCCCAGCTTTCTGCAAGATGTAGAAGTGTTAGGTACGGCAAAGTGCAGTGAGCATAGGTTAGTGCAGGTTAGGATTCACCTCAATTTGCAGGGAGAAATAGTAAAATTGCTCTAGAAGAATCAGGCCAACCTAGACGCAGTAAGGGTAAAAGCATATCAATCCAGGTTGGCACTTGCGAACAGATATGCAGCCTTAGAAGAGAGAAATGAAGATGACATAGAGGCAATGAATGAAACCGTAACTAGGCTGGCTTAGAAGCAGCAGTTGAAGTGGGCGGTAAGGCACCAAGGCAACCAGTATGTAAGCTTTCCCAAGTAACGAAAGACCTAATAAAGAAATGACAAAGAATTAAAGTAACCAACTCAAGAGATCACATTGAATTCGCGGAACCGTCAAAACTAATCAGGATACAATAACGGATATTGGAAATTATAACGTGAGAAAGACTGAGGAAACAGTAAAAGACAGACGCAACCTGAAATCAGTGAGAAGGAAAGTTGGCATCGAACAAACTAAGATGGTTGCACTGAAAGATAAGCAAGGTAATATCATGAGATATCTCGAATATATAGTAAAAGCGGCGGAATAATTCTATACAGACTTGTACAGTACCAAACGAGCCATGATACCTCCATTTGAAATAATGATGAACAGGTTACAGAGGCTCCTTGTATAACTAACGGTGAAGTTAGAAGGGCCCTGCAAGACATGATACGGAGAAAACCGGCAGGAGAAGATGGACTACCAGGCGATTTATTCAAGGATGGAGAACACGTCATGCTTGAAAAGCTATCGGCCCTTTACAGGAACTGTCTCCGACTTCAGGAGTCCCAGAGAACTGGAAGAACCGAACATTTTACTAATCCAGAAAAAGGGAGACGTTAAAGAATTGAAAATTGTAGACCCATTAGCTTACTTCCAGTAATATATAAAATATTCACCAAGGTGTTCAATAGAATAAGGGCAACATTGGGCTTTAGTCAACCAAGGGAACAGGCAGGTTTCAGGAAGGGATACCCTACAATGGATCACATCCATGTCATCAATCGGGTAATCGAGAGATCCGCAGAGTACAATCAGCTTCTCTATATGGCTTTTATAGATTACGAAAAGGCATTTGATTCAGTAGAGATAGCAGCAGTCATAAAGGCTTTACGAAATCAAAGAGTACAGGACACTTATACAAATATCTTGGAAACTATCTGCATATATTCCACAGCTACCTCTTTTCTCCACAAGAAAAGTACGGCAATACATATAAAGAAAGGGGTAACACAAGGAAACACAATTTGTCTCATGATATTCACTGCGTGCTTGGAAGAAGTAGTCAATCTATTAAACTTGGATGGCTTAGGAATAACGATCAACGGCGAATATCTCCAACCTTCGATTTGCAGATGACATTGTCCTGTGCAGCAACACTGGGGATGAATTACAACAAATTACTGAGGGCCTTAACAGAGAGTGTATAGGAGTGTGGTGGAAGGTTATTATGCAGAAGACAAAGATAAATATAAATAGCGGGGTTAGGGAAGAGGAGTTCAGGATCGCCAGTCAGCCTCTAGAGTCTGTGAAGGAGTACGCTTACATAGGTCAATTAATCACAGAGGATCCTGCTCATGAGAAGGAAATTTACAGAAGACTAAAAATGTGTTGGAGCGCATTCGGCAGACATTGTCAGATCCTGGCTTGAAGCTTACCATTATCATTAAAAAGAAAGGTGTACAATCAATCCATTCTACCAGTGCTGACATATGGGGCAGAAACTTGGAGACTTACAAAGAAGATCGAAAAGAAGTTAAAGACCGCGCAAAGAGCGATGGTACAAAGAATGTTAGGCGTAACGTTAAGAGACAGGAAGAGCGCGATGCACATCAGAGAGCAAAGACGAATAGCCGATATTCTAATTGACATTATGAGAAAGAATAGAGATTTGCAGGTCATGTAATGCGCAGGTTAGATATCCGGTGGCTCATTAGGGTTACAGGATAGGTGCCAAAAGAAGGGAAACGCAGTCGAGGACGGCAGAAGACCAGATGGGGTGATGAAATTAAGAAATTCGCAGGCGCGAGCTGGAATTGGTTCGTGCAGGACAGGGGTAATTGGAGATCGCAGGGAGAGGTGTTCGTCCTGCAGTGGACTTAAAATAAGCTAATAATAACGAGGATGATGACGTCGCCCTGATGGCCGCGCTTTCTTAACTATTATGACCATAGCTCCTCGGAATCACTTCTTTCGCTTAGCTTAAACGTTTTTGTTTACAAGCAGTGCCTTTCTTTATCTTAGCAGCTGTTCTGCTAAGAAGCCAGATGGAGTGGCTGAAAAAAAAAAAGAAAGAAGCTGGAGCGTTAGTTGCCATAGCAACGATCTGATTATAAGGCATGCATTAGAGGGTGAGGTCTGTAAGTGTTTTGATCATCATGGGTCCTTAACCTGCACCCAGTGCACGGTGGATGAGCGTCTACTTCATTCCGAATCCGTCGGAACGCAGCAGCCTGACCGGAATCGAACCCGTGACCTATTGATCTGCAGCCTAACGTCATAGCTATTGCGATACCATGGCGGGTTGTGTGGCTGCTCCACAGATAGCACCGATGCACATCAAACACACAAATATAATGCAGGGACACCACATCAAGCAGTGCTAGCAAGCCGACGCAACTAGAAATAATGCGATAAGAAAACTTGCATATACGAGGGTGAATCAGAAAGTTCTTGCCCCCATTTCTTTAGCCAAGTTACGGCTATAAATGGGAAAACAACATATCCATATCCAGCGGTGGACCTATCTTGGACCGGCCCGGCCTTATCTGCCGGTAGCTCCGCGACACGGTGCTGCTGTCAGTTGGAGATGGCGGTTGTGCTTGACACGTATACACGGCGTACGAGCGACGAAGTGTGATTCGTTTTCTGTGGAGCAAGGAACGAACACCCATCGAAATCCGCAGGGAAATGCAGCCCACGTATGGGGAAAGGTGTCTCGCTTTGAGAAGTGTGAGATGATGGTGTCGTGAGTCCGCAAAAGGCCGTGAAGACTTGCATGACAATGAGCGTTCGGGGAGGCTGCGTGCATCGCTGACTGACGACAGGGGCACCTAAATTTAGTGCTTCGATGGGACAAATAGCCTCAACTGGTGTCGTTAGTATGTGGAAAAATAGTGTAAGGTACGTACAATAGTACTTACATTTGTAATTAACTGTATCGACCTTATTTTGGCTAATAAAAACAGGGGAAAATACTTTCTGATTTGCCCTCGTACATTCGTATGAGTAAAAACAAAGAAATCGAAATGATATGCAGCAAGCAAAGACTGCAGTTGCATCAGATGCTTTCTAGACATACTAACAGATACTGTAGGTACATTATTGTATCTCGGACGACAGTAAAAAGAAATTTTGACTAATGTTGAAGCTAAAGCACTTAAAGCTCACAAAAATTAAAGCTGACAAACTAGTTATGATGCTGCGATCAAAATTTTGCACATAGTGAATGAAAAGCTTAATGTGGTGATGCGGGCAAGAGCACGAACAGGGTTTGAGAGAACACATAAGTACGTTTAGATGATGAAAAAATGATACGTTTAGAAAGTCTATCATTGAGATTATTGATGTAAAATAATGAAAAAATGTTGGCAAATGACTAGCACAGCTTAAGATGAAAAACCAGCACTTGATGAATCGATTGTATATTTTGCAGCATGGGAGATGTGGCACGTTTTTTTCTCTCTCAGCTTAGTGATGGTGGCATTAAACAGTTTTCTGATTCCGGTTGGCAACGAGAACATACTGGCTCATAGCGACAAAGAACTTAGCAATGATTTTGGAACAACTGTTAGAAGCTTGGGCTATTTCGCTTCCTTGATTTCAGCAAAAGTATTAGGCTCTTCTCACAACATTACGTTCTCTAAAAATTGATGAACAAATGTTCAGCGGTGCCAGCCCCACTGCGCTGCAAGAATACGTTGTAAACGCAAAAGAAGGAAAAGAAACACGACTTTAGCGGTGTACGATTCTTTTCTCTCAGATACTCTTTAGGTGACACTCCATGAATTGTCCAATTAGTCAGCTACTTTGTGGTCGCATTTGTCAATTCTCCCACCGCTCAATCTTGCCACCAACACCCGTATTTTCTAAAGGCATGTGTTCCACACGAAGTGGGACGTCGCTGTGTGAGCGGTACTACTGAAAATAAATATCCTCGGGATGTAGGTCGTGGCGTTGCTGCTGGTGATATCAGTCGCTTTATATTCGATAAACGTTCTTACATGCCTTCCTGCTTGGCGTTGGGAAGGAGAAAATTGAGTTGCCTGCCGGCGACAGAAAATTAATTATTGCAAGCGCGACACTAATTGCGTGAAGCCAGCGTAGTCATTGGTGCGTGGCAGATTTGCGAGGTAATTTTCATTGACTTTCTTTTGCGGACGTTTATTGAAACTTCCAAAAACCTTTCGATGAACATGGCACAGCGGCGACTATGGCTGCACGGTAGCCTTTATGTTATCCCAGAGCGGCAAACTGGCTGATTGAAAAATAAATACAATAAAATCTTGTACGTGAAGAAGCGTGTCGGAGGAGTGTCACTTGTTTTTCCGAAGTAAAGGCAGCAAGTAGTGTGTTATGAGCAAAAGATTTGTTGTCTTTTCCCGCTTTTCGCTGCGTGAAACTGCTTAGAAGGGCCGTCACCACGGCTGACTATTTTGAGCTGACAAGCATTGTGCATACAATGCGCGCTAACAATCGTGTCTCCTTGGTATTACATCTATACGAGCGGAGGAAAGAGCTTAAATTTCACACCGAACGCCGTTTGCCCTCCTTCTCGCGGGTGCCGCACTCCAAGCTGGAGAGTCGGCATCAATCGCAAAAGTGCGCCTACGTGGACGGTAGTGCTGTGACTTCACTCACAGCCGCACGCGAGTTCAAGAAGTGTTCAAGGTAACATCAGTTATTTGTTTAATCTGCTGCTTCAACAGACGAGCTAAAGTTCAAAGAAATAATAAAAAAATACCAACCGAATGTCTGAAGTGTTTTTCTTTTACCTCGTACCATAGCAAGAGAGATGTACTTCCGTTTCGTCATCTTATTGCCACGTCGTGCAGTCGCACACGTATAGAGCGAAATTATATCGTTTTCTACTGCGTTCCAGCGCCGTGATCCTGCTCTTTCATCCTCTCGCGTCTGCCTTAGTGCTCGTGATTGTGACACTGACTCCTACCGCTAATGAGGTGTTCTTGTGCAGAGCGCGCAAAATCGTTCGCTCCGTGAAACCAGACAAACACAACCGTTTGCACGCGAGACCGTCACCAGTAGTACACCGCTCAGCAAAAACGCTAGGAAGAGGAAAAATGTCACAGGACGGCTTGGTACATGCAGCAAAGTCGCAACGTAAGCCTCAGGAGTGCCTCCATTGGAGCGCCATTTTCGGCAAGACGCAGTAGAAGGTTCTTGTTTTGTGAGAAGGCGCCATAACGTGTACCGAAGAATAAACAAAGGTATTCAGACTACGCGGCGCACATATCTCATCCCTTGAACAATGGTAGAATACGATTCTGTTGATGAAGATGATAATCATTTATCCGCATCCCCTTCTAAGCGAGGCGGTGACAAATAGTCACCTAGCCTGCTTAAGTTGACCAGATCCAGCAACATGCAACATGCAATTGCTACATGCAACTACTACCGCTACATGCAACTCATACATGTGGGAAAATTTGGTGGAATACAACGCTACTGCAATGAAAAATTTGCAGGTATCAAGGCTACTTCGTAAGCATGTCAAGTTGGAACAAGTCGCACGATCTCATGCTAATGAGGATGTCGATGATGATAATTTATTGGCGACCCCGTTGAAATGGCGTGGGGACAAAGAGTCACCTAGCCTGCTTGATTTATTCACGTATGCTATACACGTGATTCATTCCAGCATGTTATTGCGGTAGCAATTATATGGGCACTCCAAGCTCATTGTTGCCGTCGTCGTCGCCGTTACGTTCCGTATAAAGTCTAAGGGCGATAATACCGTCGCCGCATGCTGTATGCTGTATGTGGGAGTGAAAGCCTGCGAGGGTAAGCCGATGATTGCGACTCCATCTCACGCGCGTAAGGAAGGAAAGCTGCGAGGAAGAGCGCCGTCTACCGTCGCGTGCATGACACCGCGGGAGGACAGGGAGGGGTGGCGTTTTACTTCGGTAGCAAGTGCGTCCGGCGCGTGCGTGCGTGGCAGCGCGGGCTTTATTTGAAAGCAATCTGCTTTGGGGGCACAGCCTAGGTGTGCCAACGGTTCGTAGCGCTGCATGTGTCGTGCTCTCGCCGTTCAGTTAGCGTTGAAGCGATAGACAACACGGCAGTAACTTCGCTTGGTGGTGCTGCCACGCTTCCTGACGCCATTCTTTTGACAGCGAGTGTCTGAGGTTATCGAGTGTGATGTGTTCATGTTTTCCTGTGCGTGCTGACAAATGCTTGATAGTTTAGTTAGTAAGCGATTGTTTACAAAACATTACTGTCCCTAAAACTACTATCCTTACCTCTTATAGCGGTGTACTATTTTGCTATCGCAATCGATGCTTCGCCTTTTGTGCGAAACTGCGACGTTTTGTATATTGACAGTTGACACGATGTGATGCTAATGACGATAATTATGAGGATGGTTTATTGGCACCGCTTTGAAACGGGGCGGTGACAAACAGTTACCCAGCCTTCATGATTTAAGCCCGACCTGCCATACACGTTTTTCATTCTAAGATTTTGATACATCTCCTTAATCTTCTTTTTCTTCCTCGTGACCACTCTATTTACCTTGCACCGCTATCTATGCAATTGCGGTAAGGCGTGCCACCTTGTGTAGTATTATGCATGCAGCTGCAATGCAAACTGTACACGTATCGACGCTACGTGGCACCCCCCCCCCCATCTCACATCGCGTTTCTCCTCTCACTCTAGGACGCGTGCAAAGGGCATTTTTCCCATCCGAGCTAGCAAGAGCTGGCGTGCCTCAGTGATAGAGTAGCTAACTCTCCCGCAGCGGGCCTCAGCTTGGTCCTGGAGGGAGCGGTAATTTTTTTTTCTCTCATTCTCGCCGATAGCTGCGATGGGCACCAGCGGCGGTAGACAGCATCGCCAACTGAAACGGCTATTAGAATGAGCCTATAACAGCTTAAGCTGCAAAAAAAAATAATGAAGGTGGGGCTCATGATGTATTCGTCACGCAATCCTCCGGCTCCGGTATGGGAGAACGCAGGGAAGGAATTTTGCTTGCGGAGGCTGGACGGCGCAAGTGGAGAGAGTGTTATGTTGGCAGTGACGCTCGCCTCCTGAAATCATGGCTTCGGGCACTTGAAATATTTTCATGGCTGCTATTACTGAGCTAATTTGAAAAATTCTTACAGTAAAATGCTCCTACAGGGCACGTAGCAAGTTCCAGCGTATGGCTAAAATTTGCTATGACACCTGGTGAGGAGGGTGTTTGGATCTGGACTGCTGGTACGATCTGTTGGGAACTCGGCGCTGACGCCCGTGGTTGTACCTGGGTCGCAAGCCCCAAGGGTAGCGTTGGCCTGGCGGCCTGGGGTACATCTGGAAGCATCCGAAGGTCCCGGCAAAGCATGAGTCGACTGGTAACAACGAAACAACTTGTTTATTTTAACATCGCAAAGAGTTGGCGGTCAGGTTTGACCGTAGTAGAGAGACGGGAGAGCACTTCACTCAACAGAAGAAATCGGAGCCCTCCCTTTGGCGTCCGGGGGCAGCTGTTTTTATACTCTCGCAGTTGAGGGCAAGAACGAACCCCTCAAAAGACGAGCACGTGAATGTACAATGGGCTAATGGTGACGCACACTGTCGTAGCGATGCCGTAGCACCATGTCGAGCACGATCTCGTAGCACCCTGTCGTGGCGCTGCCGGTCGGACACAATGACTGTAATGAGAGGATGGTCCCTGCTTTGGCATCGCCTGTTTCGGGCACAATGACTGGAACGAGATCCCTGCTTTGGCATCGCCTGTTTCGGGCCCAATGACTGGAATGAAATCCCTGCTTTGGCATCGCCTGTTTCGGGCACAATGACTGGAATGCGAGGATGATCCCTAGGCGGTCGCATCGCCGCAGTCGCGCCTGGAAACACCTGGCGATGAGTGTTGCGGCGACGACGATCGGGCCAAAATGTCTGCCGCCCCGCCGCAGTCGCGCCGGCAAAACCACGTGTCGCAGGCGAAACGCAACAGACCGCCCCGCCGGGGGAAGGAGATCCCGATGGACAGGGGACTGCATCCGCTGTCCGGAGGGATGTCGCTCGATGATGCTCATAACCGAAGTCGGGCGTCCCTCGACGTTTCTTGAGCGCAGCGCACAGAGAAGGCCTCGTTCTCTCGTTCAGGTTCGCACGGGACACTGCAAAGTGACTTCGGGAGAGTTCACATTTTTGTTCTCGTTCCCGGCAAGCGTTAGAACTACGCTGAAACTCAACCGCTCAGTCAGCAAGCACGGCACAACCCTCACTAAGCCCTGCCAGGCTCTTTCCCCTTTTTATACCACTGCCTAGTTCCTTACAGTAGTCTAGCATCACTCAGAACGCGTCCACAAATTGAAAAATTGCACTAGAAAGCATATCATCACTTTGAAACACTAAACAAAAGCAATATGTTAAAAAAAATCCTGCCTCAGGAAGAAAAACATCAGTAACAAACAATTTTGAGGCTGATTCCTACGTTAGGGGCTTCGACTTAAGCCATCGGCGTTACCGTTGAGACACCCCTTTTTGTAACGCACCTCAAAGGAATATTGTTGTAAAGCGAGGCTCCAGCGCAGGAGGCGGCCATTTTTGGGAGAGATGGTCTGCAGCCATTGGAGAGGGCAGTGATCCGTCTCAATGATAAACCTCGAGCCGGCTAGATAGCATGACAATTTCTGAACGGCCCACACGAGACACGCACACTCTTTCTCGGTGGCGCTATACGCCTGCTCACGACTGGTCAGCTTACGACTAGCATACAGGACGGGGTGTTCTACTTCTCCATTTTCCCGTTGGCACAGTACAACGCCCATGCCTCGCTCACTAGCATCGCACTGAACAATGAACCCTTTTGTATAGTCTGGCGATCGTAGCACAGGCTGGCTTGTTAGGGCACTCTTTAGGGCGCTAAAAGCTCTTTCCTTTGTCTCGTCCCAGACGACTGTTTGAGGCTCTGTTTTTCTTAGAGCATCCGTCAGGGGAGCCGCGATATCAGAGTACCTAGGGATGTACCTCTGATAGTAGCCGGCGACACCCAAGAACGACCGAATATCGGTCTTGGTGCGCGGTTGCGGAAAGTCTCGCACAGCGGCCACTTTTATTTCAGAGGGGCGGCGACGACCCTGACCAATCACGTGACCGAGGTAGACAACCTCGGCCTGTGCTAACTGGCACTTAGGAGCCTTTACTGTCAAGCCTGATTCGCGCAGGCGGGTTAGCACTGCCCGCAAGTGTGTCATATGCTCAGACCAGGATGCGGAGAATATCGCTACGTCGTCTAGATACGGTAAAGCGAATTCTTGCTGTCCCCGCAACACTTTATCCATGAGACTTGAAAAACAGTATGGCGCGTTCTTCAAACCAAAACTCAACACTTTAGGACGGAATGTTCCCATTGGTGAAATGAACGCCGCATACCTACTAGCCTCTTCTGTAAGTGGAACCTGCCAATAACCCCTGACAAGATCTAGGGTGCTACTAACTTTCTCAAGGCGCTCCTCGATGTTAGGGATCGGATAAATTTGATCCTTAGTGATGGAATTAAGCCTGCGGTAGTCGACGCAAGGACGAGGTTCCTTGCCCGGTACCTCAACTAAAATCAAAGGGGAGGTATAATCACTCTCACCTGCCTCAATAACACCGAGCTGTAGCATTTTCTTTACCTCAGCCTCCATAATATCGCTCTGGCGGGGTGACACCCGATACGCCTTGGATCGTACTGGCTCTGTGGAGGTAAGTTCTATATCATGAGTAAGTACAGAAGTCCTACCAGGCCTCTCAGAGAACAGACCTTGAAACTCTTGTAATAGCTGGTGTAGTTCGGTTTTCTGCTCAGGCGACAGCGGTGCTTTACTGATAAGGTCACTAATGACTTGACCGGTGTCTTCCCTGTTCGTCACTGAGCCTAGTCCCGGAAGCTCGACTGGAAGCTCTTCAGGAACGTTTATCATCATGCACACCACTGCTTCCCGTTGTCTATAAGGTTTGAGCAGATTACAGTGGTAAACTTGCTGTGCTTTCCGCTTTCCTGGCAGACTTACCACGTAGTTAACGTCCGACAGTTTCTGAACAATTCGTGCTGGGCCCTCCCACTGCACGTCTAGTTTGTTGTTTAGCGATGTGCGCAATATCATGACCTCATCGCCAACCTCAAAACGACGGGCCCTGGCTGTCCGATCATAATAAACCTTGGCCCTCTGCTGGGCCTTTGTCATTGCTTCACCTGACAACTCCTGTGCCCTTCGTAAGCGTTCGAGGAGCTTAAGCACGTACTCCACCACGACTGGGTCGTCGCCCCTACCTTCCCACGATTCTCGAAGCATGCGAAGCGGAGATCGAAGCGAGCGACCGTACACCAGTTCAGATGGCGAAAACCCCGTAGCCGCATGCGGCGCGGTCCTTAAAGCAAACATCACCCCAGGCAGACACAGCTCCCAGTCAGTTCGATGTTCAAAACACAACGCTCTCAACACGCGCTTCATGACGGAGTGGAGCTTCTCAACGGAATTCGACTGTGGGTGGTACACTGAGCTGTGTAACAGCTTTACCCCACACCTTTCGAGAAAAGTTGTCGTCAAAGCGCTAGTAAACACTGTGCCCTGATCTGATTGGATTTCCGCAGGGAAACCAACTCGCGCAAATATGGACAGTAGTGCATTAACTATCTCAACTGAGCTGAGTTCTTTAAGCGGCACTGCTTCAGGGAACTTTGTCGCTGGGCAGATCACAGTCAAAATGTGTCTGTACCCCGTGGCTGTTACCGGCAGAGGTCCCACAGTATCAATAACGAGCCGTCTAAAAGGCTCCGTAATGATAGGTACCAATTTCAACGGCGCCCTCGATTTGTCCCCTGGTTTGCCCACCCGCTGACAAGTGTCACATGTCCTCACGAAATGGTCTGCGTCCCGAAAACACCCTGGCCAATAGTACTCTTGCAAGAGACGGTCCTTAGTTTTCTTAACTCCTAGGTGTCCGGACCACGAACCCCCATGCGACAAGCGCAACAGATCCTGACGATAGCATTGAGGCACGATCAGCTGATCGAACTCCACTCCTCGGCGATCTAGATACTTCCGGTACAGGACTCCACCTCTTTCCACAAAACGCGCAGTTTTCCTGGCGATACCTTCTTTGACATTGCAGCGCACGTTTTCCAGGCTGCCATCCTTTTTTTGCTCGGCTATCAAAGCCGTCCGGCTGACTTTTAGCAACCTATCAAGTCCGTCTGACGTAGGCGCGATGAGCAAATCAGTAGATAGCTCTTCTAACTTTCCCGCGTCGGGCGTTTCCTCTCCAGTATCTGGCGCCTTTAACGTTACAGACTCAAGTTTATTCAGTTCGGGCGTGCTCGGAATATCAGCTAGCTGCGCCTCTGACCCTTTTTCGTTGTTTGATAACGTCGGCCCCGCAACTACCGCCTTTGCAGCGAGCTCCCGAACCTTCGATCTGGTTAAGGCCTGAACACTAGCTTCACCAAACAAAAGCCCCTTCTCGCGCAGGAGGTGATCGGACCTGTTTGAAAATAGGTACGGGTACTGGGGTGGCAGCATAGATGACACTGCCGCCTCCGTCTCAAGCGCTCCGAAAGGTCCTTCAATAAGCACCTTTGCTACTGGCAGACACACGCTATGAGCTTCCACGGCTTGCTTGATCCACGCGCACTCGCCCGTGAACATATGGGGTTCTACGTAAGACGGGTGAACTACATCCATCGTAGCTGCGGAATCGCGAAGCACTCGGCACTCTTTCCCGTTTACGAGGAGGTCTCGCATGTAAGGCTCGAGAAGCTTCATGTTCTCGTCAGTGCTGCCTATTGAAAAAAACACAACTTTTGGTGTTGTTTCCGGACACTGCGCCGAAAAGTGACCCGGCTTCTGGCACGTATAACAAACGCCCGCTCGCCTCATCTCGAACCGCTTTCTGCGTTTGGCTGCCGCCGTCTCTTTACGTCTGGTCGGACTGCTTTCGCTCGCATCCGCACTACGCGTGTCCCCCTTTGCTCTCATGGGTGTGAACTTCGGCCTCTCAAACTTCGAGCCAAATTCACCCTTTTGACCGTCCTTAGCTCCGCGAGCTCGACGCGTCACAAACTCCTCGGCTAGCTCAGCGGCTCTAGCCACCGTACTCACGTCTGGCCTATCCAAGACCCAGTATCGCACGTTCTCAGGTAACCGACTATAAAACTGTTCTAGCCCGAAACACTGCAGAACTTTATCGTGGTCACCAAACGCTTTCTCTTCTTTGAGCCACTCCTGCATGTTCGACATAAGCCTATACGCAAACTCTGTATATGACTCACTTCTGCCTTTCTCATTTTCCCGAAACTTCCGACGGAACGCCTCCGCAGACAGCCGGTACTTTTTTAGCAGACTCGATTTTACTTTGTCGAAATCCTCTGCTTCCTCTCTATCCAAGCGAGCGACTACGTCGGCCGCCTCGCCGGGTAACAAAGTGAGCAAGCGCTGTGGCCACGTTTCCCGAGAGAACCCCTGCTTCTCGCACGTTCGCTCAAAGTTAACCAGGAACAAACCAATGTCCTCTCCAAGCTTAAACGGCCGCATCAGGTCAGTCATTTTGAACAATACCCGTTCTCCTGCACCGTGTGCCTGACTTCCATTACGAGCGCGTTCCATCTCTACCTCAAGACGCTTCATTTCCAAAGCGTGTTGACGGTCACGCTCTTGTTGCTCTCGCTCTTTCTGTTCTTTACGTTCACGCTCTTCTTTTTCTTTCTGTTCTTTAAGTTCCCGCTCCTGTCTTTTTGACCTCTCCTCAATAGTCTCAAGGCATTCCGACAGCTCGTCATCCTCAGCCTCTAACTCAAGAATAGCCTTTAGCAGTTCAGGTTTTCTTAGTTTGTCTGAGACATCCAGACCCAACTCTCTTGCAAGCTCCAACAATTTCGGTTTGCGCAACGACTTCAAATCCATGGCTGCTCTGAATGCTGCTTTCTCTACTGCTTACTATTGTCTTGCCGCAAACTAACCCGGCAGCAACGACAACCACAATTACCAGCTCTGTTTCTGACACTAACAAAAAGCCTGGCAAAGCTCAGAAGAAGAAAGTCCCGCACTCACCAAACCTCGCAGCCAAGAGTCCAGCGCAGTCGTTCCGCTGCAGGCAACCAGTCATCACACAGGGCTCGTTGCACTGCTCCCGGATCGTCGTTGAGCTGCTCAGCATACAGTCAACTGCATCTCTTTGCTGCTGGCCTCCGTTGTCGCGATCTCACCGCTGGCAGACAGTTGTTTGAAGTCGGAGGCGATCTCACCGCTGCCAACCAGATGTTTGGATCCGGACTGCTGGTACGATCTGTTGGGAACTCGGCGCTGACGCCCGTGGTTGTACCTGGGTCGCAAGCCCCAAGGGTAGCGTTGGCCTGGCGGCCTGGGGTACAACTGGAAGCATCCGAAGGTCCCGGCAAAGCATGAGTCGACTGGTAACAACGAAACAACTTGTTTATTTTAACATCGCAAAGAGTTGGCGGTCAGGTTTGACCGTAGTAGAGAGACGGGAGAGCACTTCACTCAACAGAAGAAATCGGAGCCCTCCCTTTGGCGTCCGGGGGCAGCTGTTTTTATACTCTCGCAGTTGAGGGCAAGAAGGAACCCCTCAAAAGACGAGCACGTGAATGTACAATGGGCTAATGGTGACGCACACTGTCGTAGCGATGCCGTAGCACCATGTCGAGCACGATCTCGTAGCACCCTGTCGTGGCGCTGCCGGTCGGACACAATGACTGTAATGAGAGGATGGTCCCTGCTTTGGCATCGCCTGTTTCGGGCACAATGACTGGAACGAGATCCCTGCTTTGGCATCGCCTGTTTCGGGCCCAATGACTGGAATGAGATCCCTGCTTTGGCATCGCCTGTTTCGGGCACAATGACTGGAATGCGAGGATGATCCCTAGGCGGTCGCATCGCCGCAGTCGCGCCTGGAAACACCTGGCGATGAGTGTTGCGGCGACGACGATCGGGCCAAAATGTCTGCCGCCCCGCCGCAGTCGCGCCGGCAAAACCACGTGTCGCAGGCGAAACGCAACAAGGGCCTGTTGCAAAGGGGTTGGAGTTCTGTTGGAGTGTTTCTGTTGTGCCAAATGCAATTTCAAGCTCTGCCATAAATGATTGCCGAACAGAATTAAATGCTGGCAGTGTCACCTCCCTCTTTCGTTTTTCTCGTTGAAACGCTGAACTTGAATTGTGCCAACCAACTCAAGGACAAAGTAATGCTTCTATTCCAAATGTTTTTGTTTTCAAGGTCCGCCTATTTCATTACAAGGATCGTCTGGTGGGGAGCGGTGGACAATAAGAAAGGAATCAATTCGAATTATATAATCGAGTAATGAAACGAATACGTTGAGTGTTCATACTTCAAAAGAGTCTCACCGTAAAATACTAAGTCACGTCAAAGAGTAGGCCCAGCTTTTTGAATAGGACAAAACAGCACTTGTCCTTCTCTGTTCTTCGGTTTTGCCGTAGTCAAAGGTACCGTTGTTATACTTTGAATCATGTAGAACACTAAGTACATACTCGAGTTTTGGGCACTATGCGTGTTATTTTGCATTTCAATTCATGAAAACGCATTCAAGACTTCATCGCATTTACAACGTTCGATTGAAAGAGGTAGAGGGAGAGATGTGTTCAAGGGTCAGAGAGACTCTGATATTCCCGTGTTCACCGGCCCCTCGCTTTCTTCCCATTACGCGTTTGCTTTCTTTATCTGTTAGTAGGCTCATCTTTCATCCCCCTTACCCGTTCCCAGTGTACGCTAGCAAACCACATGCCTCTCTTCCGGTTGTCGTCCCTGTCTTTTCCATGTAATTTCTCTCTATTTCTCTCATTCGTTGTAGGAGTCGACTCCAGAGATCCCAAAGCTTGTTGAATGCCCATTTATTGTGGCGGAGCAAGAGCCGTCATTCTGGGCACCGACACGTTCTTGTACCTACGTGGTCTGAGTTGCCGTGACAGAAGGATTAAAGCATCTTGAAGCAAGCTTTTACCAGCTCGAAGAAAACGAGACGAAGGATGAGGAACACGAAGGAGCACAGACGATCGCTGATCTACATAATGAGCGCTGATCTACATCTACTTAGTATTTAGGCGCAAGAAACATTTTGTTGTTTAGATAAACAAGTTGTGAGTTTATATTCTTTGTGATATACGGAACTTCATTTCTTCATGACATATTAATGAATTTAGCGGAATATTAAGTATGCGCAGTTTGGTCTACTGCACTCTAAGAATTCACCGCTCCCACTGTGCAAGGGCTCCAGTGGTAAACACCGACTGAACCCATGTCAACGCATTGCACAATTGTATGGAAAGGTGCCAGCTCCACTAAGCACATAAGCACAAAGTCATATGCCATGGACCCAGGCCACACTGTACATTGTCGCGGTGAGTTGCTTTTCATGACTTGGCAGCGATTCACACGTGATGACAGGCACCTTGCAGAAAGTACGTAGCAAACGCACTCTACCAGCGTTATATTACGGGACCGCTTCATTCAAGAATATTTAAAGAACATCGATCGAGAGAACCCTATTTTTCACCAGCAATCAACAGTAGTCGAACAAGATATGTCTATGGAGCAGACGTCTCAAATAGTATATTTGGAAGACTGCCTTAAAAAAAGAACCTACAGCTTAATTTCATCTCGCCCCCTCAAACTCACTACTACCCGACCCCATAAGTCTTGAAAACTTCGTCTACGCTCTCCTTACTCTATACGCATCTCTTGTTCCCCTCAGCCATTTTGGGTGGGGAAAGTGAACTGTGAAACGCTGTCAAGGGAAAGCATTTGCTGCTTTGTCGAAGAAAAATACCCTTGTCAAAATGTTGATCTCAGAGACCCAGAGAAGTTTATTGATTGACCACTGTAGATGATTTCAGGTCCCCATGTTCCTTCCTACCGCCGTCTTGTTTGCATAGTGGTTATTACGTATTTTGCGTCATTAGTGTGTCTCAGAAACGAATTTAAGTTGCACAAGTTCATTGGGTGATAGTCAGGAGCACCGAAGTGCAGTTCTGTGTTCAATATTGAATAGTTGATGGCAATGCTTTACTTGGTAGACAGTGAGAAGCGGTGAAGGAAGAAAAAAAAAAGACTACTTAAGCGAAGCTAACAAATACATCAGACAAAAGGGCCAGAAACCCAGGCCTGCTCAGGACGGCCATCGCCCGCTTCACGCACATTTTTTTCGTGGCTTCGTGCTATGTATAATACTGTTTGTTTTAGTGAGCGACACGGAAACACAAAAGGTAAAAAGAAAGTGCAGAAACAGACGACGGCGAGGGGTTAACGAGAATTGCTGCGCTGGCGCTGCCGCTGCCGAAGAGCTGAATTAGTGATGACGCGGCTCATTTTGTTGAAACGTCCTGGTGAGCAAGAAAGGGTCTGGCACATGGCGTCCACTCCTGCCTTTTTAATCAAACTGCTCGCTTGGGCACCATGGAGGGACAACGTCCACGAGCCCCGTCTCGGAGTTGTGCTATTCGTTCGTGCATCTCTAGGTGCACCTTCAACACCTAAGAGGCGCTTATCGTTGAGCAACTATGGCACAGTCATGTTTTAGCTTTAACGACATTGAGGCTCTTACCTCGCTGCTTAGGAGGTTGAGAACCGCTGCCTCTGTAAATACTAACCACCAAACAAGCAGAGGTTATGAGGAAACCTATCGGAAGTACTGGGAAGTTGTTGCAGCGGTGTTGTGACTTTCACAAATGGAAGGTACTGCTGCTGCGTTATTGATTCCATCGTTATACTACATTATTATTATTAAAGCGAAGTAAAGCTTTTTTATCACACCACTACCGACTTTGCTGAATATGGCTGCTTATGTATTGCCGAATCACTCACAAAGAGGAAAGATGTCAAATGATTACATATCTGACGAGGGGATCGAATATTGTTCTCTCAACACAACAGCTCAAAGCTCTAACCGTTGGGGTGCAACAACACGCCTCTCGTTCCAAAGCCAGGCAGCGCTTCGACAGGCGCCACGTTTCGCATCACGTTCGTGCAAGAGCACGAGCGCGAAAAAAGAGAATCCGCTGGCCACTCTCACGATACAGCTACATGGCACTCGAAGGTTGAAATGCCATGGTCGGCGGTGGCGCTGTGCATTGTTTTCCAGCCGCTTTGGTTGGCGGTCGTTGGCGCGCATTCTTTGCCGAAGTCCGCTATGCATAATATATCGAAATTCTTCGTTTCGCTTTGCCTGTTTACCACTTACACCGAGTGCCACATCTGGCGGTATATACAGTATTATTATTATTATTATTATTATTATTATTATTATTATTATTATTATTATTATTATTATTATTATTATTATTATTATTATTATTATTATTATTATTATTATTATTATTATTATTATTATTATAAGACCGCCAGGGGCCGAGGAGCACAGTCGTACCTCACATGGGCTCCTGCTTTTCTCGCTATTTTGTGCGGAACATTGCTTGGAAACTCAGTGAATTTGGTAACCTCGGATTCCTGAAGTTGCAAGGCATCGTTTGACACCAGCCACGACACAGTGAGTGGACCTTTACTCGAATTATCGAACCCTGAACATTGTGTGACCGTGCGCTCCAGTATAACCCTAACGCCGGGGCACCCGTCGCACGAGCGGGAGACCAGCGGCGCGCGCCTGCATGCCCGCGGTGCACGCGCACGGCGCTCTCGCAGTAGGAGTGAATCGCGCAGAACCAGCATCTGAGGTGAAGCGCGCCCGCTTTTCTGGAAACAGAGATGGCGAACGCTTTACAAGAAGAGCCGACAACGGCGCGAATGGAGATGACCGGGGCTAACACCGATACCATACCGCAGTGGACATACGACGCCAATAGCGGCAAAACGACGGGTAAAGCCCACATCGAGTGGCTACAAGTTGGTCGTAAAGGCAGATCAGCAAAAGAAGACAATAAATCCACCGACGAAAGAGCCATGGAAGTCCTGAAACCAGACCCCAAACCTCAAGCACAACCACTGCCGCAGCGTCAACGCATTCTGAAGATGCGCCCCTTCCTTACAGATGACTTCAAGATCGTCTTCCGCCCTCAAGCAGGTCTTGACCTCTCGAAGCACACGCTCATCGCAGTGACACATGCTATCGGAAGATCCAGTGGTTTGGTCCAGCAAGACTTTCACGATAATGTCCGAGTACAAGTGCAGAAACTAGAGAATGTGATCATCGCGAGCACGGCAAGTACGGAACGAGCTTCCAAACTGCAGCATATCAACACCATACAACTCGGCGGAACCGTCTATCAAGTAAATCCCCACATCCGGCACCCAGACGATGTGTGCCGCGGAGTGCTATACGGCCTCGAACCGGGTACAAGTCCCGCGGAGATTGTTGCCGGCCTTCGAGTGGACTCAAGATACACGGTTCTCGGCGCGCGCATGCTAGGATCGTCAACAGCCGCGGTTATCACCTTCGACGGACAGCACGTCCCTTATTACGTAACGTACCAGAGCGGTGACTGCAGATGCAAGCCCTACCGAAAATCCGTCCAATACTGCAGAACCTGCGGCGCCATCGGACACAGACAGGATATATGTCCTCAGCCGAGAGCCAACTTCTGCTACACATGCGGGCGCGATGGGGTCACGGAAGAACACGATTGTCACCCGAAGTGCAAAATTTGCGGCGGAGACCACGAAACGGCAGGCAAAGAATGTAAGAAGAAACTCCGTAACAACACGCCTCCCTACCAAGTAAGAAGACAGCAACTTGACAACGCTCGCACCCGAGAGAATCACTGGAGCTCGAGCACCGAAGACTTCCCCGCGCTGGTTACCACATCAGATAGCTCCACGGGGGCCCTCGCCTCGACAAAGACCTGGCCGGAGTCGCCCTCGCTCTATCCTAAGACCGCGCTCTACATCCCGCTCTCGGTCACGGTCTCGCTCCGTTAGGCGAATCACTTACGTCGCCGCGGCGAACGGAAGCAGCGCCTCGAATTCCTCACGCAACCCGAGCAGTTCGGGTGAGACAGCGACGATACGGACTCTCGAACATAAAGTACTGGATCTAGAGAGGACGATACAACAACAACCGGTAGCCGAGTGCAACATGTCAGAACTCGAGCAAAGAGTAGCGAAGAGAGCAGAAGAAAGCATACTAAAACATGTAGAAACCAGAATAATGAAGCGGGTAGACGAACGGCTGCAAGCACATGAAGCGAAGATTGTCGACCTTGTGGAACGACGCCTTCAAGTTTTCGAGGAAACCCTCACTACAAAATTTGTCGCATCAGTAGACAGGACCATACAAACAGTGATAACTAAAATCATGGAAAAGGTAGAGCCACTAACCCGTACGGTCACCACACTCGACGCCAAACTGGATGGCTTCATGGCACAACAACACAACTTCATGACCTATGCTTACAAGAATTTCGTTACTCCTGAACATCTGGCGGAGCAGTTAGGAACCAAACGAAAAGGACGAAGGACAGTACGAGGGGAATCCGCGGAGGATTCTAGCTCGACAACGCCAAACCACCTACTCCAGGTGGAGGACAACCACCAACATGGCGGCTCCCAAACGTAGAGATACCGAGCCGCTTCCCACCCTCCGCATTTGGCACTGGAATTGCATATCCTATAGACCCCGCTCGGCCAACCTGCAAGAATATCTCAAAGCAAACAATCCTGACATAATCGCGCTACAGGAAACCAACACCATGAAAATAAAGCTCCCTGGCTACAACACTATGGCACAGACTGCCCGCATCGCAATTCTTGTCAAGAAGACACTAACCGCACAGCCTCACGAAATTGAAGACACTGAAATCGAACACACCATAGTGGAGGTGTTGCCGACTCGCAAGAATCAGCAGAGCCTATACCTGGCCAATCTCTACAGCCCGCCGCGGGAGCAGGTACTCCACTACGACCACTTCGTCCGGGACCTTCGCAAGAACGTAAACGGCAAGCGGCTTGTTGTAGTAGGGGACTTTAACGCCCCACACGCGGCCTGGGGCTACCCCAATACCACCAAGAAAGGGGCACGGGTTCACGATGCCGCACAGCAGCACGGTCTTATGTTATGGAATGACCTGCTCCAACCCACCCGAGTGGGCAACAGCGTGTCCCGTGACACCAATCCTGATCTCACGTTCACTCGAGACGTACGAAAGGCCACGTGGACCCGACTCCCGGACACGCTAGGGAGCGATCACCACATAATTCAAATCGAGGTTGAACAATCTCACCGCGCGCAGAAGACAGGAAAGGCACGACTCACTGACTGGAATGCGTATAGGAATGAGCTTGACAACGATTCGGACATCGAAGACGTTGAATCTTGGCTAAACGGTATCGTAGGTGCGGCTGACGGCCACATCAGGACGATTCAACTAGACGAGGACAACCCAGCGGTCGATAACCACCTACTGCACTTATGGGAGGCTCGGCGATTGCTCCTCAAACGATGGCGACGCCAAAAGCTCAGCCGCAAGCTCCACCGCCGAATTGCCCTATTAAGCATGCAGGCACAGGAGTACGCTCAACAGCTAGCGAGTCAGAACTGGCGATCCTTCTGCGACCAACTTCAAGGAACCCTCAGCACAAAGAAGACTTGGCATATACTTCGATCCCTGGTCGACGACACCCACACCAAAACCCAACAAATACGTACAATTCACCGACTAATTCACAACTATGGCGGCACAGAGGATCAGCTACTCCAAGAACTTCAGAAGAAGCTACACGGCTCAGCTAACCCGCAAACCACTGCCACCAACCTTCCCACCCCCAGGGAGTACCAAGGAGCGCCGAACGAAGACCTAGATCGGCCTTTCACACAGGCAGAGTTGCAGGCGGCCCTCTCTAGGATAACACGCAATACGAGCCCGGGCAAAGATAGAGTAACCAACAAGCACCTTCGACAGCTACCCCCTCGGGCGTTGACGGCTCTCCTTCGGTATTATAACGGCTGCTGGATTAAGGGCGAGCTACCAACAGCCTGGAAACACTCGGAGGTAACCATGGTACCCAAGCCAAACAAACCCATCTCCATCGCAAACATCCGTCCCATCTCCCTTACGTCCTGCACCGGGGAACTGTTTGAACACATGGTCAACGAGCGGCTCACCACACATCTCGAGGGAAACGATCGCTATCCGCACACCATGTTCGGCTTCCGCCAGATGCTCTCCACGCAGGACGTCCTCTTCCAGCTAAAAGAAGATATTCTTGACCATTTGAGCAAACACAGCAAGTCTTCCATTCTAGCGCTAGACGTAAAGGGCGCCTTTGATAACGTGAGCCATGAAGCCATTCTCCGTAATCTAGAAGATATCGGCTGTGGTGCCAAAACATACGCCTACATGCGCACTTTCCTCACCAACCGTACGGCCACGGTGGGGATTGCCAACCTCCGAAGCAAGTCATTTCACCTACCTAACAGGCGTACGCCACAAGGTTCGGTAATCTCGCCACTCCTCTTCAACGTGGCCCTCCTCAACCTTCCCCGCCTCCTAGACACCGTCCCAGGGATATCACATGCTCTATATGCAGACGATATCACACTGTGGACGAGAGGCGCGAGCACGGGCGAACAGCAGACCCGTCTTCAGGAGGCGGTCAACATCATCGAACGGTACCTCAACACCAGCGGCCTCCACTGTGCCCCAGATAAATCCGAGCTGTTAGTACTCGGGGCACGCACCCGGGGCCGGCCCCCATACCACGACGCACCGGACCCGCAAGTCCTTCTTCAGGGAGTCCCGATACCGAAGGTCGACTCACTTCGAGTCCTCGGAGTCCATATACACAAAGACGGGTTCGGCTCCGCCACACTTCCCAGGCTACACAACACCGTGGCACAGCTTACTCATCTGATACGACGGGTGGCCAATCGCTGCAATGGCCTCAAAGAGCACGAATCATTGCAAATGGTACAAGCCCTCCTTTGCAGCCGCATTACATACGGAACTCCTTACCTCAACCTGAAGACAGCCGAGAAACAAAAGCTAAACCTTCTAATACGAAAGGCCACGAAGCTCGCCCTAGGACTACTGACAACCGCCTCCACTGACCGATTGCTTCGCATGGGAGTTCACAACTCCTGGGAAGAACTCGCGGAAGCGCACCTCACCAACCAGATCGAGAGACTCAAGCTCACAACCACAGGCCGAGCAGTCCTCCGACGCACAGGATACGTAACCAACATATAACACGATGGCGAACGTAGGGAAAAGATCACATCGAAGCTGTGAGAATGTTTACA
Source organism: Dermacentor variabilis (assembly GCF_050947875.1). NCBI lineage: Eukaryota > Metazoa > Arthropoda > Arachnida > Ixodida > Ixodidae > Dermacentor > Dermacentor variabilis. Next base: position 25,763,437 of record NC_134572.1, on the reverse strand, counting down.
AGTTCTTCAGATCCCTCGGAACATGCATCCAGAACACCATCGAGGCAGACGGCTCGCCAGGGTAAACGCCATCAGACACAAGCACCGTAACGACCCGCAGGCTCGCTACGTGGACGCAGCCAAGTATCCGGGCCGAAACGCCTTCGCCATCAGCGTCACAGACTACAGGGGGACGACGCTGGCGTTGGCGACAATTCTCGCCAAACGCGCGGACACAACTGAGGAGGCCGCTATAGCACTCGCCACCCATACAAGCGACAATACCATAGTGGTCTTCACCGACTCTCAAACAGCGGCACGCAACTACTTGAAAGGCAGGGTCTCCACCAAAGCGATCAACTTACTGAAACGTAGCGATACTCCTCCCCCCTACACCTGCATCATGTGGGTTCCGGGACACGAGGGACTCGAGGGGAATGAAGCGGCACGCACCGTGGCCCGCGCAAGCGTCAACCGGGCTTCCCAGCACGGTATTCTAGGAAGGTTCCACGCACACAAATCAGCGGAGGAAATGGAAACAATACCGTTAACTTACCAAGCACTACTACAACACCATCGGCTTGGACGCAGGGTGTACCCTCCACCACATCCCAAACTAACAAAAAACGAAGACACCGACTACAGGCGACTCCAGAGCAATACCTTTACCCACGGAATCTTGCTGCATCATTTCCACCCGACGCTATACAGCTACACCTGTCCACACTGCAACGTTCCTGACACCCTGGCGCACCTCCTCCTGCAATGCAAGAACACCCGAGCAAGCATCACAGCGACACAACTAATAGCAGCAGACGCAGATCCAAACCTCCTCGCTGAAACGTGGGAGGCTGCGATCTCCAAGCCGGACCTAGTCGACCAACGCGAACTAGTCGCCCGGGCCCGGAGCGCGATCCAAGCCAGAGGGTTCCTGGAATAAGGGACCCTCCCACCTCGACTGACTGACAAGTGACGACTTCAAATAAAGGTTTCATTCTCTCTCTCTCTCATTATTATTATTATTATTATTATTATTATTATTATTATTGTTATTATTATTATTCCACCTTGTTGTTGTTGTTGTTGCTGAGAAAATATTTGCCCAATTCTAAGCATATTGCTGGAAATGAGTATATCGGTTCCTGTCTCGCCTCTTTTCGGACCTCTTCAATAAAAAGAAATGCGTGGCCGGCGGAGATATTGAATCTCTGACTACCAGAACCGTAGCCCGAGGCTCTATCCACTAGGCCACCATCGTATGTATGTTTAGTTATCCTGTGCCAAAGCCAATTAGTTCTTATAGGCACTTTTTTGCATTCTTTTCTCGCGATAGCTAGCGCTTCGAAACGTTGTGCTAGACTGCACCACCTTCGGGATCGGCCCACATTACCCGGTCCTTCCCTCGGTAAAGCTACGTAGAAGCTGTGTGGCGCTGTACCGCTTTCTTGGTCGGCCCACGTACAACTTGGTGTCTTCATCGGAGGACAAGTTAATTACATTTGTAATTTTAACCTAGACAACGTGGCACAAATGTAGGCACTCAGAATCTTTATCACAAAAGGACTTCTTTGGCAAGTTGGTGCTTAGATTTCCTAGGTATACTTTGTGGCGCAAAACACATTTCTTGAAAAGGGACAGAAGAAAGGAAGATAGTGAAGCGCCAAACTACCAACTGTTTAATGACAGCCTGAACAAACGTATAGAAGAAAAGACAACGTCCGCTCATGCGCAGGGAGCCAAGGTGTGACAATACAACATGGTCATGATAACATACTGTGGATAATGCACATTTCTGTGGAATGTAATACGATAGCTGTATCGCTGGCATAGTCAGACCCTTTCTTTTTAATTTTGCTTGTGGCGCTTCACTGTCTTCCTTTCTTCTGTCCCTTTTCAAGAAATGTATTTTGCGCCACAAAGTATACCTAGGAAATCTTTATAACACTTCGTCGTAGATGACGTCATCATTCATGTTTCCCTCGCTTACACATGTCCAGGACTTACGACTATGTAAAACTCAAGAATCGGCATGTCGTGAACTCTCGTCAAACGACCGGAGTAGAAATCATTCCAACGCCGTCATACGATCGTCGTCAGTCTTGCGATTGTTGTTCGCTGCTGGCGCCCAACAAGCGCGACCACATAATTCCCCTGACACAAACACGTTTGTCCACCTGGTAACACGTTGCGGAACCCCAAACGGCACTGAATATCCCACTACCTGCAAATTTCGTCGCATAGTATCGACTCCCATAGCGAATGAAATCTGCATATTTTTTTTTCTTTGTTTAGAACGTTCCTAAACAGCCAATGCGGGAAGGAACGCGCGTGGCACAGAATGTTCCGAGTGTGGGCGGCACGCCTCCCCAGTGTCTAAACTGCAAAGTATTTGCAGCAGCGTAACAATTGCTTCGAGAACAACTACATTACCCCGCACGCCAAATATTGGACACGAGTCTGACAAATTGCCCAGTTTAATGTTCCTAAACCGGCACAGTGGCTTCTAAAGGACGGCATAGTAGAGGACTTTGGATTATTTTTTACTGCTTGCGTTTCTTTACCGAGTACCCAGATAATGGCGAGCGATCGTTTTTACACTGCGCCCAATCGGCACTTGGCCGTCGCGGCCTGGATTCGAACAGGCGTCCTCGTTCTCAGCAACGCAAGAAGATTCAGATAGGGCACAATGAAAAGGCATGAAAAAGGCCCCCTTGCTATGTAACAAAGTTTATTCATTCATTCCGAAACGTTTTAGCTGTGTACGTTGTGGTGCAAGTGGTACGTTTCCTATAATTAAATTGAATGAACAAATTCCGGATTTTTAAGCTCCAAAACCTTGATGAGTGCAGTGATGGACGGCGGATTATTTTTGTCCACCTGGGGTCCCTTAACGTGAAATTAATGCACAATACGCGAGCATTATTGCGTTCCGCCGCATTGAAATGCGACTGCCGCAACCAGGATTAAACACGTGGCCCCGTGCTTATCAGTGCAATGCCATAACCACTGAGCTACCACGGCAGATTATATTCTGTACGCTCGTGCCCGCAGACACTCGCATGTGTCCTTTCACGCACAACTTTTTGCGTCAAAGCTTCGGCCGGTCGATCTTGATCGCAGTCCCGAGTACCACAGGCCATCTCATAGCTTCCACTGTAATGAAATATTATAAAGCACGGTTCATAACATTGCAGGGTAGGCCATTGCAGAACGCTGCTTAGTTTCCTCGGACATACGTGGTATGGCAGCAAAATAATGCGTCTGATTTTTTTAACAAAATTTGTTTTATTTTTGCACATCAATTTTATTCCCTACAAAGTGGTATCCTTTGGCAGCTATACATCGGCGGAGGCGTTGTTTTCACTCACCGTAACAGTGCTAGAAGGCTTCAACTGGAATTGCCTTCAGCTCCTTGATTGCGCTCCCTTGGATGTTTTCGGCGCAACAAAATGCTGCCCCTTCAGCTGGAGTTCATATTTTAGGAAGAAGAAAAAAGTCACACGGACTAAGATCAGGCAAATAAAGCGGATGAGGAACCACTGGATATTTTTTTGTCAAAATCTAGTTGATGGAGATGGCGGTGTGACACGGGGCGTTGTTATGGGGGAGCATCCAAGTGGCCGAAATGTCCAGTCTGATGCCAAGCACCCGCTTTCTGAGCCTTTCAAGGACATCTTTATTTTTAAAAAAACTTGGTTGATAGTTTGTTCTTTGCATGCAAATTATGTGGGAACAATCCCCCTACTGTCCTAAAATCAAATCAGCATCGACTTGATTTTTGAATCGTTAATTCAAGCTTTCTTCGGTCGAGGAGAAGTATGAGTGTGCCGCTCTTGAGTTTGACGCTCTGTTTCTAGATCGTACTCGCAAATCCATGATTCATCACCGGTTATCACGTGACTGAAGAAGCCTGGGTAATTTTTATCCGGTCGAGAAGGTCAAGGCATGCGTTCTTCCTATTGTCTTTCTGTCCAATGGAGAGGTTATTTGGTACCAACTTGGATCATGCCTTTCTCTTGTCAAATGTTTAGTCAAAATTTGATGAAGGAAAAAACGAGTCATATTTAACACACTACTCACCAGTCTCTATGTTAGTCGACCGTCGGACCTTACAAGAGCCCTCACTTTTTCCACATTTTCCTCAGTTCTTGATGTTGAAGGATTCCTTAAGTGAGGTTCATCTTCCTTGTGTTTCACGGCCCTTCAAAAATGCTTTGTGCCACCGAAAAACTTGTACTCTAGATCAGGAATGTTCTCCAAAGGCTCGTTGCAACTTGTCATGGTTCAAACTCGCGCGTTCACCAAGTTTGACACAAAATTTGGTAGCACACCGTTGCTTCAAATTTCGTTGTTCCATTTTCGTAGCGCTGTACAAAAGCACAACCTCACTTATCACTCTTTCTAGGGTGGTGTGTTTACCACACGGAATTGACACTTTCACTGAGCGTCTGGGAGTGTCTGATACAGAAACTATGTGAAGGGAGAGCACCCCAGCGTTGGGGGGGATGGCTCCCAGCGTTGCCACTCTCATTACTTGTCGGCAACACCTCGTATAGTCTCGCTTCCCTCCCCCTCCCCCTCCCCATTTCGCGGTGTACTCAGTTTACCGGTGCCAGCAAAACCGCTAATTTCACGTAATAAACAGTGGAGCCAATAGTCTGTTTCTCCTATATGAGACAGTAGAATATATAGGTTTGACACTGTCCAGGAACATGGTGCTTCCGAGGCAAGGCTTCGAGTAATTTCTCTCGTGAGCCGCTACCGGGCGACCTCTCAACGCACCTGCTTTGTGTCACCAGGATGGGCTGCACTGTCTTTTGCGTATGCCTACGGGAGAAAAACAAAATGCGTGCGGTTTCACGTGCCAAAAGCATCACCTGATTATGATGGACGCCGTAGCGGGAGCCCCGGATTAATTATTGTGACTGCCTGGGGTTCTTTGGCGAGCACCCAAAAACACAGTGGGTGCACGGTGGGCTTAACGTGCACCCAAAGGCAGCTGCCGCGCGCCCAGGATCGAACCCGAGACCTCTATTTTACCAGCGCAACGTGCTAACCACTGGGCTACTGAGGCCGGTTGCTCAGGGGGAAACCGCCGGAGCAAAATTAATTCCGCAGCGTGCATGCGTCAGTTAAAGCATATGGCTGAGAACCGGTAATTCGTGGAAAAGTTCAACGCGCATGTTGCTATTTTCTCAACCCGACTTGTTAATGGAGCCGCAGTTGTCACTTGTAATTGCGACTTTATATATATATATATATATATATATATATATATATATATATATATATATATATATATATATATATATATATATATATCGTAAAGAGGGTGTTCGACAATTTTATTTCTATAACTTACACCACGAAATGTAACATAAGTGTTACCTAACTGCTCGCTGCTTGCACTTCTACCCTTCATTTGGGTCAGGACAAAACCCTGGTTCTACTAAGAATTTGATTGATGACAAATATATAAAACTATAGGCAAAATGTACCATTGTTCCCGCGTTGTGTTAGAGTGTACGAGAGACGACACAGAGACCACAAAGACGCCGATGCGGAAAGTCTGTATTTTTCTTCGCTTTGACTTACGTGGGTCACAATGTTTACGGCGGTTTGCACGGCAGCAAGAGAAGTTTAAGAATGATTTCGGTTTTCTACAGATGGAGACAATGTTGCAATAGGAAGGTGGACTCATATTAACTAGTTTAATAGTGTTTCTTTGCTTCTACACTGTACTACGTTGGTGCCAATGACGCCATTCTGAGGAATCTCCATTGAGTCAGAGTTCTATGTTGTTGCGCCAGTTTATTTCACCAATGCCTTCCCTGGTTTCATTGTCTATTTGCTTCTATAGTTGCAACCCTCTCCCATTACCCCTCCATTTATATTTATTCTTCTCGCGCATTGCATAGCGAGGGCCTTGAATTTGGCAGCCTTAATAGCGCGAGGTAGCATACGAGAGAGGGAGACAGAAAATAAAATAAAAGACAGGGAGGAAGTTGCCCAGGTCATACCTGGCTTGCTACTCTACACTGGGGCAGACGCAAGAGGGCTGGGAAAAAATTAGAAATGGATAACGAAATTAAATACAATACGAAGGTTTATTCACCAGTTGCTATAGTTTCTAAGTTCACGTACTACGGGACGCCTGCGTTTAAAAGGTTGTTCTAACATCGCTGTCATGGCCGTGTGTTGCGCTGGTTAACACTCCCAGGGCTAGATGCAGTACACGTGCACAAATACCCACGAAAGTGGGCGGGAGGTTGGCGCCGCGGTATCTTAACGGTGAAACACTGTAGCGCAATTGCGGAAGATGTGGATTCTAAATTATTGTTTCTATACTTCAAATAACAATCACAGTGTATCAGACACGTACCGAAGGGGGGGCCCGGGGGTGCCCGCCCTCCCCCCCCATTAATTTAAGCGGCATACCCCCCCCCCTATCCGCCCAAGGCACCACTCCTCACACACATTCCTAAAGCTTTGACAAATCAATCTACTCGGTGGTCAACGCTATGCTGCCTTTTACAGCGATAGCAGTGTATGACTAAGTTCCGTAGTTTTTTTCGGCGCCCGTTAACAGAAAAAAAATCATGATGTGGGCCGATCCTGGTGATAGTGCAAAAAGTGTCCAAGATCAATGGTACATACCCCTGTGCACTCGGGAACCTATAACGCGCCCTTCGGAATCTTCGGGATGGGCCCACATATAGGGAGTTCTTAATGCCTGCTTCACCTCCACCGCGGGTCGGCCCGGCATTGCAATATCTTCGGGATCGGCCTGCGTATGGGGAGTTCTTAATGCCTGCTTCACCTCCACCACGGGTTGGCCCGGCATTGTACTAACTTCGGGATGGACCCACGTGAGGAGAACGCTTAACGCCTGCTTCACCCCCGCCGCGGGTGGACCCGGTATTTGAATATCTTCGGGATCGGCCTACGTATGGGGAGTTCTTAATGCCTGATTCACCTCCACCGCGGGTCGGCCCGGCATTGTACTAACTTCGGGATGGACCCACGTATGCGGGGTGCTTAACGCCTGCTTCACTCCGCCGCGGGTCGGCCCGATATTGCACTATATTCAGGCCGACCGGCAGCGCATGTGAAACACTTTGCTTTTTGTTTGAGAGCTTTGACTATCGTCAGCTTTCGCTGCCATTCCATCTTCACGGAGTGGAATAGTTGTCAATTTTTTCACTCCTTTTGGATTGCGGTAGTTATCGGCATCTCCTCGGGTGTGGAGGCCAGTTTTCTCATCGATTCGGTGCCTGCACGATGAACTCAAGATGAATTCAGTTGTCACCATCTATTGCACTATCTATTTATTGTTTTAATTATAATATTTTTAGTTATTGATAATGCCCAACACAATTTTTATGTCACCATCGATTCAACGATCACGTGCATCCCTGTTGCTTCGTTAGTTCAATGTTCTTTGTTTACACTAATTCAGGGGCCAGGAAAGGGATTCGGTTCAGAGTCCTCTGGTCTGTAAGCTCGTGGAACGGGTTGTGGCAGGAGAAAACGACAGTTGCGTGTAACTTTTCCTTTTGCTTCATTATTTCCTTGAGTGACACCTCGCCGTGACGCTGGCAGATCCTCGGAACCATATATCCACGATATGGGTTAGATAAGGTGGAAATAAGATATTGCGAAAAAGCGTTCATTATCAGACCCTTCAATAAGCCTTAAACCCATAAGCAATATGACTGTCACCCGTTACCCCATGTGGTTTTTCCCTTCTTGTACAGCACGTTTCGGGCAAAATTGGCAACTGGATACAAGAGTCGCAAGGAGATGAGAAATTAAGCGATCTACTAAGCATGAAAGCCAAGGCAACAGCCAAACAGGGAGGAAAAGCGAAAATTGTTTGTGAAAATATTTATGGATCAGCATCTTCTTATTTAAAAAGGAAGTAGAGAAAACGCCGCCGGAACTGTAGAATAATTCCGTGTGTTTTGAATTACGCTTCAACAGTTATCAATCGAGCCACCTGACGTTGTCACTTCTCTGCTGTGCTAAAGGGGGGGGGGGGGGGGTGTTATAACTTTCTGCGGTGGGCGCAGTACGTCTAGAACCGCAGCGTCCTGCGCTCTACGCGGTTTTATGGGACTGGTGACCACGCATCGTTACACAACTTCCCAAATAACGACACGAGTCGGTTTTCCTACTTGGTAGAGCAGCAAACGAGGAATGCAAAAGAACTGTGACTGTTGCGCAAATATACATTTATCTGAAGTTCTTCCCGGGCTAAATCAAAAAGCGTTACTTGAAATCTTTATTTTGCACTCTCGCTTGTTAAATTGTTCTTGGCAAGGTTCTTCCCGCGCACTTTTCATTCGCGAGTCCATTTGATTTGGTTCTTTGTTTGCCAAGTAAAGAAGAAGTGTATCTCACAGGCGTACCTGTGAGATACACGTTATTTCAATTCTCTTTTGCGGCTTTACGCGTCTTTAGGGCAAATGGTGGGCATTATTTACATTTGTACTAGTAAACGTACCCTCCACCTCATTTGCATAGAAAAGTTACCTTGGGTTGCCCCCCCCCCCCGAAAAAAAATCCTGCGTACGTGCCTGCAGTGTATGCTTCTCCTATGCTTTAATTTTAGTTTCATTGTCTGTTTGATTATTTGATCGTAACTCCTTCTGAACATACACACGTACGTGTGTAAATGTCTTGCAAAACTAAACACTCTTCTTTTTGAACTAGAAACTAGTATTTGAGGAGTAGGTTGGGCTAGGAGATATGAACAATAGGGTGTCCTTTTTTTCATGTTTGCTGCTTTCGCGATCAAAGGGACAAGTATCCCCCGAAGCTTGAGATCATACCGCGGTAGTATCCTTTATCATCAAATGCGCAATTTTAATATGCAAGCCTTCGTAAGCAATTTCCAGTGAGGAGAAATATTAGCGTAAGCCAAATATCTCGAGTTCGTACACTTCTGCAATTTCTGACGCGCGTTGGCTACTCTAAACGCAGCTAGTGCGGATTTAGTATGTAGAGCATGTTTCATAATCGCCGAAATGGTATGTGCTGATCAAAACATCGGAACAGCTGCCTGTTCATGTGGTTGCCACAAATTAGGGGACTGCTCCTTACCAATTCTCTGCGGTCAGTGCGTCTTCGAGGCCGCAACTCGTTCGTGGTAGATAGCGTGATTAGTGGCCACAAAATGATCTGCCCGCGGAGCGCTGGATAGGCGATGGAGGAGTTATAGATAAGCGATGGCTAGCGGCGGTATTATTGAACGAAGAAACCGGTAAGGCGGCAGGGCAGAACTCGGTCGGTGGAACTAATTAATGCGTCAGCATCTTCCCGACGTCATCGTTTCTCGCACGAGACACCGAGCCACAAAGGGGACTCCGCGCTATCAAACCGGCACGAGCGGCACGCGTTGCTCCGAGATGAACTGCGACCGACGGTGCAGGTTGCGAACGCGGTGCGTCGCGCGTCCCATCAGCGCTAGCTCGGCCCTCGTTTGCAACCGCAAATTGAGGCGCCGGCGGGAGGTCTTATTAGTCGGCTAAGAAATGGAGCCACCTAATTGCACCCATGTCCAGCGCCGACGTTGGCGTTTGCTGACAGCGGCCATGATTAAGTAGGCCCCTTCCCTGCCACCCCCACCCACCTCCTCCCCTCTCCTCTCCTGCACAGCTTTCTGGAACTCTCCGTGTTGGCTGTAACATTTGGTGTGCGTGGGCTCCGAGGGCGGTTTTAATATCGCCAAGGTGTACGCGGGCGGACGCCGCCGCCATTAAACTGGGACGGGGAAACGGCTTGCCGACGATCTTGCGTCTCTCCTCCGCGCGCCCCTACTACGCGACGCCGTGACCCTGCATTTGTAGACATGGTGTGCTAGCGGCCCTGCTTGCCGGCGCTGTCGCTAAGGGTTGGTGTTGCGAATGCAGCTGTCTTACAGCCACGTTTGCTGCAGTAGGGGCCAGTTTTGGGAAGGAGACTTGGCTTATGCAAGAGAGAAAAGGGTAGCTGTAATAGTGTTCGAAGAGCACAGCTGCTGTTAGAAATCTATGGGATTAATTGGGGAAGCTAGAAATTTTACGAAGGATTTCTACGATATTTGGAACACGCGGAACACGAACTCGGGTATATGATTCCCAGCCACGATAGCTGCAACTTGATGGCAGCGGAACACAAGAACACTGGTGTAGCGAGCTTTGAGTGCACAATAAGAAGAACCCCTAGGTGTCCAAATTATTCCGGAGCGGAAAGCTCTCGCGTAAAAACGGAACGCGTAATGTACTCTTCATTATTATATGCTTAGATTATTGCAGCCGATCTTTATGGAGCTTGAAGGAACATTAAAGAGCACACATAGCAAATTATTTTTCTTTCATCAGTTTTTCGTTATACTTCAGGAGCAGCAAAAAAAGTAATTGTTCAATTTGTTTCTTTAGCCCATGCTCCCTTTTAAGAAGTAATGTTATCAAGACTCCAGAACCATTGATTCTCAAATGAGAAGAACGGATTCTGTTACATAAATCTGAGCATTGCGGGTGGCACTTCTGCGAAGCTTTTAGGAATTTTTACATTCACTGGTCCCTATCCACAGAAAATGTGTAGACTTTTTTTCCTCAGTTAAATCTTTTTTGTGCGTATGCACTGTAGGAAATTCAGCTACAGCGCATGCTTTGTAAATCACGCGCGTAAAGATGTTTCGTGTAGTCATAACAGTTACGGCAAAGTCAAGTCTTTTGAGACGAATGTATATTTGGTTCATCACGTTTTCCTACGGCCGAAATACTGTGGTGTGGCTTAAACACATCGTTCAAATCGCCGCGGCAAAACCCTGTGGTATGGGCGGTAACACATGCAGGATACAGATCAGCGAAAATATGTAGAGAGCTGTTTTTTTTTTACTTTGGATTGAAGGCGCTACTTCTATGTGTAATGCCATGAAGCAATGCGACCGACGTGTGCGCGTAAAGTACAACCTATTGAAGCTAGTGGCAATAAAGACATCATAACTGTAAACTATTGAGATAAAAGTTATGAATCATGGCAAAATCACAGTTTATAAAGGCTTCGCTATTTAGCAGTGGAAGAACAAAGACATTTGAGTAAGTAAACGTTAATCATGAGCCTTATCAGAAAACAGCGTCGTATTTTTCCACGACACCTGCTCTGAGGATTAGTTTGCACGAAGAGTGATTGAAACTTCATAAAGGCAATATTTTCCTAGCAGATTTTTGGAGCGCTAGACAGTATTTCAACCCTTTTGTTGATGTTTCAGCTTTCTGCGAAATAACATCAACTAGCTTTGGTGTGCTGTAGCTGATAAGAGAATGCCGCATCTGGCAGTTGCAGTGCCGTAATAGTGGTTGCTAGTGAGATCTTGAGAATAAGACACATGCTTAAGTGACGAAGTTGTACTACACGTACGGCAACCCATTTATGCTGACTAGATTGCAACAACAGCAAATGGCACATAAAGTCCGGTTCGGTGTAATAGAGTCACTGCATCCGTTAGCAAAACAAGCTTTTACTAATAAGAAATAAGCGCGCCTACTTCGCTCGCACAGGAGCGTTTTAAACAGTGAAACTTTAACGAGGAGGGAATCAGATTCTATTGGCAACTAAACTGTTGCTATGCTACTGAAGCAAGGTGTGCGAGCGTGCTGGGTGGTATTCCACAATAATATAACCAGCGCAAAAATATCATAGAACACAAAAAGAAGCGACAAAGACAAGCGCTCACTTCCAACTGGCGTTTATTAGAAAGAAGCGTGAATATATAACGTCGCGCACGTGATCACAACCGCTCATATTTGTGCAAGCTATCAAGACAACCACAAATCAACAAGAACACATTAAGGCGTTAGGCGGCTCCCCACGCACTGATGACCCTAAATGAGCAAATTCTTAATGCGTAAACGCTATGGAACGTTTACTGATACAGTTGCCTCCTGCAACAGCCACTGCATCAGTGGTAAGTCTCGTATTGTCATGTGAATTTCTAGCTAGTATTCATGTCTTGTCAGAACCTGGACATCTGCATTGATAGCAATGTATTCCAAGAAAGATCTCTCTCCCTTTTTGCAATTTCTGGCTATGCTCCTGCAATCTCTAATTTAGGCATCTGCACTTCCGTCCCAGGTAGCGCTGCTCGCAAGAAAGAGGTATGCTATAGACAACACCACTTGAGCAGTCGACCAGTTTCTTTCTGAGCGTAGCATTGCATAAGTTCGATTGTCGGTTCGAAATGTTAGTTCTAGCGCAGGAATTCGATAATTTGGGGCGCGGGAAAGACAGAAACTACCACCGCTTGGCCTATTTTATTGAATTCGTGCGAGACAGCGTAAATGTAAAGGATTACCGCTGTCATGCTGCGAACAGTTGCTCGTGTATGAAGACGGAAGTCACAATTTCGCGACTTCTTACGCAGCGTCTCTGAAACAGAAACAATACGGCAGCGGGGATAGCAGCGGGGACAGGTTGTGATCACGTACGATATGTTATATATTCATGCCTCTTTGTAAGAAACGCGTCAGAAGTCAGCTATTTTAGTTGTCGCTTCTTCTTTCGTTCCGTGTCTACTTTCGCACTGGTTATATAGCTATGCCACTGCCTTCTTTAGATGTAGTGTGGTTGAAATGGGGGATACCTCAATACGTCTGCACTTCAACGGTATCTGTGTTAACTATAATAGGTGATGAGGTCTTAATCTAAGCGGAAGTTGAGCTGAGGGGCACTGTAATGAAATTGCCCTACAACGACACTAAGGAACTTGCGTCAATAACCGACTTTACGAAAGATGTCTACAACGTCTACAAACCAGCGCCACTGGACAGAAATCGTTACAAATGGCTCTTCGATTCTTCCTGGAAGAACTGGCCTGTGCGAAAGTTTACAAAGTTATCGTGTTGTTTATTTCGAGCATCTGTTCTGATCGCCCTAGCGGGGCTGTACTACCTGTTACTCAACCTTTCATTAGCGTATTTTCGAGTATATCCCTTCGAAAAGAACATTAGTTTCTTTGCTCGTGAATTTGTAAAGGAAGCTCAGCCACCATGGTACTCTTACTGCAAGTAAGCCATACGTCCAGGCTGAGGCAGAATGCTGGTAACCTTCATAATATCACTCACCCACTCCCTAGCGCGGGACAGCAAACGGAATATTCCGGTACGCTGAAAATCTCTCCCTGTTTAGCATTGCAGTCCCGCGCTGATTGTGCAAGCTGCGCACCACCCACGGTTCAATAGGGAAAGCAACAGGCGAGCTTTGACTCGAGTTTCGATCAAGGCAGGCCTGAGGATCAGACTTTACCGTAAACGCTAAGCACTTCCTTCTACGCACACTCGACTTCGTCCAAAGAGGATGGAGAACACTCACAGCAAGATGTGCGAACGTTCTTTGAATGCCCTCAATGCCCACCCTGGGCATGTGGTCACTCGTAGATATGGGTACACGAAGCGTAGGTCACGGGCTTCCATATTAAACCTCACAGTAAACCGCACTACACATGCGTATCATCCAGTGCATCATTCGATCTACTTGCATGTTATCCCGAACTGCCTTTCTCCTGTTTCTGTATCAACTTTATTACTGCGACAGACAACAGCCTATATGTTGTAATCATCGTTTGTTCTTGTAAAGTCCGCGTAATCCTTTAAGCTTTATATAGCGGGCCATAAACTTACATTTCTTCTCTGTTCTGCGCTTTCCGCCTTAAATATTTTAAGTCCCGTGTTTCTTTTGTTTTTCCGTCTTGCGTAGCGTTGTCCAGAGTGTCTTTTCGAACGCTTTCGCCAGCCCTACTGCCTACAAGGCTGGCCAAAGTGTGTCGAAACTTTGCACGAAACCTAATTGCAAGTAAAAAAAAAAAGGAAGTCATACCAGACGGCCGGAGTCTGTTAGCCAAAGTTTCGGCGCCGTGACGGGTCGCGGCGTAAAAACGGGTCGGCTCTGTTGCGTCCCGCCGACCGAACGGGGCCGGCGCTCTCTCCCTCTTTCTCGCAAGGGCGCCGTTCGGGCGGCGGGAACTGCGGAGGCTGTGGCCGAGCGCTCCAGTGGAGGGGCTTCATTGTGGTTCGCGGCGCCAGTAGTGGTGGCGCTGGCGCCAAGAAGATGCCGCTACAAGGCGAAGCCGAAAGAAAGACGAAGCACCCCCTCTCGCAATCGTCCGAGCCCGTTTCTCGATTGGCAGCGGCGCAGCTTGCCCCCCCCCCCCCCCTCCCTTCCCGCGCACGAAAAGGACGCGAGGGCCCGCGTGCCCACTGTTTGCGCCTTCCTTATTTCTTGGCCTTGTTCTTTATCGTTCCCGACGTCCCGCTTCGGGAATCGGCTGCTCCCGACCCGGGTAGGGGCCGCTAGTCATTGCGCCTGCGTCTGTTGGTCGTTTCGGTCCTGCCCTTCGTCGTCGTCGTCGTCGTCTTTTTATTCCCTTGTTGCGAGTTGGTTCTTTCGTCACGCAAAGCTGCCCCGTACAGTTGCGCCCGCTGTGCGAACGGACTACAATGGATTCCGAGAAAGGGAGGATTATTGAGTTTTCGAGATTCAAAAACGATCGCGAAGAAAGAGGCTTGAATAGTACCACGAGATAAAGGAAAGTAGCTGGCGACTGGGACAGAAGCTCATTGGTGTCTTTCATTATAATGACGCCGTGCTTCAGAAGAGACGCTGTGTTGACGTTGCTGCGGGTTGCTAGTAAGTGTAGTAAATCCTTTATTTTAACTGTTAAGCCACGTTTTGTAGACCGCAAGTAACCGTAAAATGTGTAGGTTTATGAGGAACTACCGTGTTTTGTGAGACATCCTAAAGAAGACATCTATCTGACTCCAGTGATGTGCCCACACTAGCCCTAATGTTTGCAGTGTGCGCAGTTCTCACTTCTAAGTTACTTCTTAATGACTAGCGACGCCAAACAACCCCATAATAGGACCTTTCCTTCAGGAAAGACATTCAACTTCAGGAGGTCGCCAAGTAGCATAAGCGGCAGAATGAGGTACCTAATTATAAAAGCACTAACGCGATGATATAATTTGTTGTCCCAAGATAATTATTACTGTTAGAAATCAGACGGAAAGAGAAATACTTCAGAGGTAACATTATTCGTTTAAAAATTACTAGCAACTGTGTTCAATCCAATATATATATATATATATATATATATATATATATATATATATATATATATATATATATATATATATATAAACTGTAGGAAAGTGAAGCTTCAATGTATAGAAAAAATATAGAAAGCATAAAATATGGCGTCGCTATCCAGGCCCTGTTAGTGAATGTCCTGCGAAGCTGCTGAGAACCACAACTACAACTGCTAAAGTATCGTAATGCTGCGTAATGCTATCAATGTAATCGGTACGTATGATACATTGACACAAAATTTCCGAAAGGAAATCAGCGTTTTAAATAATTCACTGATAGCTAATCTGAATGGCTGTTGAGAGGATTATCCTGGCATATTTAATGTTTTAATGTAACTATACGACTAGTTTAACCCAGCGCTAGAAAAAAAAAAGGCATACGTTGAAATTCACCTCTCCTATGATTAGCTATTCCACATTTGCTTATTGTTATGCTTTGAAATGCTCGATTAATTTCGCGACAGATTTCTAGAGTTTGCATCGAAACTTAACTTTTACGCTGTAATGATTTAATGCGCGTCTTTTTCTCTTCTGTTGCTTGTATTACAGAAGAACCGTAATATTTAGCACTCTTAGATTGTTATGTTGTAAAGAGTTAGCCGAAAAGAAAGTTGTCAGGCAAACAGCGCAAAATTCTCATTTACTTGCTTACTCATGTTGTCACTTACGTTGCATATTTAAGCCTTGGAATACACGCACGGGCATAAAAAAAGGATAGTCAGAAACACAAAAAACTAAAAAAAAGCGCATGCATGTTTTGTTCTCTCTTTTCTTGTTCCTTTTTTTTTTTGCTATCTTTTTTCTGCTACTGATAAGAGGACAGGAACATAAGTTTATATATGCAATGCTGTTTTCATTGCTTGGACATGGGAGATAAGCGGATTGAGTAAAGGACAAAAAGGCTCTCTTTTTTGGTTTGCTTACTTTAGTTAACCTTTGGTTTTAATCTATTCGGACTTAACTTTCCTGGCTCCAGAAGTCATGTGCGCTTGTGCGCTTTCCCGGCTCCCTTAGTTTACTCGAATGCCTTTCGCTGTCTTCCGATTGGAATCAGCGGATTGTCGATAAAGAATTCATCCAACTTGTGTGCCACGTAGTCGTACTGCAGGCAAGGGAACGCATGCATCTAAGGTCCCATTTACACGCGGTAAAGGCTTAGCAGAGTAGACGTAATATGCGCGACACTGGAAAAAATACTTGCATGTGTTTCATCAACTTTCGCATAAGTTCCCATCATAAGGGTTAACGGCGTTGTCTGCACAATGCTTGCCCTCCTAACCTCCATAAGCTGTGAAAAGAACTCCACCGCTCGTGAATACGTATGCTCTGCAACCTTTCATTGAACCCATGATAAGGCCCATTACAAAGTCTTTATAGGTAATAAAATTTAAGTGACTACGATTATGTGCAAGTTTTATTGAAATACTAATGCTTACCTGCGAAATGCAAGCCTTACACAAGTGGTTGCATGCAAGTGAGATAACATTACGTACATTCAACAAGGGCAGGAAAAAATTTACGTGAAGCCCCGACACATGCAAGAGTATTGTTCCTGGACAGCGGTACTGATTTTAAATTATGATTAAACCGTTCTGCAATTTTCTAAATGGAATTTTTTTCCTAGCTTCGCTACTTCAGAAGTTGGTTTATTAATCATGACTAAAAATCTAACTAAGCAAGATACAAAAAAAAAAAGCGTGGCACACTACGTACAAAAGTGAGCAACATGCACTTGATCGCGTCGTGTTAGAGTGCATCGACACATTTTTAAGCTATGGCTAAAATTAGCGGAAACACCCTGTATAAAGTGACTTTTGCTTAGATACGTAAATTTATTGGATTCTTATACGCATGTTTAAAGATCTTGTTGCGAGATTTTGTGGAAACATGTAGTGAGCTTAATTTTCAGAGACACTTTTCTTGCGTTGTATCAAGCTTTATCTTCGCATTTGTGTATTCTATCGTACTTTGAATTTCTTAGTTATATTGTGCAGAACTGCTGTTTTTATATGCGATCTTTGTTGCGACTACGATTTCGATGCTATTACAATACGCAACCGGTGACAGCTGCTCCTGTGAAGCACATTGGAACGAAGGACCGTGTCACTGAGATTTTTCCCTGGCCGTTGCACATGTACAAAAATGTAAACAAGGCTCTCGAATGGCAAATAATCATTAACACATTTGTCCTCAACTTGTTCATTTCATGGCCTTTACAATTATCATATCAGCGGCATGCACTGTTTTGCTGGTTTCGCACCGATATAGTTCTAAAGTTCGTGTGACATTTTGTTTCTCAATAAATAGACAAGCAACAGGGAAGCATTGATATCAGTTATATCTGGAACCATTTTTGGGACATAAGAATATATTCCTTTAAGAAAAAATGCATATTTACTAGTCTTGACAGTGCGTAGCGTTCAAGAATTCGTTTGCAGCATCTTTGGCAATGGCAATGCAGCTATTATTCGTGTATTTGATCCCTCGACAAGTTCTCTGAGGAGGCCAAGCCCCAACCTGAGCCCCCCCCCCCCCCCCCCGAACGATATTTCTGGCTACGCCACTGCCGGCAAGAAAACAAAAGTTCAGAATCGCTAGTCAGCCTCTAGAGTCTGCCAAGGGGTACGTTTATCTAGGTCAGTCTCACAGGGAACCCTAATCACGAGGAAGAAATTTACAGAAAAATAAAAATGGGTTCGAGCGTATAGGGTAGACGTTGTCATCTCCCGACTGGAAGCTTACCATTATCATTAAAAAGAAACGTGTACGAGAAATCAACTCTGTCGGCGCTGACATGGGGGGCGGAAACTTGGAGACTGACACAAAAGCTCGAAAAGAAGTTAAGGACCACGCAAGGAGGGATGGAACGAAGAATGTTAGGCGTAAGGGGACAATGACAGCAAGAGAGTGGTGTGGATCACAGTTGCCTATATTGTAATTGACATTAAGAGAAAAAAAATGGAGCTGAGAAGGTCATGTAATGCGTAGTTTAGATAAACAGTGGGCCCATAGGCGAAAAGTTTTTATCTTTCCTGGGGTGGGGGAAGGGGGCTGGAGCCCAGCAGCTTTCCGAACCCTATAATATATGTATATATTCTTGCATTTGAAGAGACTTCGTGTGACTGAAAGGAATTGTTCACTGAAGTGACGGCCTTATATGACAATTTGCAAGACCTCACATTAGGAGACAGTTCAGTTCCACAGCCTGAGTCCTCTCCCACCCGCATCCATAAAGCAGCGCCCTTAAATAAACTGATAGCAGCTGCACTGCCTGTCGCAAACCCGAAGAGACTGCACATCACCTTGGTAGTGGTACGGAAGGAGCACGAACAGCAGGTTTCGCGGCTTTGCAGCTATTCCTTCCTCTTACGTCTTACTATCAGTCTCCCAAAGCATTGACAGTAAAATCCCTTTGATAACACGGCCAAAGCGCCGCTCTGAACACGCATGAAACGCGAAAAGCAATGAAATAGGCATATCATGTTTCGAAATCTGGCTTTGCTCGCACCGCGTCGACAGAGTGCGCGCGCAGCTATATTTCGCGTCAGAAACGTGCTTCGGACCAGAGCCAAATTAAAGGGACAGTTTTATTTTTCATCAAAGTGTATACGCACTGCAAAAACAGGTTCATGGCATAAAATAAAAGCGAAATAAACAGACCGGCAAGCGACCCATGTGTAGAGAAAAGGCATTACTGATGCGTTCAAAAAAAGTAAATAACCACTTCTAAATGAGCTGAATTAGCAATCGGGACACCTGAACAAGAACAAACAAAAAATATACCAAATTTCGGTGTGCCCTTGTTATCTATGAATTTGTAAGCACCGTTGAACACTAGCTGCCTAGAGGACGTGTTCGAATAGGTCTCCTTCTGCAGTTACGCATTGGTGAGTCCGCTTTATCACATCTTCAGGTACTTTCTTGATGACCGGCGCTCAAATTATATGGCAGACATCCGTTATCCTTGTCTTGAGCTAATCTGACGTCCGTCTCGATCATATGAACAGGATCTTTCACATAACCCCAAAGAAAGAAATTGAGTGGAGAGAGGTCAGGTGACCTAGCCGGCCAATTTACAGGCCCGTGACTTCCAATCTATTGCGCATGAAAAGCCACATCCAGCCAGTTTCGTGCTCGGCTGCTTCTGTGTGCCAGTGCTCAATCTTGCTAATGCCGCAGAAGTGGAAAACTGGCCAGTGGCACTTCGCTGAAAAACTAATCCACCACTCCTTCAAGGATTTCGTCCAGGTAACGCTGTCCAGTTAGTACGTGATCGAAGAAGGTGGGACTGATTATAATACCGGCGTAAATTCCACACCACACTTTGAACGACCACTGGTACTGGTGCCGCATGCGCTTTACCCAGTGTGCATTGCAGTCACTCAAATAGTGTGCATTATGCAAATTTACCTCGCGTTTTGGGGAAAATATCTTCCTCTGTGCACATAGTGTAGCTCAAGAAGTCCGGTAATTCATCGGCTATTTTTTGCAGATTATTTACAGGTCCCTATCTTCCAAGCAATGGTGCTGGTTAAGGTGGCACGGGGGAAAGGCACTCGTTTAGAATCTTCCAAGCTGATGACTTGGAAATTAGTATCTGGGCAGTCACGTCCCGCATGCTAGCACGAGTGGTTGAGGCCATAAATGCTTGAACATCCGTGCGTAGGCTAGGACTCAAAGATGGAGTCCTATGGCGCTGCTTCTTGAAGCTACCGGTTTGTCTCAGGTTTTCATCATTTGTGATGAATGTCGACGCTTTTGGTCTGCCGCCATACTTTCATGACTGATATATATGTGCGGCTTTCCTTTCGTTGTCATTTGCAGCTCCGAAGGCAAGGATTATTTTTACTTCCTGTTGATTAGACAAAGACGTGGAGACTGGGACGAAACAAGACGTACCTTTAAACATTCGCGCTGACGTTGTCAAGTCGCTTTTGTGGTGATAGGTACTGTGGCAAAAAAAAGGAACAATCCGTGCAGTTTATCTACGCTATGACAACATCTATCACAGGTTGTTTCCAATTAACGCCAAACGTGACTCTTACTTCGACCGAGGCGCGGCAGATAAGGCACTAGCTAGATCACTGTGTTTTACAGCGAAGCTGTATTTGGCTAGCCGATCCGTACGTCCGCCCATCTGTCGCCTGTACGCCGAAAACTGCTCTTATTCAACCCCACGCAAATTCACTAAAAAAAAAAAAAAACAGCGAAAGAGAGGCGCGGGGTTGGCGGCGCCCATAGTGACGTCATTGCTCTCCGTCGCAGCCGAGTGGGCGCGCAGCAGTTTCTCTCCGGCTCCGAAATGGGTAGGCCACGCGCGATGCGTACTCACTAGGAGCAGGAAGCTTTCGATCAGCAACGCCTCGAGCGGAACTAGGAACGAGCTGATCTACGCCGTGCCGATACTGCAGCCCGGCACAAGAACAGGCTCTTGCAGCCGAGTGCAAGCAGCAACTGCGTACCGGGGATCCGGCAGCCTACAAAACCGTCGTTTAATGAACCGTCGGGATTGACCCAGTGATAAGCACCGCGGCCGCACGTTTCAGCTTTGCTGGTTAACCATCCATGCGGAGTGCTTGGGCGGCGATCTTTTTCTTTATTCCATTCACTTCGTTCTGGCTAGCTCAGAAGGCGCCTGCTCGAGGGCGCTGCTTTCGATGCGGATGGGAGCGCAGACACATGGTATTTGCCATATTTCGCAGGGTTTATTATCAGTTGGAAAAAATTAGTACTCAATTTGAATGTCGCTGAAAATACCGCAGTTAGATGTCCTTTGACTGTGCCTACAAATGCCTCATTGACACTTGATAATTATGGTAGTATTTTAGTTCGATAATTAATGACAATTACCTAACTAAAGCTCAGTAAGGAAAAAAATTACTGGCAGCTACTCCACTGCACTGGAAACAATATGCACTAGGTTTTCTTCGAGTAACGCATTGCTTTTTTTAATTGTTGGTGCATGATATTCAATTGGGACACCCTGTGTATATTTATGACCTCTGCATGCATGAGACAATGTTTCCATCCCTAATAAATGTTGTAAATTATTAGAAGTGTTTCTTTATGAGTCGTTAGTTTTGCTTATTGGAAAGAGAAGCGATACTGGGACACATATCATTCGGGCGCATTTCACTCGCCGTTGATAAAGACTCTGCTGAAGGGTTCACTAAAATCTAGAGGTTTTTTTAGGGTCAAAAAAGCCCGCAACGCATTTTGAAGCGAGGTGAACATACAACATATTCATTCTCTAGGCTTAAGCTATCCATACCTTTAGAATTATTTGTTAATTGGCTACCTCCTTCTCTTTCAAAATATAATAAACTTTGCCAGTGTACATATTTAAATAGACTGTGCATGTGCATAGTGTTATAGGTGGAAATTTAAAACAACGTTGAAGTGAAAAAATATGGATGCGGCAGCCGCCGCTGGTACTTGTGCGCTTGTTCTCCTATTGTCAGGATTTGCTGAAGTAATGTAATGTATGAATCAAAATTCGTGCACGCTTTCATGCCTACAATGATGCAGTAAGCCACTAGCCACAATAAAATTTTAAGTGAAAAGGTTGAGACAATTCAAAAGAAACCTCAAATGATGTGGGTTACAAAACTCTGGCAGCAACACATTAGCGGGGGGCGCGGGGGGGGGAGGGGCCTCAGCCCCCCCCCCCCCCGGCAGAATACTAGGTGGGGTGATTAAATTAAAGGATTCGCAGACGGTGGTTGGAATCGGCTGGCGCATGACGGTGGTAATTGGAGGTCGCAGAGAGAGGCCTTCCTCCTGCAGTGGACCTAAAGTACGACGACGACGATGGCGAATGTGATGATGATGATTTGTAAGAAAAGTTTCAGAGCGAAGACAGAGCAATGCAGTACACAAGCTTCAAGCTTTCATAGGCTAAGACGAACTAAAAGATAACTCGAACACAGCTTAATCAAAATTTCGTCGCCATTGCCACTGTCACTGTTTAAGAGTTTTCGAGTCGCATGACCGTGGTAATTGGAGGTCGCAGAGAGAGGCCTTCCTCCTGCAGTGGACCTAAAGTACGACGACGACGATGGCGAATGTGATGATGATGATTTGTAAGAAAAGTTTCAGAGCGAAGACAGAGCAATGCAGTACACAAGCTTCAAGCTTTCATAGGCTAAGACGAACTAAAAGATAACTCGAACACAGCTTAATCAAAATTTCGTCGCCACTGCCACTGTCACTGTTTAAGTTTTCGAGTATGAGGGGTTCATGTGGGCATTGTGTTTATGCATTCCAACTTTATTAACATCCACCTAATCTCCAGGATTGAGGGCTCGAAATACCATTTGAGAACCCACATCACTGATCTCCAATTTCGCTGGTGGCATGAATTATACGTATTCACACGAATCAAGAAGTGCGTATGGTACTGCCCAGAAGGTATGGTACGTTTTCGTTGTTGTACCATCTCCATAATCTTTATCATATCATTTGCGTAACTCCAACTAGGTTAATGGGATTCCACGGTTAACAGTAGAGCTAGTCCTAGCCTGTCGAATAAAGTGTATTATTATAGTTTGGTTTGCACACGTAAAAGCAATCACAGAGAATAGGCAGATAGCTGTCTGGCAACTGCCACAAGTAGGGGCACAACGCGTGTCAGTTCTAGAAGCGAAAATTTACATAGAAAAAAAGAATACCGAGTGAAGAACGGGAGATATATTAGAAGAGAGAGATAATAAAAATGTATCAACATGAATTAACGCATAATGACGTTGTACGCCCCAAACATTCACTTACGATATGACGTATTTCGTCTTAGTCAAATAATCCGGATTAATTAGCAATACTTTGATTTCGTTGTCGCGCTCCAAAGTTTCACTGCAATCTCGTTTCGGCAACCCTTCCATTTTATATACGGCCGCTGCGAGCGGAAATCAAAACCCCGACCTCGTAGTAAGTGTTTCGACAAAACCACGTGCGGAGCTCTAGCATTATGAAGGAATTGAGAATCACTTTGACGATAGTGGGGGAAGACGCAGATAAATAATGTCAGTCACAAGTGCCTAATTTGTTCCGGTCGCAGTAACGCAGTAACGCAACGAACAGGCTGCCGTCACGCCGCAAATAACCGCTCCTCCTCGCCCAGCAGCTGGCGGTAATGTTTTATCTCCCTACGTCAACACTACGAACCAGAAAGAAAGGGCACGACATGTATGTGAACGACACCAACAATTGTCACTTCTACAGGGCGCGCCTGATACCACGACGTGTGAGCCGCACGATGAGCCCTTCGCCTTGCCTACCGAATCCATCGCCGTCGCTCTTCAGCATAGCCTTCTCACTTGCTGTTTGTCGCCTGGCTGGAGACTCTCCACCCAGCCTGTTCTCGTGTAGCCCCCCACCCCACGAAAGGTTTCTGAATCAATACACACGGCATGCTTTGCCTTTGCTGCTGCACGCCTTGTCATGTCGCGTTATTTCTTGGCCCAATGCTACCCCTGTCATGCGGGACGCTCGTAAGCTCCCATCAAAAGCTCATCAGCGATCGAGCTATGGCAACCTTTCTGTTTACTCCCGGGGCGTCTTTTGTGGCGATCCCCTTCGCAGCGGCTGCGCGACCATTCTCGCCCCGCAAAGTGTCACCTGGTGCCTTCCTGCTTCTTGGATTGGCAGGCGCTTTCGATACTGTAAGTAGACAAACACGATATAGATAGGAAAAAGGACCCAGTAACGTCTACGTTGACGAACGATGAAGGAATGTTTTGGACGTATCGATATATGTCGTGGCATCTGCCAACGCATGTCTGCTGGGCAGGTCTTACATAGCAGAAAATAAAGAGAAACGAAAACTCTGCCACGTCTAAGCGCTAGCTGCTTGCAACTTGCATTGCTGACTTTTAAAAAGAGTTAATAAGTTGCGCGATTTAGAACAGTAAGAATTTAGGCTTACTGGAGGCGCTCATAAACTGAAACTTGACGTGTTTGTCGTGACCTGCATGTCTTGCCTTTTCGTAATATATGAAAGCCATATAATCAACCTCTCTATATGGCTTTGGCTATATATCTTGGGAAGTATCTACAAAGATTGCACAGCTGCCTTGATTCTCCACAGGATAAGCATAAAGTTACGTATCAAGAAAGGGGTTACACAAGAAGACTCAATCTCTCCAACGCTATAGTCCCGGCGTGCTTGGAAGAAGTATTCAAGCTATTAAACTGGGAATGCTTAGGAGTGAAGATTAACTGCAAATGTCTCAGCTACCTTCGGTTTACAAATGGCGTTGTCCTGTTCAGCAACATTGCGGATGGAAACAGCAAATCATTGAAGACCTTAACCGAGAAAGTGTAATAGTGGCGTAGAAGATTAATATACAAAAGACGAATATAATGTTCAAGAGGTTGGCACGGAGAGAAGAATTCAGGTTTGGCAGTCAGTTTCTGTTGCTAACACATGGGACAGAAACTTGGAGGTTAAGAAAGAATGTCCATAACAAGTTAAGGGCCGCGCAAACAGCGATGGGACAAAAAATGTTAGGCGTAACATTAAGGGACAGGAAGAGAGCAGTGCGGATAAGAGAGCAAACGGGCAAGGCTGATATTCTGGCTGACATTAAAAGAAAGAAATAGAGCTGGGTAGTCCATGTAATGCACTGGTTAGATAACCGGTGAACCATTACAGTTACAGAATGAGTGGCAAAGGAAGGAAAGTTTAGTTGAGGGCGGCAGAAAACTAGGTGGGGTGACGAAATTAGGAAATTTGCAGGAGCGAGGTGCAATATGCGATATATATAATAGCTTGCAATATGAGGTGCGACGTCTCTAGCCTCTCGTATATAAAATTACCACCCTAGCAACTGATTTCAATGTTGTTGCAGCACCACTATGGGCGAAGGCGTGCTGTCAAAATTACTATTACTCCTATTCCTACCATTACCCTGAAATAGCACTACTGCCATTAATCTAAGCCCATAAAGCCTCAACAGTTGTAGTGATGGTTTTCAACAGCTTCGCTGCGCATCCACTTTCGCAGAATCGGGATTCGGATTCTTTTTTTCTTTTTTTATAGAACTACCTGATTTCTTAATCATCATGGGTTCTGAAAACCTTTTTCGCGCGGTACGCATTTACTGTAATTCACCTCTGACTTGTACTTTAACATGAATAGTACCATTCAAACTGATTGCATCTTTCTTGACTACTTAAAAGCATTTGATCCCGTTGCTCTCTACCGCTTCATTACAAAGCTATCTTCTCTTAGTCTAGACCTAGTAACGCTACCTTGGCTTCGTAACTTTCTATTGTTTCACAAGTAGTTCACAATCATCAATAATTTTGCATATTCTTTTTCTGACATCACATCCGGTGTACCGCAGGGCAGCTGGCTAGGCCCTTTACATTTTTTTAATTTACATTAATGGCCTACCTCCAAAAATTTCCTCTTGCATGCGAGTATTTGCTGACGGCTGCATCATATACCGCACTACTGAAAGTCATGATGAACACCTCGTCTTCCAAAAGGATCTTGGCCTTGTCTATACCTGGTGTGGTAACTGGCTAATTACGCTGAACTCGACTAAGTGCAAGACAATTTTCTTGCCACTTTCAAACTTCACCTATTTAATAACTAGAGTTTCACTGCCTCGTGCGGTTTCATTTAACTAGTTAGGCTTGCATCTCACATCCGCCCTTTCATGGAAATTACATATCACTAACGAATGTGCTAAATCCTAACAAACACTGGATTAATTACGTTGAGGTTCGCCCCATTGCTCAGCTCATGCACGCAAATTGGTATATTCAACCTTTGCCGGCCGACACCTGAATTTGCTTCGTCCATCTGGTCGCCTTATCAAAAATAATTTTCAATGCTGGAAGCCGCACAAAATATAACCACTAGATTCATTTCATGTGACTATGACCGCCATTCCAGTATAACAAAATTCAGCTAGACAGTACAGGTCAGACGTTAAGTAGTTGTCGTTCCATTACTATATTATGTTTAATACAAAAATATATTCGTAACGTAACGCCTTCCCCCCTACCACTTGACAAACCATTACGCACATGCAGGCGCCTTTGTATTCACCTCTGTATCAAACGCATATTTGGTAAAAGTAAAGCTTTCAATTCTTCGGCTTCGCCACAAGCCATCGCACTTCGGTACGAGCTTCCAGATACCGTTGTTTCAATCACTAACCGTGAACTTTTATCGTGAACATTTGTATGCACGGTTTACGAGCTGAGAATGTATAATGATGTCTTTTTTTGTGCTTGCCATTATTCTTTTGTTCATCCTCATCATCTAGTTTGTTATACGATTCCCCATCACTCAATGCTCCGACCGGATCCTGTGATATACCTCTAAATAAGTAAAATAACCAATTACAACAAATATATTTCTTTCGTAGCAAACACCTACATACACATAACAGGCAAAGAGCATGCAGATACTAAATAAAAGACACGGCTAGAGCGTCGACGTAACACTTCTTCGAATGGTAAGCGCAGGGCGTAAATCATGAGGGGTCGTCATTTTCCTTTTCCAAAAACACGATCCCTTTGATAAATGCGCACGTAAGAAAAATAGATGAAATTGAGATATCTACCCTAATGTTCTAAGTGTTCGACAGTGGCATCAAGATAATGACAACCGAGGATTGAAGGAAGGGGGATGGGGAGAAGAACCGGTAACTGGTATGGTGGTCATGTCCTCCAAGTTCTTTGAAAGGCACCATTTAAAGACAAATTTCATGAAGAAAGCGGCCACAAGATGGGGAACAATCTTCCGACGTCGTTTCAGTGCGTTTCCCGCAGAAAAGAGGCTTTCGCCGGAACTATTTGTAACGGTCACACCAGCTGGGTCCTGGATTCCACGTCCAGCTGTCCCCGTCTTCGCGAAGGAAGTCGAACGTGAGATTGACAACGATGCTGCGACAGCGGGGGCACCCTACAAGGAACACCGAGTGCGGAAGGGCTTGGCTGACACATTCACTGGGCACTTCTTTAGCTTTATTTTTTATTAATTTCGAGGTGCACCTTGCAAACACAAACTGTAGTCTGTAGTGCCAATACTACTGTTAACAGCTTCTGTCCCTACAACTAGCACTGAGTTCGCAACAGCCACGCCCGGTACAGAAGTAAAACTTACGTGGCTATGCTCATACAGAGTACAGCTACTCGTGTTTTATGCCGATAACAAAATTCACCTAAGAAAGGCAACAGATGCACTTTTTTAACAAGTACTTGTCAGAAATTTCACGAAACACGTTATTATTATTATTAAAATTCCTTTAGCCAACTGCTTAGGCTGAATTTTATTGCTGCATTGTTAGGGAGTCGTCCTTTAGTAACCATTCGACTTGAAGGTTTAGTAACCATTCGGCTTGAAGTTTTACTATCGTACGCCGAGATTTTATCCCTTCTGTCCAACATGGTGTCACTGACGCTTTAGTGTATCTTAGACTTCCCTACAAGTTATACTTGCAAAGTACTTCTTCCTTGTAGGTGATTGCGTTAACAATCATCTGTCACTGCTACCCCATCAAATAACGACGGAGCTGTAAGGATTACGATAGTCTCTTTTCGTTTGCACATGAAACTGGAGTAGCTGATATTGGAGATGTAGCCGCTCGTATGAATGTACGCGCGTAGTTGAAAACTACGCGTTTTGTGACAGCCTTGGGTGCACACAAATATTCGACAAGAGAACTTCACAGGCAGAGATATGAAACTCTCCTGTCGGATATTTCTGTGCTCCTAAGGCTGTACGAATGATTACATAGTTTTCAACTACGTGTTTTGTCATCGCACGTCTAATTATAGCTCCGTTGTCCTTCATAAATTTTTGTGGGC
Organism: Dermacentor variabilis; assembly: GCF_050947875.1. NCBI lineage: Eukaryota > Metazoa > Arthropoda > Arachnida > Ixodida > Ixodidae > Dermacentor > Dermacentor variabilis. The sequence continues at coordinate 25,735,505 of NC_134572.1, read as the reverse complement.
ACAAAAGATATGGATGTTACCAGTGCGACAAGAAAACACCGTGAAGGGTATAAACATTTTTGCACTGTTGGATAGTTAACTTCCTACAAAATGGTCCTCATAACATTCAGTCCCGTCCGTATAGCGTAGAATTCACGTAAGGCTGTTCTTTCTTTTTAATCGCTTTTCCTCTTCTATTCTTTCCTCCTTATGAATCGGGCTACTTTTCGGCATTACACTATATTTCCAAGTATAGTTTTAAGAATAACGTCTGCATTTTAAAGCGAATAAATTTCTTTCGCTACAATAGCAGTTTTCTGAATCTGACCGAACGAAGTCACCACTAAGCGAGAAACTGGGATTCCTCTTTCATCTTTACAGGCCTAACGTCACGTGGCGCGGAGACGACGTACTCCTTGTTCTCCGCTGCTCTGCTTCTCCCCAGTTGAAGCGCATGCGAAGGTCAGGCGGTTTATTACTGAGTGTAACAGAACTCGTGGGCGACGAGCAGTAGTTTGGGCGAGTATGTCAGAAAAAAGTGAAAACAAAAACGAAGAATGAAAAAGAAAACAATTATATTTTTGAGCAGAACGAATACTTAACTGAAACATTGTTTGTTATTTTGTTTCGGAGTGAAAGTGAAATGTTTTTTATTGGTTCTCGATTCAACGGGAAAGTTGGCGATCCGAAACAACCGACTTCAGGCGACGCCACAATTAGCGCGTATCTCAGGCAGGGATAGCGCGAGTGATATCCGGTCGAGCACTGCTCTAATCTAAGCCTGCCACTTGGTGCACAAGCAGATCGGCAACGTAGCAAAACCCAGGGCTTGCATGCGGAAAAGCTCATTGTTTCGTTTTCTACGGGTGCATCGCTTTGTTACCGAAGTTTTCTCTTTCGCTTATGTTCGTTTAAGTTGTTTTTATCGGAACAGCTGTCTCACATTTCGGAGAGTACACTCGATGACGGGCTGCTTCTGAGATCTGCGCTCAGTGCCTTGGCTCGTGGCACTGAGCATGATCTCAGAGTTGATAATTCACTTATTTGGAGAAATAAATATTGTGTTTCTATCGTTACTTCGCTTCGAAAATTTTTGCATGCCAACCAAAATAGTTACGCACTATTATAGATCACTTTTCTTTCCTTCCGGAGAAGAACCGGAACGGAGCGTTTTTCAGTGGAACGAAACTCGAACCAGCACGAAAAACATTTCGTTCCGACACACCGCTTTGCACAGCGCATAGCATTTGGGTGCTTTCCCGAAACGCTGTGGTGGCATTTGCAGAAACCTCCTATTTACTAAAGCACACACCAAAGCAACGAACAATCGTTCCAGGTACAAAGCGAAGACTGCCGATACTGCACGCCAGTCGTGTCAGGGCTCGTGGTTCAGCACCGAGTGGGAAGGAACGATTGTGCGACTTCTCATGCCTAGTGCTAGGCGGAGTGCTGAAGGAAGGGAACATCGTTAAGGGAAGATAACGTGATGTACGCCCGTCGACAGTAGGCTCCAGCAATACCTTGCTTAAATAATCATCTACTATCGTTTCTGCATCGATTAAAAAAAAGCGAAGTTCGTGTTTGCCATTTTACTTAATCTTGTGTGAAATAGTGTGACAAGCAGTGCTGAAACGATTAATATTTTTAGTTTATTTTCTCTGTGGTCCTTGCAACATTGTTTCTTCCGAGTGCATATGTATGTGTGCGGCATGCAGTACACCTGCTGGTGTCTGTTTCGTTGTAACGCTTACAGAATATATCATGAATAAAGCATTTTTACCTTTCCGATGAGCGTAAGGACGCCGCACTTGATCTCCATATCTTGTGCGAGAAGGTGAAATCAAGTGATCACTTTAAAAAATTGTCCTATTTTGTGACAGACATAAACAAGACGTCGGTTTGCTAAACTAGAAGTACGTGCAATATTGCAATGGTGGCACAATGTTTATATTCGATCGAAACATTTTATGAAGTGGTTTGAAATCACGTTTTGTGTTGAGCAATAAATTATTAATCAATTAATTTTGTGACATGCACAATACAAGCGGCCTTCGATAGGCTTTGCTTGTTCGCAAGCATTCTGGAACTCTTTTAGAAGTGAGCGGTTCTCACTAAAAAAATGCCTGAGAGCTCTAACTGTTGTTTCGGCAATAAAATTAAGCAGAATTGGTCCATCTAGCTTGATAATGAATATTCTTTCATTCACTCTAGTCTACAGATATACACATCCGGTTCGAGCCTATGAAATATTGATATTCTCCTCTTCATAAAAATTACAATACATAAGCACTCCTCTCTGCAACGCCCAAGAGGCCCTAAGAGTATTTAAGTAAATGCTAAGTACACGTCTGCGATTGCTGTTTGTAAGCTGCTTCGCAATCTTGTTTATTCATTGTAAGTTTGCTGTCCTAGAGGCATGAACAAAAGTATTAGTTTAGGGGAAATCGACGCCACTGAACACGTCCAATGGTTATACTGATGGTACTACACACTTCGCCTTACGAGTGTCACAGTAAATATAAGTTTGTTTTTTTTTTTGGTCTCCGAACATACGTTTTGCTATAAGCAGAAGGGAGACTACACATATTGCGCAATACGGTAAATGTTCTGTCACGCGAAGGTAATTCCCGTCCCCACTTTATGCCAGCCAATAGTTTCAAACTTATTCGCACAAACTTATTCTATTCCCCTTGTAATAAGTAGTAATGCGGTTCGTGAGTCAGAACAACATTCCCTTTGCCTTCATGCAGTTATGAAAAAAATTCACGGAAATGACGCGAGAAAGACCTTCTAGAAGTCTAGTTTACTGCAAGAGTTAACAAAGCCTGTAGGACGAGTTCTTGACAAAGTGAAAATACTAACCATGTGCCGCATCTTCCGAGGCTGCTTATCACTCCGGGTCATGGATTTAATGAGAGATAGTCGTGCCGAATCTCCCGTATATATTGAAACTGTCAGAGCACTGATACAGGCTTTACTTCCGAGCTGATGGTTGCGCGAAAATAAGCCAAGCTTTGCTTTTTTTTTTACGTTTCAAACAGCAAATAACACGTCCGGTAAATAATGTCGATTGCGGAAGTGTCATGAGTGCGTCGCAAGGAAGCGCGTGCATTTTGTCATTTCTAAATGTATCGGGTGGCGGCTTCCTGATGTCAAGGTACTACTTTCAGCGTTCTTGCGATGTCTAGTGGACTTGGTCAAATATAGCGTTATTGTTGATTACGTCGTCGGCTGGACGTAACGACATACCAAGGAAAAAAAATTGTCGTGTTCCAAACTCGTACTGCTGCAAAAAAAGAAAAAAGAAACGAAGAAAGAAACAGCCGCTCGATGGATTTGTTTGGGACATTTCATGAAGGCAGAATAAAAATTTGCGATTAAGTACTCCTCCTTTCTTTCCTGCTTCCTGTGTCTCCTTACTGGACAGAAACACAGATCCGCAGTGACACTGCTTTGAGGCACTGCGTGGCGTCGTGGGATGAAATTATATTTTTGTTGCGCATTTCCGCGGCTTTTCTGGTGTTCGCTCGGACGTTGAAAACACGTCGTTGAAGCAGAACAACGGGATGATGCTGTTCGGATTGCTGCGATTGGTTGGCTGCAAAGGCCTCACCCCCCATCTCCCCCCGCCCTCGCATTTCCTTCCCCAAAGAGCTAAACAGTGTAGGCGGCGGCTGTTGCTTGAGCAGCGTCCGCGCAGACTTGAGCCCGGGTGAAGGCTTAGTGCCTGGACTGAGAGAAAAGAAAGTTTGAAGCATCTCGTGCTCATGTTTCATTCCGGTTCCCGTATACATTTTTCATGCACTCCTCGATAGGGGACGCGGCGACCTTTCACTGCTAGACTTCATTTCCTTTCTCCCTTTAGTTGCGCTAGGCGCATCCCTCAAGACAGCCCGTCGCTGACGCTGTAGCGATTGACACCGAAGGGGATCACCGGTAGAAGAAACGGAAGGGATCTGCCGTGGAATGACGCTGCAAAATGAGCTTCTTTAAATGCAGGTTATGCTAATGTTGCGACTGGCAGATGTCCGGTAGTGTCTTTGCTACCCTCTATACATCGGAAGCCAGTAGCCTAGAATAAATATAAGACGTAGCCACTGAAAACTGAGTTTATTACGGTATACGCGAGGTACTCTTTCTACCATAGAAAAATTAGTGCATTAGTGCGTTATTAACGAATTGAAAGGACAAGAAAACCGGCTAAATAATCCTGAATTGGTGCAGACTTTCTAAGCTTCGATGCCGCAAAAAAATGGACGTTTAGGGGCTGACAGCATCAGAGTTATTTGCCACGGGCATCAGGAGAGCAGATTCGACTAAGCGTGGCATCTAGAAACAAAGCTTACATCGTGCGCAGAAAGAAACAGGTATTTATTAAATATTTGGACTTCCACTGCTGCTTTCGTTTGTAGTTATCGCTCTTCGCGTAACCTGTATACATGTTGGTCCAGTTTGCATTAAGCGAAATAATGCAGGATAGCAGTGTCGTCGATGCGGGAAAGTAGGATATCAATGTCTAATGATACGAATCTCAGAACAAAAAATTTTTACACATACTCTCAGCCACGGAAAGTGTTTCATGGCGCCTGGTCGTAAATGAGCGTCTTGCTTAAGCGTAAAATGAAAACAGGACAGGTGAACTTACGCATGTATAAAAGCATTCAGTGACATATTGTATATGTCAAACAGATCCAGTTTTGTCAGACACCTGTTAGAAGAGCTGCTTAAGTAGTTGTGTGGGGATAAAGATTTAAATAGGGGCATTAGAGTGATGCCCAGCGTTCATACCATTCACACGTACCCACCTTTTGGAATTATTAATGTGTATCACGCTCTCTGGCTACAGGATTGTATATTGCTGTAACACCCTTTTCGCAAAATAGTGGAAAACTAAAACAGGAACTGATTCTACTCAATCGAAAAATAAATCGCATAATAAATAGCCCGAATGTACTAGGAAAGTATATACATTACATTAGCTAGACAACAATAAGACAAAATAAACAAACACGAAGCCTGATACGAAATGCCAAGTACGAAGTACAAACAGTAAGCCGACGGCAGGAGGAAACTAGGAATCTGGAATAAATTTTGAATTTGACCGGAAGCTGTCTCTGCTGATGTCTACTAGCGAGCTGTGCCTGTACGGGCCAAATATGGAGCCCGGGGGGCAGCGCTGGGAAAACGGCAGTAGCTCATAAAGACGCAGCAAGCCCAGTTTCCAATGCAAATCGAGGCACGAGGGACTACTGCCTTCCTTTTCCATCACTGCACACAGTTCTAATTTTCTTTTATTATTTTTCTTTAAATTTTCTCTAAAAGAAGCCGGGATCCGCGCGCCTTTTCCCATGCGGCGATTTGGGAAAACGAGGAAGCCTCTCTACCCCCGCAAAGTGCAACTGCCGCCTTGGACGCGGCTACGGGGAACGCTGAGGAATTATTGCGCAGGCCCGAGCCAACAAGTGATCAATGCCTTCGAGGGGGAGTGAGTCAGCGACGATGTGACCGCCCCACCATTCATCATCCTGAGTGCGCTACCAGCGGGTCACTATGCCTTGTCGTGTTCTCTTTCCTGCCTGTTTTCCTTGACACGCTGCTTTAACGTACAGCTAGTGCCCCTTTTTATTTTTTTATAGTATCCCGTCTTCAAGAGTGCGCTTTGCCGCTTACACTTTCAGCATGAACGGCTTCAAAAAAGAAAAGAAGAAATCTACTACATTGCGGCCGGCTTCTAGAAAGACGTCGTCACTGTTCGTTCTTAGCTAGTAGTGGACGTTTAGCGTTACCTTGTTGTCTCGCGAATCGAGAGGTGAGAAGTGATTCGGAGACTATAGGTAGCACTAGTCTTCTTGAACAGTGGTAAAACGTGTAAGAGTATAAAGACAAGTCAAGAGATCCAAATTGCAGCAACATTTCCTTCTTTTTTTTGTGAACCTATATTCACCAGAGTAACACATTTCTCATCGTTTTGTATTTTGTTGTACTCCCATTCTTCATTGGTATACCCACTGATGGGTCGCAATGTATTCTACATAACTAATGTGCAGGTTTCTACGCTGTCGTGTTCCACTATTGTTATTCTTGGAGGCCTTAGAAAAATGAATTAGTGCTGCGGGTCAACGTAAGTTTAATATGTAATTAATTGCTCGTTCTTTTTACGCTGCTTGGCGGCGATTTCTCTTTTCAGCTCAGAGGACGACGCAAATAAACTGCGGTTGCATTGGCAACATGTAAGCTCAAAGTACACCACGCTGTTGATTGGCCACGAAAGGGCTTAAATGTTGATGAGGATGATTAGTATAATCAGATATAAATTATTTCCTTGTACAAAATACTACTACATTTATTTTTCCATGGCATGAGCATGATTCCAGCGATCCGCATCCTTTATGCAAGTATTTGCATCAGAAAAACGAAGACTTACGCCTATAGCGCGTCTGATTTGGCTGAATAAAATGTTATTGCGAAGGAATTAATCACGCTATAGTGTCTCCTCAACTCTGCAGACTGCAGACGAGATATTTTGTTCCATTCTGCGAGACAGAAGTAATTACTGCAAAATAGGAAGAGCGTTGACCACGTTGCCACCGCAGGTTAGCGGCCAAGGGAAAGACATTGACTGAGGGCTGGATGGGAAAGTTCGAATATATTCGCGAAATCTGCTGCAAGGACTTTAGCAATGCATTCGCTGATAGCTTTCTCTTCTGAAGAAATGTGAAAGCTTCGTTCTTTCATAGAAAAGCTGTTCTTTCTTAGCTTTATTTTTATATTCTCCATCGTTTGTGTCTCGTCTCATACGTCAACGCATTCAAGTTCATGCAGGAAACCTCAACTATTCAGGGGTCCCAATAATGACTTTATTTGGTGGCGATGCTGATGATGACATTTCATACTAACGTGAAGGGTCACTGACTTGCTAGGGGTGAGGAAGTGATTATACAAAAAAATCGTGTCATTTCTCTCGGTCATTTGTAGCTTTGTTCTTACGTGAAAAGAATGTTCAGCCGACACAAAAAGTAATGTAAACTAGCAAAAAAAGGTAATGTACATGCATTCATCGACGCGTGCGCACGCTTTCAGCGCGTTGGGAAAGCTTTGAATTTGCGCCACGCGATGGGGTCGAGTTGAAATTCTTCGCATGGGTTCGATGAAGCGCTGCACGCCTTATGTACATGAAGAGGCTCACATTTCCTCTTCCGGAGCTTAATCCAACGAGTCTTCCTTTTGTATGTCTATGTGCATGAAATTCTATTTCTCTGCGTCTCGTTAAACATGTTCTTTCTTCCGTAATCATGGAGGCCAGGCTTCTCCTGTAAGCTCTTATTATAAGGATGGGGCGTTTAGAAGCTCAGCGTGTCTGTTAAAATTGCTTCGTACCCGGCCGCTTCTGCACGCCTCATTGTGTCGGGCTAAGAAAATCGGCATTTCAGCAGCGTAATCTCTTCACCATCTCGAATTGCTAGTCCTCCGCGCGGCAACCTTTGCCCTCTGCTACCATATCGCTGGCTGGCACTGGAAGGGAACCGTCCTGCCTGTGCGCTCTGCACCTTGTACTGCTCACTTCCATGCCATCGTTAACCAGTTCATAATTGAAGCTCGCGTTTAACAGCGGTTAAAATCGCTGAGAACACACTTTTGCAATAAATAGCCTGTTTGGGCTATGTTATCAGTATATTATTTTTAGGCGCCACAATGCGTATGCACACATTACGAGCACCATGCAGAATAGATCTCACCTGGTCACAGCTAGGACGCCGGCAAGGGGATGAGCATTGTACTGTAAGCCTATTGTTTTCACTCGATAAAGTGCACTACGAACTAGTTAACTAATCCGCGGACAACTTTATGCGTCTAATTTGGTCGAGTCTATGAGGGTGGAGCTTTGGCACTTGTATTAGAATGACACCTACGCGCGGGTTCGATATAGCGTTCGATTTCTGTTTCACCATCTTCATAGTTGCACTGTAGGGAAAACACAAAGCTTTTAGCCAAAGCTTTCCTATGCTTTGTCGTTTTCGTATTGCAACAAGCAGAAGAAAATGGACGGCAAAGTCTGTTCTGTCCCATATTGTTCATTTGATGTCTTTTGTTTTGAGATTTTGAGAGAAAGGCCAAACACATCGTTTATGTCCCTGATGTATGTATGTATGTATGTATGTATGTATGTACGTACGTACGTACGTACGTACGTACGTACGTACGTATGTATGTATGTATGTATGTATGTATGTATGTATGTATGTATGTATGTATGTATGTATGTATGTATGTATGTATGTATGTATGTATGTATGTATGTATGTATGTATGTATGTATGTATGTATGTACGTACGTACGTACGTATGTACATACGTACGTATGTACATACGTACGTATGTACGTACGTACGTACGTACGTACGTACATACGTATGTACGTACGTACGTACGTACATACGTACGTACGTACGTACGTACGTACGTATGTATGTATGTATGTATGTATGTATGTATGTATGTATGTATGTATGTATGCATGCATGCATGCATGCATGCATGCATGCATGTATGTATGTATGTATGTATGTATGTATGTATGTATGTATGTATGTATGTATGTATGTATGTATGTATGTATGTATGTATGTATGTATGTATGTATGTATGTATGTATGTATGTATGTATGTATGTATCGAAAATAATTCCGAAACCTGGATTCCGTAAAATGCGACGTCCGACAATGTCACACACGCACTGTGCGTTCTCGTATGTATTGGCCACGTGATTTTACAACTTTCCGGAATGCACCTCGTGAAGTTAGATCCTTTTTTCCCTGGGAGCTTTCTTTAGCTTTGTGAAAAGGCAGTTTGTAACGCCTATTTGACCTACATATTCGGAAGTAGAGGCCTGAAAAATGACAGTGGAAGTTTTATGTGCCGAGAACGTAACGATGCCTTCCACGCCAGTTGAAGTCAAGACGCTACGGTATCTGAAACTCGGAGCTGATATAGAAATACCGTCCCACAGCGCTATCTTCTGTGACCTAAACAACAATGCAGATATTTAAAGCACAACTTTTAGGCGCCCGTTCCTGCGGCGAGCATCGGCGACGTACCTCGTCGCCGAGCCAACGAGCACAGCGAAAGATGAGAGCGAACGAGGGCCACAGCAGGCTATGAAAGATAGCGACAGCGAAGAGAGCGTGAGGATGAGAGCAGAGGAGAAGAGTGCAGCGGAATGAAGAATGGGCAAGCAGAGGAGGAAAGTGTGGCCAAAGCGTGAGAAAAAAGGCGTAGTGCCGCGCAAGACGTAAAATGGCGACGATGGCTACGAAATGGCACCAGAGTAGCGCGCGTCCTTAGGGGGCCCCGATGCACTCGCTCGCTTCCGCTCCGCTCGCAGGGGCGCACGCATCGAGGCACTCTACGCGTAGTCGGCTCACCAAAGCGCTGCATGAGCGGAGGTCTGTCTGCGTGGGCTGCTATGATAGGCGTCACAACACGCGTCAGCCACGCGCTGCCGCTCACTATCTCCCGATTGAAAAGGCAGTCGCGCCGCACTTCGCTCCGTTTAGAACGTGCCGCACGAGACAGATAGTCCGCGCTAGCCAATTTATCGCGAAATGAAAACACGTTTATAGCTGCGCTCAAGTTTCGCATTAGGGAGTATCGTTATTTTCGGTGATTTCTTTAGGAAACTTCTTAAAGGCGTTAATATGCCACGTAAAGGTATCGTTTCGAATGGTTGTATTTAATGCGCAACGGTAAAATATTGAGAAAATGAACCGAAAAGGGCATTTCAATTAAAAGCTCTGGAGAACTTAAAGAAACACTAAAGAAAATGTCTGCATATCCTGGTGATGATACTGTAAGAGCCGGCGGATTCTCGAAAAATCTGTTTCCATCTTTTGGCTGCTAGATAGTACATTGGTTTTTATTTATCTTATTTTTGTTCAGGGCAACCTTTTACCGAACTTTACGGACAGGATAGTGTAACTGAAGATCTCTGTTTGCCTTCCATAATGTTGTCTATATATACGAGTACATCACAGCAACAAACACAGTGCACATTTTGCGGCTATAAATGGACACTCATCAAGACGTACGGCTTCAATTATACTTCAATTGTTCCGTTTTGAATTTATATTCAATTGTTTCGATGAAATTTGCACGTCAACTGCGAAGATTCCAGGGGCACGTTATCTGTCAATTGTACTACGCAGGTGGCGTCTGGAAATATTATTACGAATTATTCAAGTTGCTTCATTTAGAAGCTTACAAAGGGCTTGATATATATTTATTCTGTATATAATGCCTAAGATCTCAAATGAAGTACAAGCAGTGCGAAAATAAGACCCCGTATTCTGTTACGTTTGCCGCTTGATGCGATCCGCTGAGCAACCGGAAACATACATTGAACATCGACACATGCACCCGCTACCCGCCGTGGTTGCTCAGTAGCTATGGTGTTGGCCTGCTGAGCAGTGGGATTGAATCCCGGCCACGGCGGCCGCATTTCGATGGGAATAAATGCGAAAACACCCGTGTACTTAGATTTAGGTGCACGTTAAAGAACCCCAGGTAGTCGAAATTTCCGGAGCCCTCCACTACGGCGTGCCTCATAATCAGAAAGGGGTTTCGGCACGTAAAACCTCATAATTCAATTTTTGAAGCACCCGCTGAATACATTATCACTTATTGTTTTCATAGCATGGTTCGTGATGTAGCGCAGTTAATGCACCCACCCACCCACACACACACACACACACACGCGCGCGCGCGCGCGCGCTTGCACACGCACACATACGCACCCTTATCAAAATGTACACAAGCACATTGCATTGACAATTTCGACGCGAGTCAAGCGACGGCGAACAAGCTAGCATAGTGGACGCTGGCAGTACCCGAGGGCACCAGCACGGGGACATTGATTTTTCGCACTCAGAATGAGCAGCTCTTCAGCGATACATTTGAAAAGCCCTTATCGTCTTCTTTATAAACATATTTCATCACTATTTCCGAGAGAGGCCTACAAAAGGCACACGGGCGATCATAAGTGAAAATGAAGGAGGGAAAACGGGGGCGAACTGCAGAGCGCCATGGGAAAGTGAAAAAGGCTTGAGCCTCGAACAGTCAACGGGGGCCTCAAACACACAGATGTCTTGTTGATGCCGTCGGTGGTGGCTCGTTTTCAAATGGGCCTTGCGCCTGCGCAGAAAGAAGGAGCGTCCGGCAGTCAGGCGGCGGTGCGCGTATCTCTCCCGCCGTCGACACGTCGGGGCTGCGAATTGCCGGCCATAAAACAGTTTCCTTTCCATAAACAGTTTCCTTTTTACTTCAGCAGCACCACGCTTGAGTACGCTGAAGCATAGCTCGCCTTCAACGGTGCTTGAGGGCAAGATTGAAGGATTTTGAGGCAACCGCGGCTGGCCCGTCGATACGACGAATGAGAGTGAAATGTGGATGGCTCATTTCTTAAGAAACGTTAGGTGTAAAGAGAATACAATTTCACGGTATATTCTTGATGCTGAATTTATGCATGCTTTACACAGTATGCATAGTGACTTCGCTGGTAAGTGCGCCACATCAGTCGGCATGCCTCTTTGCAAAAGTGTCTCGTTGTCATGGTACGCTCCGCGACGGTACTTGTGCCGATAATAAGAGCATTCATCATCTGCCATCTGTTTTTTTTGTGTAAGGTACCACTAACACGTAAGCTTTTAGTGGTCTTTTTAGATGTACATTAGCGCACCAAATGACTTTTAAAGGGCTTTTACTTTCAAATGGGTGGCACGCAAATATGTATTTACGATGTACTGTGGCTGCTTTAACCTTGGTCACTCCCTCTTGAGTAAGGGACTGATCACACGTTGAGCCACACTAACGGCAGTGTACATCCCTCTTGACTACATTCCGCAAATAATGTGTGTGCCATGCCAAAATGCATATTGTCGAGCCTGAGTAGCCAAACCATATATATATATAATATAGTTACAGCAACATTTGCTTGACGATCCAAAACTACCGAATTAAAACCAATCGATTAGCAAGTTAGACTGATCGGCCTCCCTTCTCGCCATAGCATTTTTTTAGTTATTTATTTATTTGTTTTGTTAATTAGATTTTAGGCATGGTTTTCTTCTGATTGCTCTTTTACCACATACATAAATTTTACTTTTTAAGCTGCGGCGTTCAAATTGTTATCTCCCATAAATAAATAAATATATATATATAATTTAACCACCCGATTCATGGTCGATTCCTTGCTGTGGCTATGCGCCACAGCTACTCGGGAGAACAATAACAACACGAAGAAGGCGCAGACGCCAGCTCTGCCCAGTACACAGATAACGAGAGTGTGTTAGCCAATCATTGGCAGCTGCTGGCATGATCGTGCTCTCCAGAATCAGTATTCTCCATTGCTGTGAGAATAGGCAGAGTGAATGAGAGCGACAATGCTGGACTGCCTGTAGGTTAGTTGTAAGTTCGATTCCCCGTGGCAGATTGGTATTTTTTCTTTCTTCGTAGTTTTCTCGGAAAATATTTAGGAATTACGGCGATGGACGGTGGTAGACACCGGCGGACATCAAAGATACTAGACGAGTGAGCACATAACAGCTCTCGCTGTACAACATGCCTGAAGACGTCTTAGGTGAGATTACATAGGAATACGATGTGCAGTAGCCGCGCAGGCTGTTTCTAAGGGAGCTTGGTCCCAAGTGCTGGTGTCGGAACCGAAACCACGGCAACGTAAAAAATGTTGTCAGATGTGAAAGAGCGAAAACAAAGGCGATTCCTCCTCTCTTACTTATTTTTCAGCCTATGGTGGTGCAGCAGCGGAAACCAATATTAAATGAATAACGTGCTTGTTATACGAGAAAAATCATTTTCTCTATTCTCACTGGACTTAAGATAGTACAAGAAAAGAGAACATGTGAGAGGACAATTATTTTTCAAGTATTATCCAGGGAACTCCTGTATGTGTCACTTATTTCCTTTCAATTGTCAAGTGCCCTCTAGATGGCATCCCCTCCCCTCAACGTAGTGACCGTGTGACAACAGTGACCGCGATATGTACGCGTAGCTCAAATAATGACATCTGCTGAGACACCCCATGGCCATTGCTATCACCGTGCAGTTCCGACTGCTGTCACCGCTGTTGGGCAACTCGCGTATGGTGAACTGCAGCTGCGTTAATCAGTTTACTCTCCATACTATTACTTCTCCACCCGAGTCACATGCTCCAGCGCTGAAAATCGCCAACTAGTTGTTTTATTTATCTTTCTTTTATTCTCACGCATTGTGGGACGTTTGGATGGCAAAACTGGGGGACCAATCTTGCTCGTTCCCTACAAATCAACAGTGTATAAATAAATTTGGTGTGGATATACTTATCTACACTTCCGTAGCGCGCACCTGAGATGTAGCTTTTTTATTTGTATACAAATTACCCATAATGCATTTTTCTGGTCGTTGTTCCTGTTTAAATTTATTGGAGTTTCTCTCGCACTGGTAATTTCGCACTTCATACGACTCACTCATGCTAGACTTGACCAACAGCCGGCGAACAAGGGAAAGCGCCAGCACGAAGCAGACGTTTCGACAATTCTCTTCGACAGGGCAATGCAATCCCGAGCAAGGCAAGTCGCCTTGTTTGTAGAAACGTTGCCTCCCAGCTGCTACCCTTGGTCGCCAATTGTTGATCAATAGAAGTCTCTATGTTCCTACAACCCTCTCCCTCTTTTCATGTATGTTTGGTAATACGTGATAATTACCTACTGCAAAAAAAATTGTGTGTTAGTCCTTGTTTTCTTTTGTTTTCTCTTTTTTTATTGGTGTTACAATTGCAGCATTGTAAGAGGTTTACGCTGTATCACGCAAAATTTAATGGCAGACATAACTTCAGTACCCCAGGAAACCTGAAATCAATGATTCTTGCACGCTTCTCATCTTTGGATAAAACTCAGAGAAGTCTGAGGTAGTAACGGTTTCCTGAATACTTTAATAAATTCGATATATTGTACAATAAAAAAGCTTACACCTGGTATACTCAGGTAAGCTATAATATCTGCTTCGATACGGGCATATGTTTTTTATTTATCTTTTTAAATACATATTTTGTAAACAACTTTCGCAATTCTTACTTTTTGTGAAAGCAGCAACAAAGAACTAATTACATTATATTTGTGGTTGTCCTTGCGATGAGGCTATCTTTAGCACCATCTTATTCAAGACTCCTGCGTGGAACTTCTCGGGAAATTTTCTCCCAATGTTCACGAAGCCTTGTCAAAATCACGAGAAGCGGTAGCTTGTACTGATTTGTTTTTGTTTCTTGGAAGCTAACACTACCTTTCGTGCTTTTTCTTAAATGGAATCATGGAGAAAAGCGCCCTCTGGGTGTTGACAGATCACTGACGTGGTTTAAACGTCAATAATATCTGCGCAGTTTCTAAGTCTCTCAAGTGCCGGAGTGCAAAACGTTGTTAAGAATTAGGAAAGCGTTATTTTTTTGTGATGCCTTTTTCCAGTGAAAATGCGTGGCCCTAGCGCAGACGATATTTTGAGTTTTCCGTGAGAGAAACTCTTACCCGCCCGCAAGAATGCTGAGGGGCTTCTCTGACAGTGTGAGCAAGGCGCTGTCTTCTAGCAGAACAGCGTCAAGAGATTTGATGAACTAGACGCGCATGTAGCTGGTGGTGAAAGTACAGCATACACTGAGGATCCATATCAGTCTTTGACAGTGTGCAATGAAGGATGAGGGCGGTGGAAAACTTTAAGCACTGTATCTTTTTTATTGCTTGCGACTGTACAGTCCTTAGCGCTCATGACGATGTTTTGCTTAGAGCTGTGAAATATTTACTATGAAAAAGAAGAAAAGTCCACAATTTTGTCGGCAGGGCCTTGCAGTACCTATACCGAGCAAAGAAAATAAAGGAGAAAAAAATACCGAGGACATCCACTGGATTTAAAGAAGAACGCTTGCTTCCGTGTTGTTCTGTTGTCCGTGCATTAAGCTGCCTATCTCTGCGTGTACCTACTCTTCTAAATCAGCAGCTGCTTTAAAATGCCGTAAACGTATTTTTAAATTGACGCTTACATCCCCTAAAGCAAAGTGCATGCGCCTGTACAATCTTGACAATTTTACGTTTTGCAATGTAGACGGGCTGCACCACGTTGCAACGATAAAAGCTTCACGTCAGTATGTTAGTCTTTGGTGCTCTAAAATGATTACTCTCAAAGAAAGCTCGCTATAGCGCGTTCGCAATAGCAACTTTCCCAACATGACGGAGGCAATTATCTTGAATCACGTCGCGTTAAAACGCGAAAACGAGCATGCAAAGAACCAGCAGCATCACGCCGGATGCGGATAAATCAGTAATAGCGATAGTAGGAACATGGTATAGAAAAATATGGCTCGCTCTTTTCGAGCAGCAGCGGCTGTCAGAAAGGCATTCGCAGCAGTGCACGAGTAATACTAGCCGCGAGGCGTTGGATGCAGAGAGTAGTAAACGATTCACGCATGAAGGCTATGAAGCCTGTAAGCATTTTCATTTGAATCATTCGGTGAACCCTTGTAAACGACTCAGGGTGCCACTGTGTCCGTGTTGGTCGATCACTTCCAATGTTCTTAAAACAAGACACTAAAGAACTGAAAAAGCAAGTGCCTTGGCGGTAAACAACTTAATAACTGCAAGTTGGGGATATATAGAGACAAGGCGAAGCGCCACCTTGTACTGTTATTCTCCGCTTTGTGACAACTACTTTCATGCCTGCTTGCAACCATTTGACATGGCCTCTTTGTTTTGTTTTGTTTTGTTTATAGCTGATTGTGTGTTAGCCAAAGTGGCCTGAAGCGTGCAGAAACGAAGAAACAAACGCTCGTGGCGGAAACCCGCGAACTCTTCCTGTTTCGCGGAGGGAGCCCAAACAAACGAAGCCCTGTGGTTCGCCGCCTCCCCAACCACCGGAGCCCTCATGGGAGCTCAATTAGCCGGGAGTTCAATTCGCCTCGGCGTCAGGCGGCTTATCGGCTCACCGAGGTGCGAATCGCATTGGCGGAGCTATGGCCAACGCTTACGGCTGAGTCGCCGCTTCTTCGAACGTGTTCGCGGTCGATATTGCACTGAGGAAAGATGCTTAAGTGGGAGACGAAAAGAGGGCAAAAAGCTGGGCGATATTTGGCTAGTAAGCCGAAAACTCGGTCGTTCTTCCTTTACCGTCCCTTTTCTACATGTAACTTTCTTCCGGGATTCGACAAGATGTGCACTAGGTGGTTTCCTCTAACGCTTCGGTGTCGCAGAAAAAGCCAGCTTGCGGGCAAGAACTTTCCTGGTTTTTTGTTACCACCAGTTCCGCTCATTATTAGATGCGGCGGCGAATCGCCAGCGGCGCTATCCGACTAGCTGGCTTACTCTATCGTTCTCTTGAGCAACGTAGCTTCACTTGTGTCAGCTGCAGCAGAGCTCCCGTACACTGTGGAGGCGAAATATTGCTGAGCCGGGCAGCTTCGAAAGCGCCGAACACGCTTGATTGGCGAAGCATCTGCGAAGACGGCAGGGCGATGGCTCGCACGCACGTCGCTGGGCTGATCCCCGATTTTTGATGACGCGCCTTCTGAACCAACGCCAGCGAGTTTGCATTCTTGTGCTTGGTGAAACGCTAGGTAACTGGCTACAGGGCTTCAGCAGTCGGATACGACTGGAAACAACTATTCATGGGCATCGCTCCAGCTGCGTCAATATATGCTCGAAACAAGCTCGTAGGTTCATGTTTTCCTGTTCTGCGTGTTCTATGTCTTACCGCGCCAACACTCCATTACATCCGTCTGCTCGATTTGTAAATGGTATAATAAACGCATCTATTGCAATGCGAAGGAGTGTAAAGTCGGTAGTGAACGAGAAAAATAGCCATCCTTGCTGCAGGTATGCGTGTGACAGATTGTGTATATGTGTTTGCACACTTACCAATTGGTTTAACACATGCGGTCGCTACATTGCACACGTGTTGCGCATGTGCGACAGTGAGAGAAAATCTTCCGCGTAAAAAAAAGGAAACCATCCGGAGCTTGCGAAAATAATAAGGTTTTCTGTACCGAATGGCCGGCTTTTTAAGGGCGTAATTCTGTGCTGTATTCGCTTTGTGAATAATAAATATTTTCAACACGTAGAGGTTCTCTGTCGAATGGTTAGGGGTGTTACGTCCCAAAATTACCGTATTTCTTGTCTTTCAGTTCCATAATGTTACGTGTAGCTGACGTACGAGTCTACAATATATTTACACGTAGACAAGCGGTGGCAATGATGGCGACGCTATATCAAGCGGTGGCCACGTCGTCTTCCTTCTCCTCAGTGCAGCCACACTGTGGCGGCTGTTCCGTAGCATCACCCCCGGCAGTAGAAGCGCCGTCCCGGTGCTTAATCTACACATCCGCGGCGAAAGGTGTGTGATATGGCTTTAGTCTCGCCACGTGAACGATGTCACTTGCAGCCGACGATGACGCTGAGAGGCTGGCGGGGATGACTTCATACGTGACATCGGTCACTTGTCGCACCACATGGTATGGGCCAGTGTAGCGGGACAGCAGCTTTTCGGAAAGGCCCACACGTCGAATGGGGGACCAGAGAAGCACCAGAGAACCCGGAGTAAATTGTACGTCGCGATGGTGGCAATCATAGAGGCGTCTCTGATGCTCCTGCGAGGCCTCGAGACGGGTGCGGGCGAGCTGGCGCGCGTGGTCGGCGTGTGCGATCGCGTCGCGGGCGTATTCAGTGGTTGAACGTGTGGCCGAGGGCAACAATGTGTCCAAGGGCAACGCGGGTTCTCGGCCATATAGGAGATAGAATGGTGAATAGCCGGCGGTGTCATGACGCGATGAATTATACGCGAACGTCACATATGGTAAGTGACGATCCCAGTCGTGGTGGTCGGTCGCGACGTACTTGGATAGCATGTCGGGGATGGTCCGGTTGAGGCGCTCCGTGAGGCCGTTGGTCTGTGGGTGGTAGGACGTGCTGAACTTGTGCTTAGTCGAGCAGGAGCGGAGGATGTCCTCGACGACTGCCGACAGAAAGCTGCGGCCACGGTCAGTGAGTAATTGGCGCGGGGCACCGTGCACTAAAATGATGTCATAGAGCAGAAAGTCAGCAACGTCAGTAGCACAACTTGTCGGGAGGGCTCTGGTGATTGCGTACCGCGTAGCATAATCAGTAGCGACGGCGACCCATTTATTTCCGGAGCCCGAGAGAGGGAACGGTCCAAGAAGGTCTAGACCAACACGGAAAAAGGGTTCCGGTGGGATGTCGATCGGCTGAAGACATCCAGCTGGAGGTGTGGAGGGCTTCTTCCGGCGCTGACAGGGCTCACAAGCGGCAACGTAGCGCCGCACGGAGCGAGTGAGACCCGGCCAAAAGAAGCGACGGCGTACACGGTCGTATGTGCGCGAGACGCCCAAGTGTCCAGCCACGGGAGCGTCGTGAAGTTGTTGGAGGACAGTCGACCGCAAGTGGGATGGAATTACGAGCAGAAGGTCACGGCCGTGTGGATCGAGATTGCGGCGGTATAGTGTCCCTTCCTTAAGGAGAAACATCCGGAGAGAGGCGTCGCCAGGCGTTGACTCCAGATGGTCGATGAGGGCTCGTAAGGAAGGATCGCGGCGTTGCTCATTGCCGATTTCGAGCAACTTGGACACAGAGAAAACGCAAGTGATGGTGTCCGCATCAGCCGGGTCGTCGACGGCGTAGCGGGACAAACAATCGGCATCCTGGTGCAAGCGTCCCGTCTTGTATACCACGGAGAAGGTATATTCTTGCAGGCGTAACGCCCAGCGAGCGAGTCGTCCCGTGGCGTCCTTGAGCGAGGATAGCCAGCAGAGCGCGCCAACAAAGGGCCAAGACGTCGAGAATGTAGGACACGTAGGACTCGGTCGACGTCTGTACACGTGTGGCAAGGGCTTTCTTGGCATTGACTTGACGACCGAAGGGATTGCCAAAAATGTCGCGGAGCTTCTCTTTGAAGAGATCCCAGCTCGAGATCTCCTCTTCGTGAGTCTGGAACCATGCAAGTGGAGCTCCGTCGAGGTAGAAAACAACGTTCGCGAGCATAATAGTCGAATCCCACCTGTGACTGGTGCTGACACGTTCGTATAAGCGGAGCCAGTCGTCAACATCAGGACTGCCGACTCCGTTGAAAATACCAGGATCCCGAGGTGGGGAAATGGCGACGTAGGTCGGGGCTGCAGGCAGAGACGGTTGCGTAGAGGAAGTGCCGCCAGCAGGAGCCGAAGTTGCACTGTCGCCATTGCGACCGCTGCGAAGCTCCATGACGGGTACGGGGAACGTCCACCTCCACCAAATTAATGTTACGTGTAGCTGACGTACGAGTCTACAATATATTTACACGTAGACAAGCGGTGGCAATGATGGCGACGCTATATCAAGCGGTGGCCACGTCGTCTTCCTTCTCCTCAGTGCAGCCACACTGTGGCGGCTGTTCCGTAGCAATATGATGGCAATGTGAAGACAGCCCGAAATTGTTCGTGTTTCATTTCCGTTAATTTCCATAAGGGCTATTTTTCCCATTTACTAGAGCAATGACTGTCATCATCGTCGCGAAAGTCAACCTAGACCAACGGTGTTACAGCATACTATGTAAGTGACGCTGCACTGTTGAGAAATCATTTAGTAGGCATGGCCTCGTTGTACGGCGTGCAGATATTAGAAAAATTGAACGGGGATTCATGCCTTCAAATCTCTGTTACAATGGCTCTCATTATTATTTCAACGAAGTGTCATTAGTATTCTTAAAAAAGTGGAATGTTATCAAGCAACATTAGGGCTCGGTATTCTGAATTAACCTCATTGAAGACTTTGAACACTATGAGCCGTCACATGCAATCCGAGAGTAAAAATTAAACTCGAGAATTTACCCATTTTATCTGACAATATAGATAAGTTCGTTGATGAGCTTATGCTTAGAGTGTTTTGAGGTAATGTAAGCTTTCTTGACGGAACTTTGTTCCGTCAACCAAAGGACCAGGCAAGATTTCGTAAAGGCTACTCAACAATAGACCATATTCACACTATCAATCAGGTGATAGAGAAATGTTCGGAATATAACTAACCCTTATATATAGCTTTCATTGATTACGAGAATGCGTTTGATTCAGTAGAAACCTCAGCAGTCATGGAGGCATTGCGTAATCAGGGTGTAGACGAGCCATATTTAAAAATACTGAAAGATATCTATAGCGGCTCCACAGCCACCTTAGTCCTCCATAAAGAAAGCAACAAAAACCCAATAAAGAAAGGCGTCAGGCAGGACGATACGGACTCTCCAATGTTATTCACAGCCTGTTTACAGGAGGTATTCAGAGACCTGAATTGGGAAGAATTGGGGATAAGAGTTCATTGAGAATACCTTAGTAACGTGCGATTCGCTGATGATATTGCCTTGCTTAGTAACGCAGGGGACCAATTGCAATGCATGCTCACTGACTTGGAGAGGCAAAGCAGAAGAGTGGGTCTAAAAATTTATCTGCAGAAAACTAAAGTAATGTTTAACAGTCTCGGAAGAGAACAGAAATTTACAATAGGTAGCGAGGCACTGGAAGTGGTAAGGGAATACATCTACTTAGGGCAGGTAGTGACGGCGGATCTGGATCATGAGGCGGAAATAATCAGAAGAATAAGAATGGGCTGGGGTGCGTTTGGCAGGCATTCTCAGATCATGAACAACAGGTTGCCATTATCCCTCAAGAGAAAAGTGTGTAACAGCTGTGTCTTACCAGTACTCACTTGCTTATTTCTTTCTGGTGCAACCACGGATTTTAAAAAGCCAAGGGGTCTAAGCAATGATGTGCGATGAACCGCGCCATTGTTCTGTGCATGTAGATGGTTCCAAAGTGCCTGCATGGCAGCAGCTATGTTACGAAAGCGATAAATTATTTGTTACGCTAACTTGTTGCAGCTGCGTTAAATTCTCAACTTATTGGAATAGGTTTGGTATTTACTTTAGCAACATTGAAGAATACAGTGCAAAGTTTATTTGTCATTTAAAGACTCAAAGGAATCACATCAATAAACGCAGGTACAACTTCTTATTCCTCATGGTGTTTCGATTTTTGATATGACAGAAGGCCCCACTTCTGAGCACATAATAATATTGAAACGCATTGCTATGCTTCACAAATAGCCCAAAAATGGGACTCGAGATCTGAGAACTGGGAAATAAAGCGGTAAGTGAAATAAACTGCCGGAAACATAAGGTACAAAAAAAGTAAATTAAACATGAAATAAGTAGAAACGAAAAGTATTTCATGGATATATGACGTACCCTTCTAGAAATTATCGAACGATGATCATGTACTCGAAGTATCACCTATGTGTGGAATTGTCTTGCAGAAAGCAGGACCGAACCGGAGAAGCAGCTTCTAGGCACGTGTTTCTAGAACTGCCTGCCCAAACACCCTCGTCGTGTGTTGGACAGAGGGGACAAAGCATAATGAAAACCACACCCAGTTTGTAAGCTAGAAATGTGAGTGGATTTTGAAGCCAAAAAGATTACAAAAAGCAAACCATTGTCGTTTCCTCTTAAACGTGCCTTCTGCAAGGGCTACTATATTATGCTTATGCTATCATAAACGTATATTTCTGATACAGAATATTTTAATGCAATCAAGAGTTCGACGAAAACTCGTCTGGTTGGGATTGCCCATAGTCAAGGGTAAAAACGGACGCCGATCAAAAACGTAAAAAAAAAAGAAACCAAGACGTTTCAGCTCCCATACGGGCAGTTATGGCCTCGTATAACAAGGCCATAACAAGGCCTTGTTATGGGAGCCGAAACGTCTTGGTTTCTTTTCTTTTAATGTTTTTGGTCGGCGTCCGTTTTTACCCTTGACCAGAATATTCTAGCCACAAACACTTTAATTCTGCTCTTGCATATAGTCGTGGACACATTCGCAAAAAGCAGGATGTGCTTACTAACTTTATTTAAAAAAATATTAAGTTGTTGCTTGAGCTGTCTATGATACTTCAGGCGCAAACTGCACCGGTTGCTTTCTTTTTCTGACGAGGTGCTTATACTTACACTGATCACATACTGGAAAATTACATGATAGGTTCTCCTTGACTAACTCTTTACCGTAGTTTCCAGACTAAGCGCGTCTCATTGCCAGTGTGATTCATGCAATATGTGGAAGAGGTTTTGATTCCAAAACAAGGACGCCAATTTTGCATTTGCATACTGCCATTGGACACCATCACATTGTGCTGGTGCGAAGCAAACGTTGAGCATCCTGCACATGAAATTCAGTTTTTCTTGGTCTAACGCGACATAAGCACCGCATGTCTAATTCGTAAGACAATAAAGAAATGACAGGGCTTAGTAAAAATGGCTGAAATACTGAAAGAAACATAATTAACGTGTAGTGAAATATACAAAAGCCTTTTATGTGCAGTCATGCTGTAGGTAAAGTTCTTACGCCTTGAAATCTTTACACGCTGGTTTTTTAGCCCCAGTTAACGTTCTTTTGTTGGGAGCAGCCAAGCAGTATATAGCACCAATAAGAAGAGTGTCTTTGTTTACGCAAGGATGGCCTCGAGATCTATGAAAGGGCAGGGCAAAGTACTCCACTTCTAACAACGCATGTCGTAGTCCAAGTTGACCACCCAGGCCTACTTGAGGAGCTTCCAATTTACAGTACCATTTAACTATTTTTTGCCGTCCACTCTTGCTTCAAGTGGTGACTTCGTCTTGTGCGGTGTGGCGACACCTAGTAATGGTTGTAATCAGACACGTCTATAGCAGGTCTACTGTGCCACTTTGATATGTATGAGAGGTAAAACATTGAATTCGATTAGCTTCACGAGTATTTTATTGAGCGTTGCGATCACGCGTGCTAAACTTACAAGGCAGCTGCCAGAGATCTCCAATTACTCCTGTTCTGCTTCAAAGAAACGTATCGAATTTCTGCAATATTGCTAATCTTATCAGACCGTGTAATCTTGCGCCGTACTATATAATGGCAGTCCAAAATTTTTTATTGTTTCACTAACTTCTTCCTGATTCTTGACTTCTGCGCAGTTTAAGCGCCTTAATTTTGCCAGATATCTTATTCCAGTACGGTCGGTTAATCTGAGAGCACTTAAGTATTTTTCCCGTTGAGACGAATGCTCCCTTGCGAATGCTCCTGATGCGAATGCTTGCGAATGCTCCCGATGCGAATTGTTTGTGCGTGGCTAAAGGTGCTCCCGCGGGCGAGGCAACAGTGATGTTATCTACGCGTAATGGCCTAGTGCGAACCAGGGGAAAACCAGACTAAACACTGTCCAGGACGGGCACATTGCCCCCTGGTGCGTCTGACTCACCTTCGACGAGGGCGGTTATCCACAGCAGCCGGCAGCAGAGAAATCCCCCCAACGTGGGCACACGCCGACGGGCAGTCCCGAAGCAGCAGTCCGGTCTAATCATTACAAACAGCACTCTATTTGTTTTCTTTCGCTCTCTCCAGTGCCACGGAAGCTCACGTCTCCGAGCGGGCCCCACGCGTGGACAACGCCGGCGGGTGTGTCGAAGAGCGCGCGCGCTTGAAGCCGCGCAGCGACCGCTTCGTTTTCGCCCCTCTTCCCGGTGGCGTTCCTTTTCTCCCGAAACGGCGCAGCGGCAACGGGAGTGCGGCCGGCGGGGGAGCGAAGGAAAAAAAGGCGGGCCGGGCCAGTACGCTCTCCGCTCCCGGTTCCGGCGCGTGTGGCGCGCTCGGGACGCCCAAGTCGTCGCGGGTTCCGAAGAGCCCGAGACGCGGGTCAGGCGCGTTGGCGTCGGCGCCAGTGGCGCCGGCGTGCGGTGGCGGCGGTTGGGTTCGACGCAGCGGCAACAAGCCGGCCGAAAACGGGACGCTCGGCTTCTCTCGCTCGCCAGCACCCTCCCCCCCCCCCCCCCCCAACTCCGTGGCATTTTCTTTTTTCTGGGTTTTTTTCTCGCTCTCTTCTTTTTCCCGCACGCGACCATGCAAGGCGATTTCCAAGGAGAAAAGTCCGGCAAGATGAAAACGCGAGTAGGGCGAACAAAGCTCTCGCGAACCGCCGAGCTGACTGAATGGCTACCGCGCTTTACTGTAAAACACGACCTCGCGAATACGATTCAGGGTCCCGGTGCCTATAATACGATGTAGGCGCAATGCAAAAGACGCCTCCTATATTTTCATGAAGACACACTTTAAGGAATGCGGGAGGTCAAAATTATTTCAAGACCTCTGTAATGGCTTTTTAGTAACTAATAGTGTTTGTTTTTCAAAACAGTTAAAACAGTCAATCAATTAATCAATGGGAATCCTAGCGTTTTGTAGGTGTTGGTAATATCCCTGCGTAATTGACTACTTCAAATACTGTCATCGATAAAAGTGAACTAAATCTACTAACTCACTATTGTTTTTACAATAAACAGCGATGAAAAGGACTTGAATCTATATCGGAATATTCTGAACGTTGAACAAATGCAGTACGCATTAGGTTTGTTGGGTTAGGAAGTAACAATTACGACAAGTAGCACAAAATGGCCGATTGCAGTTCTCGTTAGTTATTCTCCATTTAGACAAAGGGCGACTTCTATCCACCTTCAAGGTTTAATCGCGATGGCGAAATGAAGTCACCCGCAATCCTTTTCAATGCTAAGATTAATGATAATCGTGACAAATTTATTTATTTAGTCAAAATACCTTACAGGCCCATTGAAGGGCACTGAGTAAGGGGGGCAATAGTAACTACATGACAAAAAATAGCTAAGTGCAACATCGCTATACAATATTACCACGCAACTAAATCAGGTTATCACGGAATTCTTCACACTTAGAGATGGATGAAATGCTATCCTGGAGGCCGTTCCAATTTGCAATAGCTCTAGGTTGTAGTGATGAGTTATATGCCTGCGTTTCACCATGAATGCGCATGAAACTAAGTGCGTTGTGA
This sequence comes from Dermacentor variabilis, assembly GCF_050947875.1. Lineage (NCBI taxonomy): Eukaryota > Metazoa > Arthropoda > Arachnida > Ixodida > Ixodidae > Dermacentor > Dermacentor variabilis. The sequence continues at coordinate 25,710,585 of NC_134572.1, read as the reverse complement.
ATGCGTCGAGATGCGCGCACAGGAGCATGAAGCGTCAAACAGTGAAAATTATTACCCTAACTGTAACTGTGGAACAGGCATAAAAGAGCAATGACACGGCGATCTTCCAATGACTGAAATGCAAGGTCCTGCTTTATTGCACGCCATATTCACGAGCGCCTTCTTAGATAACGTTAATCGTTAGTTATCTCGCTAGTTGTTATCTCGTTAGTTGAAGTTATCACTGACAGCCTGCTGGTATCCATTACGCATAGGTCAAGAGGACACCAGCTGAGCCATACGAAGCGCAAACGGCGCAACATTCGCTGAACTGCTTTCTCCTATGAAGTAAATATAATGACTTTAACCCGGCAAGCATGCATTTGAAGACTATCCTTGGAGACAAAGAAAATGTGTCCGATCATATCATGTGCAGTAAAGCATAATCAAGTATGATATCATGGATGTGAATCCATATTTTAAAAAAACTCAGTGCCCTTCCACTCTGTGAAGAAAAATGACCAGCGAAGCTCTGTATGTGGGCCCCTTAATGGTGAACTGCACCTCCACCGCGAGTCGGCCCGGTATTGCACTGTCTTTGGGATCGGCTCACATATGGGGAATGCTTAACGCCTGCTTCACCTCCACCGCGGGTCGGCCCGTTATTGTACTATCTTTGGGATTTCTTTCTACACGCGGACACGATAGTGGGGAAAGCGGCCTTTGACAGCTTCGCCGTAAAAAATTCCGCAACCTCCTGACGTTGTATCTTATAATTTCCTTTTTAAATTATTCTTCGGATAACAACTACATTAAATGCGCTGCTCCTACAAATGCAAACACACCTTTGTAGGTGGGACGGGGCCTGGGCGAGAATGTGATGATAAAATCATGTGTTAAATCGGGAGCACAACTTTCTACTGCAGCAATTTATCACTTCTTTCTACATCGCCAATCAGAATGAAGTCCTCACTTTTACAAGCTTATTTCGAATGCATCGTGCATTGCTTCAGCGTTGTTGTTTCGTACAGTGGTAATGCTCTACCAGATATATCGCACATAGGAAGCTGAAGATGTTCCCATCATGTTTCATTTCGGCTCACATGGTTATTTAAGTAAAAGTCTGTTTGTGTCTTGACTGCTGCATTATTTCTACATTAAATAAAGTTAGAAGCTAAAGCAAATACTCCTTACAAAAGTTTTTTTTTCAGATATCGAGATGCCAGAGCGAGACGTGTTTGCTTATAATGATAATTTTATAATATTTATTGGCATCTCCTTGGAAACGGGGCGATGACAAATATGCAGTGACCTATGATGCTTAATCAAATCAGGCTTTACTGCACATATCGCAGGCTATCATTCTGCCTGTCTCTCCTTGATCTTTTCTTTCTTCATTAAGACTTGTATTTCTATATTAAATAGTTACCTATGCGCATAATGACTCCGGTTTTAATAATATTTTCCCTGCCTTTTTCCCCCTACACTCGAAATGTCTCTTGTTTATCTGGACTCCTAGCCAGTTATTCCTTCCATCTTTTTTTTTTCTTTTATTCCCAGTGCTTACGCTACCTACGGGTCTTGCTGTGTAAATATCTTGGCATTCCCTTGTGATATGCGCTAACCAATTTGCAGAATTTCGCTGCAGCAGACTCATACCACATCCTGCGGTGAATATTTTTTCCTGTATGCTTTTTTTGTACTCAGGCAGTCAGCTCGGGCCTCAAAGAGCGAAGCACCACTCTTTGCGTTATCGTAATGATTTTTTACTCTTGGTTTCTTCCTTGCTTAACCGATGATTCAGCACTGGTAAAAGTAGGTATAATGTTCTCCGGGAGTCGGTAAGAAAACATTTGCAGGAAATATCAAGTTATTGCTGCCACTGCATTTAAGTTCTCGTAGTTGGCTGTGCCTTGTCTGTCCAATTCGTTACGCTGACGACCACCGTTGCCATCATCGACGGAACAAAACGACGATCTTTGTCGTCATTAAGGCACCTGGTCATCCCCAGCTTTGCTTTTGCTACATCATAACTAAAAAGAAAGCTTCTCTACAACCGCTTCAGCCAGCGCCGAGCATATACATGGCAATGAAGCAGTGTGCATTTGGGAGCCAAGTGTGGTAACCACTGAGCTCTCGCGCAACTTTTTTTTATTGCTATAGCAATTATATGGACACTCCAGGCGCATTTCTCGCGTCGCCGTCACTGTAATGTTCCGTATCAAGTCCAAAGGCCATGGCATCATCACCGCGCGCAGTATGCTGAATATTCAAGTGAAAGCAAGCAGGGGTTAGCCGACGATGGCGGCTCAATCTCGCACGCGAAAGGAAGGAAAGCGGGGAGAACGCGCGCCGTCTTCCGTCGCGCGCAAGGCATTGGGGCAGAGGATGGGGAAGTGTGTGTGGGGGGGGTGGCGTTCTACTCCATCGGCTGCTGCGTATGGCGCGGTCGCGCGGGCCCTATCTTGAAAGCCATCTGCGGTGGGGACACAGTGCGCAGACTGCCGATAGCTGCGTGCGCGCCTGTGTTTTCACTGCTTAGTTCGCATTGAAGCGAGGGACAATACGAAGGTCAATTCGCTCGCTGCTGTGGCCGCGCTCCCTCAGTCAATAGTTTTGAAAGCGTGTTTCCGCAGTCATCGAGTGGGATGTGTTCATATATACTCGTGCGCTCCTGACACCATACTTGGCATGCCTATTAAATTAGGTAGTAAGCATATCTGTCGACTAATTTGCTATCGCAATCGATGCTTGTCTTTCGGGCGCAACTGCGACTTTCTTTCAAACAAGGAAACAAAAGCGTAGCACTTGCACTAAACGTATCAAAAGTCAATTCAAGGCATTGCGCTCCACACAGATTCCGACAGTAGTGCCCTCTGTGCAAGTATTTCGGACGCCAGAACGAGTAATATTATAGTGGACGTGGATTATATTATGTGCATCGGGTAGAAATTGTTCTGGTCAAGAATGCACTGTATGCGTGCAATTCTTTGTTGTCATGCTCGTGAAAACAGTGTCGGTGGCACAAACGAGGCGTACATGACAATGACGATGATAAGCTTCAAACGTGACAGATAGCCACAATAGAAGATGCAGAGAGAATAAGATAGTTGGTAAAAAATAGTGGCAGTTTCGCCCAAAAGGCAGAGCTCTGATGGTAGTTTTATAGAAGCATAGTAGTTTTATCGGCCGTATAAAGTTGTAAACATAGGCATACTAACTCAATTAGCAAGCATGGTGTCACGCGCGCACAAGCAAACATGAGCACATCTCACTCGATGACCACGAAAACTCGCTCTCAAAGCTCTTAAAACAGCAGCGAGCGAACGGACCTTCGGGCTACCTCTCGCATCGATACGAACTAAGACGCGAAAACACAGCGCAGCGTGGAGTCTGAACTGGTCGCAGATGGCTTTCAAGATACAGCGGCACGGCTGTGCGCGCGCGGCCGCCCGCCCCCTCCTCCCCGTACCCTTCGCCCAAAGCCTTGCGCGCGACGGAAGGCGGCGCGCTTCCTCCCCGCTTTCCTCCGTTGCGTGGGCGAGATTGAACCGCGAGCACCGGCTCATCCTCGCACGCTTTCACTCGCACATACAGTATACGGCGCATGGTGACGATTTTATTGCCCTTGGAATTTATACGGAACCTCACGGCGACGGTGACGTCGACGGTAGAAACGCGCCTGGAGTGTAATTGCTGTCAAAGTAAAAGAACGTCCAACGTATCGACAACGTAAATTCCAACGGCAACGTCGCAGCGACAACACCACGCGGTTTACACAGTAGCCCACAGGATACACAGCCACCATACGAGCGACCTTTTTTTTAATATTTATGATTTTTTTAAAATATAGCCTGTTAAAATAACATAATTCTAGTCCTTGAGCTAGATTATTCAGATAGACGTGTACATTACTTGCACGACAAATGTAAACAGATGCTCAACTAATTAATAAGAACGCACTAATTATATCTTAAATTAATAATTTATGGCCAATATTGCAAATTACGAATTGTAGGTGGTGAACTTGCAAGGCGTATCCACTTGAAATGAATTTCCAGATTCACGCCAGTCAGAAGATATGCGTCATCAAACATGCCGTAAGAATGCACTCTTTTTTTATGCATGACTTTTTTAACAAAGCGCTCCTTCATACATTGAAGCACAATATAACTGAAACGCCTATGCGTTTTGTTCCCCATTTTAGGAAATTATATGTCGAAACTGGTGTCGTCCTTGAAATTCATTTCAAGTAGATACGTCTTGCAAGCTCACCGGGTACAATTTGTAAATTGCAATATGCGCCACAACGTAATTAATTAATAATATAATTAGTGAATTTTTTTTCAATTTAATATGCGTTTCGATTTCTCGCGCGAGTGGTGTCCGCCTCTTGAAATAATTCTGCTCAAGATCAAGAATTATGCTATTTGCCACAGGAGACTTTTTTTTAAAAAACGCCATTAAGCTTAGAAATGCATCAGCACTGCAAATGTACAGGGAAAATGAAATCGCTCAAATCTCGTCGGTGGTGCTCTGTTATTTCGCTCATGCAGCAAATGTAGCAGAAGCTTGCGCGTCAGAGTAGAATTTTTTTCCAAGCGGGACTTTCGGAAAAACTCCGAGCCTGAAAAACAAGAAGCTTTTAACATACTAAATGCTCTCGCACCTGTGGCCTCAAGGTTAATTTATAGGAAAAGAAACTGGATGGTGTAAAAGATTGTGTAAGGAGGCTTGAAATTTGGAGGTCACTTCAAACGCCATGCTGCAGTTACGACTGGCAGGTTGCTTGGAAATTGTCCTATACTCAACAATAGAAACTAAAAAACTGACTGTTTTACACAAGTTCTCGAAATTTGATACAGTGACCACGACACCATTCACCTTGGTAACACACACATACACACAAACAAAAAAGCGTAAATAAACATGATGCGCCAAGGTTACCTGACTCAAATACATTCAAATAGTAAAATATTGTACCGCTTCGATTAAAAGAAAGGATTAGCATAAGCCTTTGGCCTAACATCTACGAATCAAAGGTTTCATAAAGCTATACATTCGTGCTAAATAACTCTTAACTACTTAGAGGGAGTCCGAAAGTGCTAAGGTCTCTCCATGTACGTAGTTAAAATTCCCAAAATGCATTACTACGTCATACAGAAAGAAAGTTGTGCACATCACAATGAAGATAAAGTGGAACTTACTTACCTAATTTACGCTAATCTTTTTTGATATTCGCAGAAATATATTTACCTTCTAAATAAATAATAAATATTTATTTTTTTTAATTCCTACTTTAACTGCATGCATATTTATATGAATGCAGTTTTATATAACTGTTCTTTGCAATATATATGTCGGACTATGAGGAACGGGATATAGTTTATTCTTGCGCTTTTTTTTAAATTTTAGTTACCTGCCCCGCGTTTGGATACAAACTACTTCACTCCACTTATCATGTTTCACTTGTTTCGCACCTTTCACTTCATCATGAGAGAGAGAGACAGAAGGTATTTATTAGAAAGACTGGATTTTTTGCCGGCGCGTTTACAACCGGTGGCACGCTACTCTGTACAGGGAGTTGTGGGCAAAATAAACAGAACTAACTCAGGCTCACTCGCAACATATTTATTTAACTTAAAGTTATCTTAAACTCAGGCTCACTGAAATCAGACTCACCTGTTTATGTGAGTCTGGGATAGCCGACTTGAGCTTTAACTTTATTCACATCAAGTGTCACTTTACACGATGTGGGAGGCCCAGCGGTAAATTCTCCCATAAATGACAGCGGCATGAAGCCGGCGGCCCCTCTTTACTGGCATAAAGAAAGCGCCACAAAAAAATTAAAAAGGAAGAAATAGCGAGAAAGAAAGAAATGAAAATAAAAGCGAAAATATTGGTGTACTATATAAGAATGTACTATTGCACTGAGTATGAGCTGCAACGTGAGTCCGGTTTGATGCGCTTTCGCACTGTAGCTCATACAGAGCGCGACAGCAGCTGTACATAATATAGAACGAGTAGCAAATCCAACTTGTATGTCGCCAATAGCAAATAGCAAAAATTAACATAGAAATGTAGGTAAGACAAATCAAAAGCCCACACCAAGGAGCACATGAATGAAACATTTATGAATGAAACAAAAGAATTGTAGGAAATTTAACGTGAGGGAGTTCGCCAACGTGTCACTTCTTTCCAATATTTCCATTTCATATTTATTCAATGAAGACATTGTGCACCACACCTTTCGGCATTCTGCATTCTTCAGGAAGACACAAAAGAAAACCAGGAAATGTAGCGACAGCAGTAAACCGAAAGTAGAGCCAAGGACAAGCATTGGATGTGATGCTTATAGCACGCAGTTTTCGGTTCATAAAACGAGAAAACTTAGCGAAGATCCTATAGAGAGGACAGTTTTACGTGGAGTCGAACGCGAATCCAATTAAAGTGCACCCGCTTTGAAGCTCAGGCTCCAGTTGACTGCTCGACCACGCTTGTTACGAGCGTAGAAGAGCAGGAATTAACGTGCGGAAGCCGCATGGCTGATGAACATGCAGTAAAGCTCAAATACAAAAGTAAAGAAAAAAGACAGTACTCTTTCTTAACTTATTATTCTATTTAGAAGGAATTGGTGCTGTTACATTACACTAGCATTATGCAGCAGGCGAAACGCAGGGGACAGGGCTTTAGGCAGTTTTCATTTTGTAGAATTGCATCTGCGAAGATTTTTGCAAAAGGACGCCGGTGAAATTCCATGTCTACTGACGTCAGTTGTACGGCGTCGCATTCAGCCTGAGTGTCCCAGCTTCCGTCATACTGAAAGGATATGCACTTTATTAAAATAACATGTGACGTTATATATGGAGCTACAAAACGTGCTGCAGCGCCGCTGACTGGTGCCAGAAGTGTATCTGCGAAGGCGCTCAGACGCGGAAAGGCATATGATGTAGGTATGTGCACATTGACATAATCGCGTTCCACATTGTTCGATACCAGATGTAACTTCCACTTATAATGTCGCTGATGACGTTAAATATTCGCTACAGATTACTCATGAAGGAATTGCTGAAGGAAGGCAGTTTGTCGTGTGCGTATCATGGCCACGCATGCTTATATCGCCTTTCCGTTTCTCTACCACGGTTGCGCCTTAAAACCACGGCGCTGCAAGTTTGCTTTCTTTTCCTTCCCTCTTCTCCGCCCTTGAACTGGCTCTCTTAACTACTACACGCAGAGGCAAGAAACAACGCGCGCTTTAGATACTATAGATGAGATGAATATTTACAATTATTATTAGGGTTATAATTATATTCGAGTGCTGATTGCCGTGTTATAGTTTGTTAACGAAACTACCCCTCAATTCTAAATACCTTAAGGCAGTTTGTCGTGTGCGTATCATGGCCACGCATGCTTATATCGCCTTTCCGTTTCTCTACCACGGTTGCGCTTTAAAACCACGGCGCTGCAAGTTTGCTTTCCTTTCCTTCCCTCTTCTCCGCCCTTAAACTGACTCTCTTAACTACTACACGCAGAGACAAAGAAACAGCACGCGCATGCGATCGCATAGATGAGATGAATACATATATATAGAAAAGCATCAGTCATAGCTCTCGAAGTATAATATAATATAATATAGAATAGCTCTCGAAGATAGCTATTCCGGCGGCTAGCTTCCCACGCTATGCGTGCCGTCCTCGCACCTGTTAAAACTTTTCCTAGACGCTAGAACTATACCATTCCTACGCAACCTTGAGCGATCGGAAAGCGCGTTTTCCACGCCTGGCCGGCGGAGAGGGGGGGCTTCGTTCCGGCCGCGAAGCTCTCCACATCCCCGTAAGGAGCCTGGCGGTGGTCTCGTGCGGACGATGCCCTCTCGGTGAGCGCATATTTCCCCCCTCATCTTTTAAGTGATTCAGTACATACAAGCATTTGTCTCGCAAACCAGATTTATTTCAAGGGAATTTTCCACGTCTCAATTATTTCTCTCGTCGTATTCGAGTGCTCATTGCCGTGTTATAGTTTGTTAACGAAGCTTCCCCTCAAGTCTAAATATTGTAAGGCAGTTTGTCGTGTGCGTATCATGGCCACGCATGCTTATATCGCCTTTCCGTTTCTCTACCACGGTTGCGCCTTAAAACCACGGCGCTGCAAGTTTGCTTTCTTTTCCTTCCCTCTTCTCCGCCCTTGAACTGGCTCTCTTAACTACTACACGCAAGGCAAGAAACAACGCGCGCTTTAGATACTATAGATGAGATGAATATTTACAATTATTATTAGGGTTATAATTATATTCGAGTGCTGATTGCCGTGTTATAGTTGGTTAACGAAACTACCCCTCAATTCTAAATACCTTAAGGCAGTTTTCCTAGTCTCTAAAGCCGCTCGAGTTCACGCTGCTCCTCTGGCGGCCATTTTTCCAAGAAATCGACTGTCGCGGACAACACCAGCCCCTTTCCACATAAGTATGAGGCTCGGAGCAGGAGCTATAGCGCTTGAAAGTAACCGCTGGCTTGACGAACCAACCGACTGAGCTACCTTTCCGGGCAACATTGAAGGATCACGAGTTCAAATCGCATGTTATGTTCCTTTTTTTTTTTAAAGGTATTTTCCTTCCTTTTATCACAGTACGGAAACCCTCCTAAAAAAAAAAAAATTCTATATCCTCAATTATGTGTGGCCACACATGTGCAGGTCATAAATACCAGGTTCTCTAGCCGAGTGCCATCCATGCGGTATAACCGAGCTCAGATTGGTCCACCTTGACTGATCAAATAGGGCGCCACTGTAGGTTAAATGAGGCGTACAACTCCTGCGGGACCCGCCGTGGTTGCTCAGTGGTCATGGTGTTAGACTGCTGAGCACGAGGTCGCGGGATCGGACCCCGGCCACGGCGGCCGCATTTCGATGGGGGCGAAATGCGAAAACACCCGTGTACTTAGAATTAGGTGCACGTTAAAGAACCCCAGGTGGTCGAAATTTTCGGAGTCCTCCACTAAAGCGTGCATAATCAGAAAGTGGTTTTTGTCACGCAAAATACCATAATTCAAATTTTAATTTAACTCCTGCGGGGACGGTAGAGTATCCGTCTCCAGTGCAAGGGGACCGTGATTCAAATCCCGGTGCCGCGCAATTCTCCTCCGGGAAATACAAAAAAAAAAAGAAAAAAAAAACCGTGTGTTGAGAAATTGCACAAACAGGCCTGGAGTGCGGCCTGATCCCGGTGACCAGAACCGGTAACGCACTCTCTCACCAGAGCAGGATTGGCCACCCTGGTGCAGTACTTGGCCACAACCTCCTATATGAATACAACAATCAAACCCCGGCCCTCAGTCCCCAGCAGCCGCGAAGCAACTGACCACGGCGGCGGTCAGATCTGTAACGCTGCAGAGGGTGCTAAGAATACCTGGCTCCGGACAGGCCGCCATTGGAATCTGAACCTGGCAACGTTTAACGTTAGAACGCTATCTAGTGAGGCGAGTCTAGCAGTATTATTGGAGGAATTAGAGGGTAGTAAATGGGATATAATAGGGCTCAGTGAGGTTAGGAGGACAAAAGAAGCATATACAGTGCTAAAAAGCGGGCATGTACTGTGTTACCGGGGCTTAGCGGAGAGGCGAGAACTAGGAGTCGGATTCCTGATTAATAAGGAAATAGCTGGGAACATACAGGAATTCTATAGCATTAACGAGAGGGTGGCAGGTCTTGTTGTGAAACTTAATAAGAGGTACAAATTGAAGGTGGTACAAGTCTATGCCCCTACATGCAGTCATGATGACCAGGAAGTCGAAAGCTTTTATGAAGACGTGGAATCGGCGATGGGTAAAGTCAAAACAAAATACACTATACTGATGGGCGACTTCAATGCCAGGGTAGGCAAGAAGCAGGCTGGAGACAAGTCAGTGGGGGAATATGGCATAGGCTCTAGGAATAGCAGAGGAGAATTATTAGTAGAGTTTGCAGAACAGAATAATATGCGGATAATGAACACCTTTTTCCGCAAGCGGGTTAGTCGAAAGTGGACGTGGAGGAGCCCGAATGGTGAGACTAGAAATGAAATCGACTTCATACTCTGCGCGAACCCTGGCATCATACAAGATGTAGACGTACTCGGCAAGGTACGCTGCAGTGACCATAGGATGGTAAGAACTCGAATTAGCCTAGACTTGAGGAGGGAACGGAAGAAACTGGTACACAAGAAGCCAATCAATGAGTTAGCGGTAAGAGGGAAACTAGAGGAATTCCGGATCAAGCTACAGAACAGGTATTCGGCTTTAACTCAGGAAGAGGACCTTAGTGTTGAAGCAATGAACGACTATCTCATGGGAACCATTAAGGAGTGCGCAATAGAAGTCGGTGGTAACTCCGTTAGACAGGAAACCAGTAAGCTATCGCAGGAGACGAAAGATCTGATCAAGAAACGCCAATGTATGAAAGCCTCTAACCCTACAGCTAGAATAGAACTGGCAGAACTTTCTAAGTTAATCAACAAGCGTAAGACAGCGGACATCAGGAACTATAATATGGATAGAATTGAACAGGCTCTCAGGAACGGAGGAAGCCTAAAAACAGTGAAGAAGAAACTAGGAATAGGCAAGAATCAGATGTGTGCGTTAAGAGACAAAGCCGGCAATATCGTTACTAATATGGATGAGATAGTTCAAGTGGCTGAGGAGTTCTATAGAGATTTATATAGTACCAGTGGCACCCACGACGATAGTGGAAGAGAGAATAGCCTAGAGGAATTCGAAATCCCACAGGTAACGCCAGAAGAAGTAAAGAAAGCCTTAGGAGCTATGCAAAGGGGGAAGGCAGCCGGGGAGGATCAGGTAACAGCAGATTTGTTGAAGGATGGTGGTCAGATTGTTCTAGAGAAACTGGCCACCCTGTATACGCAATGCCTCATAACCTCGAGCGTACCGGAATCTTGGAAGAACGCTAACATAATCCTAATCCATAAGAAAGGGGACGCCAAAGACTTGAAAAATTATAGACCGATCAGCTTACTGTCCGTTGCCTACAAAGTATTAACTAAGGTAATCGCACATAGAATCAGGAACACCTTAGACTTCTGTCAACCAAAGGACCAGGCAGGATTCCGTAAAGGCTACTCAACAATAGACCATATTCACACTATCAATCAAGTGATAGAGAAATGTGCAGAATATAACCAACCCTTATATATAGCTTTCATTGATTACGAGAAAGCGTTTGATTCAGTCGAAACCTCAGCAGTCATGGAGGCATTACGGAATCAGGGTGTAGATGAGCCATATGTAAAGATACTGGAAGATATCTATAGCGGCTCCACAGCCACCGTAGTCCTCCACAAAGAAAGCAACAAAATCCCTATAAAGAAAGGCGTCAGACAGGGAGATACGATATCTCCAATGCTATTCACAGCATGTTTACAGGAGGTATTCAGAGGCCTGGAGTGGGAAGAATTGGGGATAAAAGTTGATGGAGAATACCTTAGCAACTTGCGATTCGCTGATGATATTGCCTTGCTTAGTAACTCAGGAGACCAATTGCAATGCATGCTCACTGACCTGGAGAGGCAAAGCAGAAGGGTGGGTCTGAAAATTAATCTGCAGAAAACTAAAGTAATGTTTAACAGGCTCGGAAGAGAACAGCAGTTTACGATAGGTAGCGAAGCACTGGAAGGGGTAAGGAACTACATCTACTTAGGGCAGGTAGTGACCACGGATCCGGATCATGAGACTGAAATAACCAGAAGAATAAGAATGGGCTGGGGTGCGTTTGGCAGGCATTCTCAAATCATGAACAGCAGGTTGCCACTATCCCTCAAAAGGAAAGTGTATAACAGCTGTGTGTTACCAGTACTCACATATGGGGCAGAAACCTGGAGACTTACGAAAAGGGTTCTGCTGAAATTGAGGACGACGCAACGAGCTATGGAAAGAAGAATGATGGGTGTGACGTTAAGGGATAAGAAAAGAGCAGATTGGGTGAGGCAACAAACGCGGGTAAACGACATCTTAGTTGAAATCAAGAAAAAGAAATGGGCATGGGCCGGACATGTAATGAGGAGGGAAGATAACCGATGGTCACTAAGGGTTACGCACTGGATTCCAAGGGACGGGATGCGTAGCAGGGGGCGGCAGAAAGTTAGGTGGGCGGATGACATTAAGACGTTTGCAGGGACAACATGGCCACAATTAGTACATGACCGGGGTAGTTGGAGAAGTATGGGAGAGGCCTTTGCCCTGCAGTGGGCGTAACTAGGCTGATGATGATGATGATGATGAATCAAAATGAGCGATTATAACATGATGTGTGAGAATCAGAAAGACTCGAGAGGTAAGTCAAGAGGGCTATAAAGATTTGAGTAACTGATATGCTACCCTGCACGTGGTTAATGGGTAAGAGAGACAGCCTTTTTTATGCGTCTCGTTTTGCGTTTTCGGTCTACGTTGACTAAACCAACTAAACAAAAGCCATAAAAGAAGGATGGGGGGGGGGGGGGCGCTCGAATTGCTTTATAAAAGATTGTGAGCTTGCGCGGTAAGTAACAGGGCACATTTGAGACTTTAAATCTAAATGATAGAGAAAAAAAAGACGCATGCTTTGCACGTGTAACTCGCGAATGTTGTGACTTCTGGAACCTTTAATGCACCGTTCAGTGAAGCCTAAGCTCTTTGGTACCTCTCATTTAGTCTCGTGCGCCTAGATTCTTGTCTTCAGTGGCCAATTTCTGTCTCCGTCTATTTGCTTGGCGCCAGCTACAAGTTCCCCTTTCTCGGTTCTACAGGAAACTTGCTTGAACAAAGGCAGCCTCTGAGTGCGCAGACTAACAGCCCGAGCATTGCGCTTTTCTATGCGTGTGTGAGCATGCGCGTTGAGTGGCAATTTGATGGGGCGCATAAATGAGAACGCATAAGCCGGAAAATCAGCGGGCACGAGCAGGAGCATAGAGCAGTGCGAACACATCTATTTGTGATACACAAGACAAATAGTGCATGGTTTTTAAATTGGCTCTTTTATTTTGCCTATTATACTTCATATCGATTGCAGCACGAAAACCATCATGTACCCATGCTCGGTCGTTCGCAAAATAAATTGTGGACGGGCTCTTTAAATTTCCATATTTCAGTGATCAGTGGGCACGATTCAGGCACATGTCTATCCTTTGTTTTTTACCGCCATTTCTTACGTTGCCATTGCTTCTTGCTCCCTTTATATAAACGGGATTGTAGAAAATTGAATGCAATAGAATGTACACTTTGTTCAGCGCCCATTCTGGTGCAGATTGCGAAATTGTTGTTGCTGTTTTGTATAGTTCAGTCAATAATTGTTCTCGGCACTAAGTAGTCATGAATATCCCGTGCGCGTACTTGACTGTTGCGATTCTCATTTACATAATGTTGAGGGGGAGAGAGAGAGTGAGTTTAATGATATCTAGAGAACATTCTACATGTGAGCTTTTCTTGCAAGCCAGTGTTAAAGCGAAAGTAAGGCAATCTACTTAGCACGAACATTCTTAGATTTATGCAGTGATGTGTACCTGCGTACTAGATTCACGAGTCTGTGTCATGCAAAAGGCACTGGTTCAATAATCGCACAGATTGTCCCCATAAAGTGAGCGCCATTTGCCAACGTGTTGTCTGTGCCATTTCGATTTTCGGGCTCATGTCATGGTCCACTAAATGTAGTCATAGTTCGTTAAAAGGTACTTGTATTATGCCATGGCGCAAAAAAATGCACGAGGTCGCGGGATCGAATCCCGGCCACGGCGGCCGCATTTCGATGGGGGCGAAATGCGAAAACAGCCGTGTACTTAGATTTAGGTGCACGTTAAAGAACCTCAGGTGGTCGAAATTTCCGGAGTCCCCCACTACGGCGTGCCTTATAATCAGATCGTGGTTTTGGCACGTAAAACCCCATAATTTAATCTTTTTTTAATGGCGCAAAAATCAAAAGACGTCCACACTTGTTCCAGCTTCTAATTGATATATTACGACAAACAACACGCCCTCAACTGCTCATCCTCTAAACTCGCAGAAAACTCGTTACAATCCTGTAAAACCTGCTCCAACTGCATGCGACGACATCTTGGTACTATTGATAGCTGACGGACACTTTTCACGTGTTCAATAAAAGAGTTTTCCTCTCCTCCGCACTACGGATAGATGTGTTACTATATTCAGCACTGTCAACAAACTTTTCGGGCCAGTTAAAGCTTCTTCATTAAGGTTTCTCTCCCTCTCTCTCTCTCTTTGCGTTTGTCCTTTTAAGCAGTGTAAGTAAAATTTTGCGACGCTTGTGTTCACCGTTCATTATTTTTTTATTCCTTGACAATTGATCTCCGGGAAAACAAGTCCCGACTACGCGAATTGCGATACGAAGAGCCCCGTAGTTTTGCGATTCTAAGCTTTTTCTTCCCTTAAACCTCTTCCCCTGTGTAGGATAGCAAACCGAACCTGCGTCTGGTTTTCCTCCCTACCTTTCTTTCCTTCATTTTCCTCCTCCTCCTCCTAAGCTGCGAATACTTGCCTCGTTCCGCGATCTTTTTTCTCTCCATGATCGCCTTACAATCGACGCCCTTGTTCGGTATTTGCCACCACGATTCCGCGATTTGTGCCTATCTAGGCTGGCGTACAGAGGATCACATCTTGGTTCTCCGCGACGTCTGCTCCCCTGCTCTTTTCGAATTCGTACTCATGGCGTCAGCAATGCAGCAACTAGCTTTCCCGCAAAACACGTGGTAAGCGGCCTCTCATACGCGTCCCAAGTCGTTCCGGCTGCTATCCCTCTGGTGGAGCTGGAATTTTTCTTTTCTTCTTTTTCTTTTTTCGCACCACTGCATGCTCTATCCTAGATCGATGCCCCAGTATACGAAGCCTTCTTGCCTTCCTTTCATGCATGCACGGTCACGACGATATAAGCGTTTGCAACAACTTTTATTCCGCGTTCTAGTGGTATTCTGTTCCACATGCCACGGTACACAAAACGAATTGTTTCGCTGATGGAGGAGAACGATTTCCTCGCCCATGGATTTGCCTTTTCCTTTTCTCGGTGTTTGTTTCCTTCACTTCTGCGTCGTCTGCCTGTCTCCTTTTCTAACCCGTCTTGCTTGTGCGGGCCTATTTGTTTTGATGCAAAACAGAACGGTCAAGCTCTAAATTGCTTCGGCGATGGCTCACACTCTGGCGCTGTATCCTTAAGGCTTTTTCGAGAGCGAAATCAATCATGCGCGTAAACAGGCAGAACGCACAGAGCACTCTCGCAAAGAGAAGAGCACATTCTGCGTGCGTGTGAAGTGGGTGCGCGTCTAGAATACGGGCCGAGGATGGCGTCGGCAGCACATTGATGCCCCGGTGGCACGTGGTCTGTCTGCGCCCACTGTGGGATATAGATGAGGTGGCTTTGAGAACATACGCTTTACTCTGTATTTTGCTAGCGACCTGTCGTTCTTTCCTGTCTATTGCTCCAGCTGGCAAATGATCCGTTTTCTTTGTCCCGAAACACCTTAAGAAATGATTGTGTGGTAACTAGCTCGGAGGGCAATTTCAGTTGTCGAGACAGGGTTAGCTCCATTTTTAATAAATTTACTGCGGGATTGTTTTCTAGACAGCAATTTTTGCCTTAGTTGTCTGTTGCTTTTGTCCACGGTGATAATAAGAAAAAGTGGTTGCTATTACTTTATAGACAGCTAGTAGCTGCATAGAGAGAGAGGAGAGATAGGCGAGAGAGTTTAGCGCAATGAGTCCTTTCCTGTGTTTTCAAAAAATGGGATCGTAGCCTCCCCCAATATTGAAGCCATAGCTTATACCACAGACTGTGTAGGTGGGCTGCGCAATATGATGAATAATTACGAGCGTTTGCATTCACGCATCTTCTAACTAAATCCGGAGAGAAAACGATGTTGTCGAGGAACAACAAATGAGAGGCTCGTACAAAGTAGCACTAAGTATACATAGAAGGCGTTTATACACAACAAACTTTAATAGATTTTTTGTTTAAACATGTAGTGAATCTAATTTTATTATTAGGCGCTGGCCTATTGAGAAAGCGTTCTTATTCGGTTTATACTACACACGGGATCACTACATCCAGATGCCCACGTACCACTATTTCGTAGAGAGCGAGAACTTTGCTTCTTAACGACTCTTAGTCGGAGTTCAACTGGGTCCACCATCTTGCAATCAAGGCATTTTTTGTTGCGAAAGATGGATCCATTTCTTTTGTGTGAAAGCTACACATTATGTACAATTTTATTCCAGATTTCCGTTTTTTTTTTGCAGTGTTACAATTGTATAAAGCATCGATGAATTTATTGTCATGAATGCCTTAGGGAATTATCGTTGTTCAACGTGTACACACATTTTTATATTTCCACGCTCTCACTGTATGCTATGTAAACGGGGGCTGGAAGCTTCTCAAGTGGATGGATCCACTTTTTTCGAACCCTCGTCTTCCACAACAGAACATATTTGAGGATGGAATAAAGTTTTTGATTAATTGATTGATTGATTGATTGATTGATTGATTGATTGATTGATTGATTGATTGATTGATTGATTGATAAGTTCATTTGTGTGGACGTGGACTGGGCCATTGTGCAAGAGCTGCGCCCTACACGCTCCACTGCTGGTGGCCGACCACATTGCTGCTCCAGCAAAATCACTCCCAAATACCTTGGAAGTGTTCGCCTAAACCTGTGGCAATAACACTGTCACGGATCGCCGAGACGTAGCTGTGGCTGCTGCTTGCATGTTTTAATTATTTTTGCGCTTGTTATTGACTGAAGGAATAAACCAGCATCTAATTCTTTATGTTGGTACCCTGTTAGAATGCCTCCCTTCGTAATTAACAAACCGTTACCTCCCTTCCTATCCCCACCAACATCTCCCCACCCCATTCCCCTCGGTGGCTAACAGATGCTATCTCTCAGACCTGCTCATGATGCCAGGTAGAGCACATCTATTCCTACGTGGCAGAGCACCCCAGCGAGCCTATGTACTAAGGAGCGCTTGACACCTTAACGATTTGTGGTTAAGTAGTGGTGTCTATCTATCTTCTGGAAGTGATGCTTAATAAACACGCATATTTACCCTTGAGGCAGGAAAGAAATATGCTTCTTGGCTTTGCAGAACTCGCATAATAGCATCGCATAACTACATGATACGTTAACAAAACTGGTACCAGTGTCAAATCCGATACTGAAAATCATCGTGGTACCATAACAAGCACAGAACTAAGGAAACAAATATAATCAATCAAGCATCTAGCTAGTATTGCAAGAGTGGCAGCCTAAATTAAAATGAACTTGTACATATACTACAATACAAGGTTGTAATACAAAAACAAAGCAAAATAAAACGGCTGACATAGCACAATACCGTTACCATTAAATATTAAAGCAGGAGCAAGCATCAGCAGACATTGATTTGGATTCAACAAGGATGCATGATACATATATTTTAGGCACAGCCACATGGAAGGCGGGCAAACACGGAAGTATACCTATTTCAAAGCACTCGTTGTTACGGGCATTTGAAACTTTTCCCGCGTCCTGAGTACGTGTCAAGGTAAGTCAACAAATATATTTTCGTTTCTTGTGTCCGTTTTTCCGAGCACCACAAAGATTCACGTTAGCTCGAACACACGATCTGGAATCGAAGCGCGGTAGAATTTACTGCCTTCACAATAATGAAAAGCCGTCGGTTCAGTCTCTGAACAGGAGCTTTCTTTTTTATTTATTCTGTTCATGGGTGCTAGTTATCAGCACTTCTCAATTGCGTTTTTACAACTTGAATCATATCGGCCGCTTCGTTTCGGAAATGGTGGCTCAGAAATCAAAAAGAAGTGGCCGCAAAGTTGCGCACGCAGAGTCACGCAACAGCCGAGAAAACTGTAGAAGCGACCGCGTCCGTGGCGCAGTGGAAGCGCCATCGAGCAGTGGCACTTGCGCGACGACGATAGAGAGGCTGGTGTATAAGAGGGCAGGAAGGGCTGAAGGGGAAATGCGGGTCGCGGAAGGCGCCGGTCTGGCGGGGCCACGGCGAGAGCCTGGCGTCCCGCCAACGAAGAAACCCGGTCGGAAGGACGTTGACTGGCCTTGAACTGGATGGCGGCCGTTGTCGATGAAGAAACAGCGAGAGTGGGACTGCGCGGCGTGGTTCGCAATCACTCTGTCCGGAACGTCGGCGCTTGCATGCGCGTTTTGGAAGCTAACGAATAAAAACCGGATGACATGATACGTCCAGACGCCGTGGCCATTTCGCCGAGTATAGGTTTTCCGCGACCCCCTTTAGTTCTGCGTGCTATATTGCCGGCGCCTGGGTAAGTTAGTCGCCGCATCCGTGTCCTAAGATGCAAGTTAGTGCGCCTGCAGTAAGTTAGAGGGCTTTAACCTCTCCATGTAAACATTTACATTTGCGCTATTCACTTAAGGTGCAAATGTCGATGCGCTGTCAAGTAAGTGCTTTCAGGTTGCATAATTTTGTATCAGTGTGCTACAGACTCCCTTAAATGAAAGTCAGGATGGTATGACGATCCTTTGTGCGTGTATTCGTGATTCTGCGTTGCTACAGAGTATATACATTTCCTCTTAGTAAACAGTTGGCCATGTCGCATTTCTTTCATAAAAAGATTTGGGTCGCCAGCTCAAACCGCTTGCACAACTCAATATTGGCTGCAGGTATCACCAGCAGGGAAACACTATTCCTTCACCATTGCTCACGGAACGTGGTACGTTGAACATCCACTCGAGCATGATTGCGCGTTTAGCAAATGGTGATGTGTAGCGCTTCTATACGACGAACACATTTTTTAAAGATATTGTCGGATATAACGAAGTAAATTTCAATTATGTCTTGGAGTGTAACCGACATAACCTTATTAATAATATTGGATAGAACGAAGCTGTTATTGCGTCGGATGCGACTTTATTATAATGAGGTTGGACTTACTCTGCACATTGAATTGAAATGGAGCCACGTTAGGCAAGCAGAGTGTTCTACTGACCCATGGCACAATGTCCGTGATTTCTTGTCATCTATACGACAGTATGCACTTTAGCCTGTATTTAAATTACTAGTTCCGTGTTCATTGGGATAACTGAGGCTCGCAAGAAAAAGCCATTAGCGTTTCTTGTCACATTGGTAGCTACAGAATTCCAGTATTCCGGAAATATAAATAGGTAAATGTGCAAGTTAAAATTCTCTAATGATGTTCTACCTCAACGCGACCTTACATCTCCACATTGCTTAAAAGTGTCGAATAGTGTTTTCTGGGAAAAAGTGACAGACCGGTATACGATCTACGAAGACATGAAGTGCTGGAAACGGCTCCTTAAAGTGGTGACGGCTTGTTTCATATTTCAGCCTCTTATTTTTATAGGTCGTGTATACTCCCATGCTTCAGCACTTGTGTGCGCGTCACTAACGAACTTCGTTTTGTTGAGCCTCAGCCATCGCAAGTTTCTAAGGATCATTGCGACAGCTTGATAAGCTTGTGGAACACTGGGATTACGTTATCCACAGTTGTATATAGCAGAGTCAAGGCTAGGAGCTTATATGCTCACTGCTTAAAGATGTATGTTTACGTATGTGTAGTGACAATATTTAAGTATGTTATTTGACGTTCTGCACACTAAGACGGCGAAGCTATAAATAGGCAATTTTTCGAGTACGAGTTGCTCTTGCTAGATAATCCGGCTGATCCGCAGACAATTACGATTTGTATTTGTTTTTCTAACTAAAATATGGGATAAAATAATCCTTGTTCCTTAGATATTGTCCATTTTCCAGGCGTGAATTACCGTAGGGATTCATGCAAGTCACAAGCATGATTATCACTTTTATTTCTTGAATTTGCATATTTACCGAGTAATACTTGTTGCTGAAAGCGCATAAATTGTGTTGGATTATCTGTGATAGAAATGTTTGTCGGAATAAGGAAGGCATGATGCGAAAGATGCGCTAACCTTAGTCAAGTGTGTGTGTGCGCGTGCGTGTGTGCGCGAGTGTGTTCGCGTGTGTGCGCGCGTGTGTGTTCGCGCGTGCGTGTGTGTGTGTGCGCATGCGTGTGCGCATGTGTGTGTGCGTGTGTGTCAGTGCGTGTGCGTGAGTGTGTGCGTGTGTGCGCGCGCGTGCGTGTGTGCGTGTGTGTGTGCGCGCGCGTCCGTGTGTCTGCGTGTGCGTGCGTGCGTGCGTGTGTGTGTGTGTGTGTGTGTGTGTGTGTGTGTGTGTGTGTGTGTGTGTGTGTGTGTGTGTGTGTGTGTGTGTGTGTGTGTGTGTGTGTGTGTGTGTGTGTGTGTGTGTGTGTGTGTGTGTGTGTGTGTGTGTGTGTGTGTGTGTGTGTGTGTGTGTGTGTGTGTGTGTGTGTGTGTGTGTTTGTGTGTGTGTGTGCGCCCTATAGGGAACGATTAAGGGGCATCTTGTACTAGCCTCGTCACTTCTAATACCTACAAGTGTTCGTATGTTTGCCGCTCGAATGTTGACTGGTTTAATTTCACTCGTGTACCTTAATAGAAAAGCGCGCAAGGCACCAAATCAAAGTAAAACCGCATGAGCGTTCGATCATAACTGTTTCAGACGTCTGAACAAGGAGCCAACTAGCTTCCGGGCTGCAGTACTATGTAGAGAGAGGAAACTGAGTCTGGATGGAAAGACGCTAGTGTCGCCTAATGCGGCAAAGGCCTCCTCTGCCTTTCGAGGCGGGCGCGCTGCTGGGTTCAGCATTTTTTCGTCGCTGGAATTTCGCAGAGTCTGGAATTCCTCGAAAGCGCCTCCTTTTAGCCACCCTTGCCCGTCGTGGCCTCGGTGTGGAGAAGGCATAGAAACTAGAAGTGAGAAAATTCTTCCGCGGGATGCACAGCATATTCGTGAAGCAGCTCCACGACTCCTGACGTATAGATACGCAAAATTCTGTCGTACAAATGGATCATTGTCTCTTCTATTTCTGAAAAGTAGCGGAAAAAAGTTGCCGATGGTGAGTTATTTTTTAGTCTGTTTTCACCTGCGAAAAACCTCTCTAACAAAAGCAAAAAACCGTAGGAATGATTCTGTGCCGGCCCACCCAACCTGAAGTGCTCGGCACGTCATAATTCTGTGCAGTGTGTCCGCCTGAATGAATAACTTTCTTTAATGAAACAACATAAATTACACTGAATTCCAGCAAAGTTTAGCAGGAGGAAAATAAAGTGCATTGCGGAACCGCCAACGGAACCACTCCAAAGAATTGAAAGAGGCTACAGCTGAATTTTCATTGTTACTGGTCACGTGTTTAACTTGTTGCATTATTTCGCATATTTATTTATCAATTCCTATGTTTTTATTGTCTCCAGTGACCTAATATTTAACGCGACGACCGTAGTGGACTTGTACCATAGCTAAACAGCACCGGCAGAAGCGATGACAAGTCTAAGAAGCATACGAATCGTTCAATGCTCAGCGCCAACTTCAAGCTAACGCGCTCGCCGTGAGAATAAAAGCGAATAAGCAAATAAACTGCGGTTTTAACGAGAAGGAGGAAGTAATATTTGTAATTCAGCTTCTTACCTTGCGTGCGCTGCAGCCTTTGCAACTTCTAAGTAAGCTTACCCTCTGTATGCCTTGAGAGACGACTTGCAAGAACCTCAGAAGGAGAAATGGTTCCTTGTACCATCTTTGGCAATTTAATACGGAACACCCAAATTTCTTTCAGAAGGACGCAGCTGTCTAAAAAAGACGCCCTGCATAAAAGTGCGCAATGAAAGTAAATATTTGAAGGAAGAGCTACCTGCGTAGTGCCATGACAGTGCCTGCAACGCTACATTCATATTCTCCACTACACTTGTTGGATACTGTTATGAGTCACGTCGCTAAAGAAACGGTTGTATGCCCAGCGACTGTACAGGGCAAGAGAAGAAGTCAGCTAAAAAATATGAGTGGCGATAAAGCTTACACGACAGTGAAACCCAAGTTAATGCGACGGGAATCAGGCATAGTTGCAATATCTGATTGCCAGATTTGAATCCAGGAATCACGAGCAATCATCGCTTAAAAACGGATTCGATGTTCCGTCTCACACTGCTCATGACTCAGAGTTAGTTGCCCTGCTTAATAGCGTAATTTAATAATACCACGCGCTCGAAGACGCACCAAACACACTTATCTGGCACTAGGCTTTGAAAACATTCTTTTTTTTTTCATGCGTATTTTATGAAGTTAAATAAGATGCATTGTGCTGTAGGAAATCCGAGATGTCTAACGCTGTATTAGCCCGCGGTGTGGGAGGCACTCTACAAAAGGTGACCGACCACGGTTGCGTGCGCTGCTTCCGTGCCGTCCTTTGACAACACCTGCACGCGCCCCGTAGCACGGGTCATTCTTCGCAGTGAGGCCATTGACCCGTGCACCAAGGAAGCGGTCTGGTAATCTCCCAGAAACGTGTGTAGTATTGCGAAACAACCGAGGGGGTTCGTTCCCCTTTATAGAAAATCTGTATTGTAGTAAAGGAATCGAACTTGGAAATGGCTTGGTTGGTGTCAAATCGCACTTCGGGGTGTGCTGTGAAGTTTCACAAAGCAAGTGCACACACGTATTCGTCATACAGAATTTTCCCGCTGTATTCATTTCTTTATTTTTATCTTTTTTTCTATCTATCTTGATTTTTATCTTTCTGTCCTTTCACTTTCCTTCATTTCATTCACTGTTTGATAGAGTGCTGTCACAAAAGGATATCGCTCCTTTACGAATAAAGAAAGAGAATAAGGAAGAAGCAATATAAGGAAGGCAGCATGCTACACTCCTGTAACACGTGAAGGCGAAAGCCTGCTACACACGTGGTAATGCATTAAGTTATACGATCGCAGGGGTCAGGTTTCTTGCGACACATAACAAGCCGCAGCGTGAAGCAAACGTATGACACTGTAGACCGACCTCATAAACGAGACATGCAAGCACCTAATGCAGTGCCTTCTTTGGCAAACAGCGCGAATAATGGGAGACAGAAAAAAAGGCACGCGACAAAGGCACTGACTTCCAGCAAGTATGTTTATTGCGTGTGCGCAGAATATACATGCACAGAAGCAATAGTAAAAACGTAAATGGCATTAAAACACGAAAATATTTACTTGAGATTGCAGGTGGGTGAGTATCGGTTAAATTTGCAGTTACGCTATTTCCTTTTCTAATAACTGTGGCCGGCTAGCCACTAATTTTAATGCACTGCCTAAAGGTTGCTTAGTTCTTCCTTTCGTTCTCTCTTTCTTTCCGTGTTACTTTCTTTCGGTCTCTCTTTCTTTCCGTGTTCCTTTCCTTTCTTTCGTTCTTTATTTATTTGTTCTTGCGTTCATTCTTTTTCTCTTTGCTTCGTTCTTTTTTTCATTTGTTCCCTCATTCATATTTACTCATTGCGTATTTGCTTGCTTACAGAGATATGAGCCGTTCCTGAGGATGATATTTTTTGTCTCACTAGTCTACATGCCGCTTTTTTGGGTATAAACCATTGCAACGAGCCACTTAAGGCTGCCGCCTTCAAAAGGAAGGTTAACCAGGCTACACCCATTTTGCTACTCTACACTGGAGGAAAGAGAAGGGGGAAGCAAAAATGAAGGAGAAGCAAAAGGAATAACAAGTGATACCTCTGAAGTCATAACAGCGTTCACCGCGCAATCAAAGGCATTCGCTGAGCCCAGTAAATTTTTAAAGGTGGAGCAGGGCTCTGGTGGCTGTCATTACATATGACGGTCAAAACCATTGCGCAAATACTTTTTTCTTCCGTGAGCACTGTGTTGTTCAGTGGGCAAACATGGTCGTATACATTTACTTCCATTGCCGTGCCAGTTTTGAAGATATAGATGTACAAAGGGTTGCCAACTTAGCCATGATAAGCAAAGAAAGAAACGATGAGCTCTGCAGCTGCCGCGCCTATGCTGTACCAACACTTCAGGCGATTGAAATGCTAAGCTAAACGATATCGCTTCATGCACGTCAGTAATCTTAGCCGAATTTGTCATGCCACTCGGTTTTCAATTGATGCATTAAAATTTGATTGTACCTGGGAAAAAAGCGCATATGCATTTGCTTAAACCTGAAAAATTATATTATCTTTGTCGCCTGCTTAGTTTCTCTGGCCAGCAACTTTTCTATTAGAGCCTTATATCTGATCCTCAAAATAAGGAGATATACAGAATGGCGACTTTAATGATAAGCTGGACATGTGAGCCTGGCTGATTGCCTCGTATGGTATTCAAGGCTTTGTTGACATTTTTACGTGACAGTGGCCTATTAGAAATACTATAATGACCCCATTCCATCCCTCTTCATATATTTTTTCTCATGCTTTTATTTTTGTCACGCTCTTCTTTCCGTCTTTACTTTCCCTTTCCCTTCCCCTAGTACAGGGTAGCAAACCGGAGGTGTTAACTCTGGTTAACCTCACTGCTTTTCTCTCATTTGCATCTCTCTCTCTTTTTCTCTCTCTCTCTCTCTCTCTCTCTCTCTCTCTCTCTCTCTCTCTCTCTCTCTCAGGGGAAGAGGGGCAATTATGGTGTACACACCGATCACACAAACGCACGAAGTGAGGAGACTCAATAATGGACATTATAATCACCATAACTTTTATACGTGTACGGGTGTTATCAGAAGTCCTTCAAGTGATTATTAATGCAACAATTGGATGTGCACCAAAAAATAAAACTACTTCCTTCAAACTCGCGAAAGTAATTTCCTTCAAATAGCAACAACCCCACGTTGAAATACTTGGCTTTCGATTTAGGCAAATATGAAAGGAAGCGCTACAATTTACGCTTATCCAGGGCGCTTCGCGTGCGATTCTCACGTTAACCTTCTTTTTTAAATATTAAAACAGTATGGGAATGCTGTAACCTTAACCATACATGATTGATTTTCATTTCGGTGGGTGCACGCTATAGAACCATAGGTGGTCGAACTTAATCCGGAGTCCCCCTCTACGGCACGCCTGAAAATAATATCGTGGTTGTGGCTCGTAAAACCCGATAATTTAATTAATTTGTCTTGCGTTTAACTAAAAGTTGATTAAACGAAAGAGGAACAATGACGACTGTAGTGACCTCGTCAAGGCCTCGAGATGCCAGCACATATTTCTCGTCAAGAGCGGAACTCTCGCATGTTTCTGTAGAACTGGGACAGTCAGTACGCTCGCTTGTCAAGTTAAGCATACATCGCGTCGCTGTGCACTTAAGCAGCTTTTTTCTTTTATCTCTTAAGGGAGAGGCCGCGCTGCATGGCACATCTGCAACCTTTGTCCACTCCTCCATTCCTTGTAGCCGTCCTATTGCGCAGCACGTCATTTTCCAGGTTTTCTGTTTCTTCTGCGTCAGAGGTATTCCGCAGTTCCCACTGCACATAAAACAACACGAGAGAACAAAAAAGAACCACGTGGCTGCCGCAGTCTTAGATTTGACGAGACTTCCAAGATATTTGCCATTCTGTCTAGCTGCCACTGTCACCGCTACTTGAGGCAAGAAAATCCACACGTCGGCACAATGACAGCTGTCACGCCGACATGCCTCTGCTTTCAGCACAGTGGTAGACGACACTGTGCTCTAGTATGCGTTGCACTGCGTTTCCTTCCTTCGGGACCTGCAGGTTCAGCTATTCCTCAGTCTCTGGGGACTTCGTACTGCACATTGTTTCCTTTACATTTATCCGCACATCCCGAAAAGATAGTTCGAAATGTGGCACTCTTGACCGGACTCGTCAGACCTTCGCATTTCTGAAACATTGACCGAGTACTCTCGCGTCAATTATAGCTTCAGCCCAGAGCGCGCAGTGAAATTTGTATTGTGTAAAATGGCTGTACTTCTTCCATGGTATGAACACAATGCTAAGGCGCAAGTAATTCGGCAAGAGATTTATCAGTATTAAGGTGGTATTCGTGATATTACGCAGGCATACAGGTAATATGTCTGTAGAGAACTTGGTTTCAGTTTCGGTGGTCGAGGCTGCGAAATCTGTATATCAGCCTACTCAAAGACAGGACGAAGGTGATTACAGTGCGTACCCGATCTTCGGGTTCCGAAACGGTCCAGAGCTTGCGGTGCGCGACATTCGCGAAATGTCGATACTTCTTATCAATCAAAGCTGATGGCCCAAACCATCGCAATAGACCACTCTCGTCACCCCTTCATGCTCAAAATTTAGATATTTGGCTTGCAGATACTCTCATGTTCTATAAAAAAAATTCTTATGTACATTTTTCTTTCCTGCGCTGTTCCTAAGTTTCCAACCGCATTTCTTTGGAACCATTTAGAACCGACGTGCTGTATAGCCTGTGAATTCTATCTGAATGACTTGTCTGTAGAACTACTCACACAGCAGAAGAATTTACCAACCGCTAGCTGATTGTGCAATGCGTTTAGGAACTGCTGTGGTCAGCTCGTTTAATCTGCCGTCTACTGCGGACTAAAAGAGACCAAAAAGTGAAATGTAGAAGCCCACGTGATGTACAGCCTGTTTGAACACACGTAAAACCACAAGGAAAATCTGTGTACAAGCACAGAGATACGTGCTCGGAAGTGTCACGAGCAAGCACATGCACAGACAAGTAGGCTTTTTAACCTGCCATTTTTTCACATTTTCCCGCGCACATACTTGAGCGCTTGCCATATATACGCATGCTGACTGGAACAACTGGATGGCGGGCTCCAGAAAACAATGCCGTGACAGTCGGCAACCGCGTGTGACCGGGGCTCATCTGGCCACTGCGTTTTGTTAGCTTCTCACGGTTGCGTGAAATCGTAGAAACCGGCAGTGGGAATAGCTTTGTAACCTTGTTTGGAGAGAGGGGATAAAAACGGAGCGGCTCACGGGAAGACGAATGGCTGAGCGATCGCAACGCGACAGATTCGTGTAGCCGCCCTGGAGCTCGTCCATCCCCGCGGCACCCCGCGCGCGGGGCATCGATCACGTGTTGTTGGCGCCTGATCACACGCGCATTCATCTCGCCCAATCCCTTTTCCTCCACGAAGCGGAACGAGATCGCGTCGTCCCGTTGGCTCGGAAGGGGAGGACCGCGGGGCACGACTACGCGCCCTTCTGTTCTTCCGAAAGAAATTCGCGCACGACCGCAGCTTAGGAAGACAGAATGCGAAAACAGGGCGCCTACGCGCGCGTGTATTTGCAATTGTAAAAGCGGCCTCTTCCACTCGGATGCGCGTGCGCTACCTGCAGCTTGCCTCTGGCTTTCCTATACGTTGTTGTAACAGCCCCGAGTACCCAAGGGCGTCGATATCCGAAGAACAGACGCTTTAGATTTCGGCATTCGAATTCGATTACGCTGCTATATTTCTATAACGCTCATCGGCATAGGCAGCACTACTATAGCGCAACCTTGAGCGTTTTCGTTTTGTCCTTGGGTACAACCTCGGTGCAGCAGATAGAACCGACTTGCCTTTGTCCAAAAAAGGAGATGGAGGGGCTTGCAGTCCATAAGAAAATTGACGACGAGAGCAAGGCTTCGCTAACGATTATTAAGTTGCGGGCTACATTACGTAAGTAAACTAGCAAGGCTCGATCTATATGACGTGCAGTTAAATGACAGGTGA
Source organism: Dermacentor variabilis (assembly GCF_050947875.1). Lineage (NCBI taxonomy): Eukaryota > Metazoa > Arthropoda > Arachnida > Ixodida > Ixodidae > Dermacentor > Dermacentor variabilis. The sequence continues at coordinate 25,683,068 of NC_134572.1, read as the reverse complement.
AAATCGTCGTTCGCCCGATATTCACATGAATGGTACGAAGGCTTCCACCTGCGCTTCAAGCTTTCGGTAGATTCGCCCTCATCTTGCGATTTATAAGCCTCCCGGTTAGCTTGGATGATAGGGCGACGGCCCCTGAAAGGCGTTAGTCCGGGAGGGTTCAATTCCCGGGCCAGGGCGGATTTTTCTTCAAAAGCGAAGCTTTGTTTCTCAGGAACTGCTGTGGGTTTTCTTTGTGGTTTCATGTTACTTCATGCTACTTTGTAGCTTCATGCTTCATGCTAGTAATATTCTTTTTTTCATGAATATTTCTCCACCTTGCAGATTTCCACAGGTCTCATTTGCTAAATGCATGGCTTCCAAAACTGGTTGCCGAGCGCGCACCACTACGGAGGGCGTGCTAAATGACATGCTGTCTGACCACGTGCAAGATAAGGACGAAGGTCTCACAAGAATTGAAGTTGTTTGTATTCAGTCCTTCTCAGCTTTCATCGTTCCTTGTGCGCACTGTTGCGCCTCTGTCAATTATATGCATCAAATTTTGTCAGCTGGCTTAAACATGGAATGACTCAGTTGTTTTTCATATTTAGTCGCGTATCGATCAGCTCATCATGTGTTCTAGCTTTGCCCTATGAGTGCGTTGATCGAGCGAATTGACTGATAGGCCTGTGTGCATTGACTGCTGATATACTGAAATTATTTGAGCAGTGCTGCAGCTAAGTCAATCAGTCAATCAACCAATCAAACAATCAGTCAGTCAGTCAGTCAGTCAGTCAATCGATCAATCAATCAATCAATCATGCAATCAATCAATCAATCAATCAATCTTTATTAGGGACAAAAATAAGAGTGTACTATACAGATAAATATGCAGAAGGAGGTCCGAAACATAAACCACAGGCGGGACCTCCTATGTTTAGTACAATAAACTGCTAGAGCGAACATATAACAATAAAAGGAATTTAATTACTCTTAACGAAGACAGCGTCAAATATTTAATTGATTACGTAGAAAATCATCATGAAACACGCAGAGTTAACAAAATTAGCGGAACGCAACCGTTTCACATATAAAAACATTCTTAGCTTGCGCTTAAATGAATAAATAGAGATTATTTCTTTCAGTTCAGGTGTGAGTGAATTCTATAAAGAAATGTATCAGAAAACGATGCTCATTTTTCCATAATTAGCATGTATTTTAGGCAGCAGAAGGTTATTATGGACCGGAAATCTAGTTTGGTTGGGTTTAGATAACATGTCTGGGAAAGAAATGTCGACTTTGAGCATTCGATAAACAACCTTAAAAACAAAACACATGTACTGTAAATATATCGTTCACAGATAGTTATTATGTTAAGCTGGAAGAAAATAGGATGTGATGGCGTCAGTCGAGTAGCGGAAGTAATAAGTCGCACGACTTGCTTTTTCAGTACCTTCAGAGTCCAAATTTTAAGTATCAATTATCCCCATGATATAATAGAATAGCTAAGATAACTGTATGAATGCGTAAATACAGCGCTTTAAGAGTGTTTATGCTAAAGCACTTTCTTGATTTTACCAAAGCCCTAACTTCATATCAAATCTTCTTACAAAGGGGATTGATATATTGGTGAAAATTCAAATGGGTGTCAACTATAGCTTCTAAAAAGGATGTATGACACTTAAAGGAATCGCTACACATTTGACATAAAGGCAGGAGCAGTTTTTTGTTGTCTGTATGAAAAAGCCTCAAACTTGTTTTGGAAGGATTAATCAGGCGTCTGTTAGAGTTGCGCCATTCTTCGAGCGAGGTTACGTCAGCTTGAAGATCAAATATGAGAGTCGCAGAATGAAGATGATTTGAAAAGATAGTCGTGTCATCAGCGTAAACAGGAAGAAAAGTTGAGGCATAGAGGTAAGTCGCTAATGTATACTAAAATAATAAGGAACCTAAGATTAAACTTTGTGGAACACCTCTATTAATAGGGGTAGGACTCGATGTATAGTTGTTCATAGAGAGGGCGCGAAACCTATTAAGAAAGGTTTGTAATAGTGTCAATGCAGGACCCGTTATTCCATAGTACTCTAATTCACAAAAAAAGAACGAAATGGTCATTGCTGTCAAATGCTTTTGAAAAGTCAATATAAATAGATGCTGCGATGTTACCAGTATGAATGAAGGATCTCACTTCTTCAGTGAAACCTGCAATTGCCGTATCAGTGGACAGACCAGTCCTAAAGCCAAACTGACATGAAGAGAGCACGTCAAATTTACTAAAACATTCAAATAGCCTTACTTCAAAGAGTTTTTCCAATATTTTTTTTGAGAAAAGGAAGCACAGATATGGGCCTCTAATTTTCGTTGTTAAGTGGATCACCTTTATTGTAAACAGGCACTACTTTTTCCAACTTAAATTTTTCGGGGAAGGCACCACTTTTGAAACCGCGTTTAAAAATGTGGCTTAGAACTGGGGCAGCAAGACCTCTTACAGATTTAATATGTTTTGAGTAAACGTTGTCTACCCCAGGTTCAGTAGCCTATAATCCTAACATAACCGATCAAAGCTCCAATGCACAAGTAGGACAAAAAACGATAGGGAAATACGAGTAATTAGTACGAGCAAGTACGCGTAAGTGGTAGCTTAATTTTCCGGCTGACTACGATGGACTTATTTTCTCTAACAACCGTCGAGAGCGTCGCCCCTAATAAATGGCCAGCCTGCTCGCAAGGTTATCCATGGCAAGCATGCCATTCATGAACCAAGACTGCCAGCAAAATGTGTAAGGAGAAGTGGCGGCTTTTACGCTTTCACGGTTGTACATAAATTTTCAATCAGTCAGTCAGTCAGTCAACAACTTTATTGAAGTCCTGAGGAGTTTCAAGCCGTTAGAGATCCCACGCGGGAAACTCGTCCGGCAGAAACCGTAGGCGACGCCCAAGTCGGGACGGGAACGTGGTGACGCTCCGCCAGTTCTTGAGCCCTCTGGACGGCCTTGAGTTGGAGTTTGAGGTCCGGGCTTTTGAGGGCTTCTTCCCATTCGGGCTCACTGGAGAGAGGGCCCTTTGGTAACGCGGTACAAAATTTTCAATCAAGGTCTCTTTTTAGACGCGTCAGGAGTGTCAAAGTGATAACAAAAGTGTATTTGAATTGTCGGAAGCCCGTCACGTGACAGAGGTAACGGTAGAGGTAGGTGACATGCTAGATGTGTGCATATGTATATATATATATATATATATATCTGAGAGGCGTAACATATCATATCAGAGCGTATCATATCATAGAGGCGTAACAATTTCACATAAATTTCATAATGAAGAACCTTGATGTTATATTCATAAATCACACGTGCACCTTGTCACGAAATTCACTTGATATCGCGCCTATAGAGTTAGTGCTGTAAAGTGAATTTCTGGCAGTAAAACCTGAATTCGCTGAATTAAGGATACAAAAAAAGCACAGAAACGTAGTTGCTTAGTTCAGAGTAGACCTTTGTGAAACATCCATATCTATTTCTTACCTAATGCTCATAAGGTATTCTATTTCTTCCGTTTCTGAAATGGTTGGTAGCGCAGTATCTTCAAATATATTGTGGCAGCAATATGTACTACATCTCGCGCCTTTTTGAATCACACTGCTGAAAACATACCGTCTGCGATATGTAAATGAGACAAATCATCCTAGCGGAATTTTTCTGCTTAAGGAAACCGAAACACACGCAACGCACACTTCAGGCCTACCGTATGAAAAGCTTTTTAGCGCAATGACAAGATCCGATTCCTAGTTAAGCAACATACTTCCGCATTCTTTTTTAACGTGCACTCGACACCAACGCCTTAAATCCTGCCTCATTTTTCCTTCGTAGAGGAAAAATTGGAAATCGTCCAGCATAGTGACACACTAACATAGTGACACACTAACAAGTGAAAGAACAGCACACTCACCAGGGTATTGTGGTATTCGATATAACTGTTGTGATGCAAATAATTACAACCTTCGTCGCGCATCTTCGCATCCACAAACAATCGTTCGCTTTACTTGAAAATAAACGGCTGAGAACGAACAGATTTCCTATCAACAAGTTTTATAATCAAGCACCTTCGCATGGTTTACTTTGTAAATGAAAACGAGAGCAACTTCTCACAGCATGAAAATATGCCTAGAAATAATATCTGTAATAGCTGCACCGTTAAATACGTGGGGAGAAGCCATCATAGTAAAACTTTCCCCGTTAAATCGCACCCTTTCTTTTCCTGTCATAGTGCCAAAATATTGAACCTGCATTGATAAAAAAATGTCCGAGGATACCTAAGCGCTTCTTATGAGCGGCGAATGCGAAAGCAGTAATGTCCAATTGACTGCCGCAGTCCTTCGAGTTATGAACTGTACTGGTGGGCAAGCGAGCGCGTTTAGACGCTTGGCACGTTTTGATTCGGCCTATGCCAAGGTGCAGTTAGAACGCAGGCGAGAGCTGTCGCGCCGCCAAGCAACGCGCAGATATCACAGGATTGCGAGACCGAGATTGAGGGTGACGTGGCGTCGCGGCGATGCCCTCGTGCTGTTGCGGCAGCAGGTGTTTCGCCCGCTATGCTCCGTCGAGGCGCACACGTTACGTGGCCTCAGAGCCAATTGCAATTTATCTGCCGTTTCATCGCTGCAGACTACAGACACCGGCTTTTTCGGTCAATGGGCCACTTCACGCTTTCGCAAAAAAATAAATAAATAAAATGCTGGTGCAATTCTTGGTTGCCTTCTGAGTAGAAGGCTTCTCATTTTTCCTCCGCCTTTGTTGTTTAAATTTTATTCAGAATTATTCGGTTTTACGCAAGAAATGAATCGCATCTAAATCAAGCGTCTACCGTGCCGTAAAGAACGTAATGTGCGATCGATAGTCCCAATGATGCATCGGCTCAAATACAATCACTAGGGCACAGCGGTTATGCTAGAGAAGCAAGGAAAGTATTCTCGACTTTTGTTTTTTTGCACTGCACAAAAAATTTGTGGCAGTGCTTGCATGATACTAGCAGAAAAAGATAATTTCCCAGGAAACACCTCGTGGATTAAGCCAGCGGCCCTGTTAAATAGATTGATTTTGTGACCCTGCAACCCAGGAGAAAATCCAATGCTCCGGAACTAATGGTAAGGGCCCTCTATCGTCCGTTATCTGTCTTCTCCCGCCACAAATCGCGTTTGTCAAAACACACTCCCGGAGCCAGCGAGGCTTTTCGAAGCGAGACAGGTATAAAAACCACACAATATAAGAACCAGTCGGAGGCGATTGTATGGGAGATTGGGGCACTTGTATTTGGCTGTCAGGCAAGGGTCGACATTAGCGTGGAGAGCCTTTGCTTCAGCCACAGTATGATGTTAACAATAGAAAAAGCGAAAGCGCGCTTGAGCAACCGAAATTGATTTGTCATTTCTTATCCTAGTTTCGCGGTTTCATGCACGATGAATTCAAGAACTTCGAAAGGCAATGGCTCCTCACACGTCTTTACTTTCTTTCATTCATTTTCTTCTGAGCCCTCACGGGAAGCGACAATGCTGCAAGCCATGTAATGTCTGTCTACGAAGCTCACGTACCGTTCAGTCTCTGTTTATTTTATTCTGTAGTTTTTTGCTCAGTTCATGGGTGCACATATCGTTAACGCTTTATTGCGGGAGTTTTTTTTTATCACCATAAATAAAGCTGTTTGGCTGCACGTTGATGCATATTTTTCGTCGCGTTCTTTAACTAGTATTTTTTATTTATTTACATAAGCGAGCGTCTTTTTACGAGACAGACAGAGTGGGTCAGTGTTAGTATAGTCAATGTAATGCAAGAGTAGAATAGATAAAAGCCATGTGAAGGAGCAACAGACTTATAAATATTTCACAATGAAACTGAGCTGCACAGTTTGGTTAAAGCAAGAGTATTAAAATATACACACCAGTATATAAACTGCAACTAGGATTGTCCTTGATTTATTTGTACCCTTGTTTTCCGAATGCATAAACACAAACATGCATACAAAAAGAAGGAAAGCTTCATTTACGTGCTCGCTAAATACCCTCGCGATCTTCCAACATTGAAATTGATATTTAACGGGTTTAACAAATCAGTTTGCCAAAGAAATAACTCCGGACATTTGTAATTAGGTTTCAAGTAAGTTTTGCATTACTTTATTCAAAACTGGCTAGAACGCAAATCGGGCTATGAAACTATAATATCCACGCAGTCCTTCCTCTAAATCATCACTTTTACAAGCGGTAGCTTGATTCAGAGCAGAGTTCTTCTGTGGCCGGAGTTTTCTGCTGCATTGAACTGAGCACCCTTTCTTCTTTCCAAGACCATGTTTTCTGAACGCGTTTCCTTGACTGAAAAAAAGCGGAGTGCTTGTTTCTTTGCGTGAAATTTATCCACGTCTAACAAGTATAGCTCGGACAGCTGGTATAAAACATCGTGATATTATCTGGTGTTTAAAGTTATAGTGGAATATAACGTGCACACTTCTACGGTATATATCCACCGCAATATACGAATGACTTTTGCGGTGTGTTTTTATTACATCATGTGTAAGGAAGGCATTCCCGCATGTGATAAGTGGACCAACAATGTGTTTACGCCAGATTACGGAGGCGCATATCTTGGAAGCGTTACTTGCCTCATGACGTAATTTTTGTAATATCTAATTTACTGGTCATTTTTCTAGTTCGAGCATCCGCTGCAGTGAATAGGGTGTGGGCTTGCATTCCCGCCCTCTTCCCTCCAAAATAACTATATATATATATATATATATATATATATATATATATATATATATATATATATATATATATATATATATATATATATATATATTATCATATTATGAGACGTCAACAAACAGACACCAAGGACAACATAGGGGAAATTACTGGTACTTAATTATCGAATTAATGAAATTAAACATTTTGGAAATGAAAGTAGATGAAAAGTAAATGGCCGAAGATGAGGTACGAGCCCTCGTCTGCTCATTACGCGTTCGATACTCTTACCAACTGAGCTACCACAACGCCGTTTTCCCATCCAATTTCTGAAGTATTTATATATATATATATATACTTAACATCCCTTTAGCGTGACATAATACGCCACCCGTGTATTTTAGCGACAAAGCCATCGCAGAATGACAAGCAGTATTTACTCAGGCCATGTACGTTTTCCGCAATATTAAACCTTAATGCACCGACTATCAAAAGATATTTAATCAATGTGAATGGAGTTGTGCTCATTGACGCAACCCTCTCTACTTTGTCACTGCGTCAATGCAACGGATGGACACCAAATGCAAGCGAGGTCACCAGGCTTCAGTGCCCCGTCCCCTGATGCTCCTGCCCCTGCCCCGCACTTATTGTGCCACCGTTTCTTTCTCCGTCGTCAATAGTAAATTCCCTTCATCTTTCTTTGCTGTTTGTGACAGACAGGAGAGCGAGCAACATGAAAAATGCATTCAGGGCTCTGGCTGTCCAGCGGCTTGAACGAAAGTAACAGATGTGGGGAACGCTGCAGCTAAAATATATAGGAGCTCCTCCGCAAATCCACAAACAAAATTCAGGGACATTCAACGCGAAAAGATGCAGCGCGTTGTGTTCCTTTTTCTTTCAGGCCTACTTTTCAATGCGAAGGTGGAGCGTACTCGACGCGTGAATGAATCTTGCTGTATTCCTTCCAGCCTGGGGCAATCTGCCCCTTCAATGGCGCACGTCCGGCATGCGCGCTTGAGATCGTGGTGCGTGCGTTGAATGTATTGGAAGGCTATCACGACCGTTGTCCAACAGAAAACTATAAGGTGGCGCGGGGCTGTCTTGGGTATCAGGGCCGAAGTCTCACGTTGTTTACAGAGAATCTGTTAAGATGACTTCCGCGACCGTGTTCATGCGGTGACAACATGTGGGGATGGCTTGCTCGGTGTCAAAGAGAGAGAGCGAATAATAAATGAAAGGCAGGGAGGTTAACCAGGACTGAGCCCGGTTGGCTATCCTACACTGAAGAAACAGAAAAGCGGAGGGAAAAGTTAAAAGATGCAGAGAAAGTCCACTGGGGATTTCGTCACTCAGTCCGGATCACAGACGGTGACTCAATTCGGTAGCTTTCAAATATCGCAGCAGTGCTTTTGTGACCTTTTGTAGCTGCGATATGTGAGGCCATGGTCCCAAGATCTTGTTCAAGGTGAACGGCTCTCTATCTAACTGATCTAGAGCTTTGCAGAGGTAATGTCTTCCATTTTCAAAAGATGGGCAGTAGCACAGTAGATGTTCCATAGTTTTCTCGACAGCGTAGGCGTATATCAACCTGCAGTGTGCCATCTTTTGTAATAGTTCAAAGCTAGACAGCTCTCACGTACGACGACGTGACCCTGAAAGTATAAATGTTTGTTTTATATGTTAACAGTTTTAGTAAGCTAATATTACAATATAAGCAGCATACATTGCCTTTCTTAGTCGCGCAGCTTCAAGACATTCACATGCTCTGCAGATGATCAGCAGCGCTGTCTTTTTCAGATTGACATGGCTATATTATGTGGGAGTATGAGCGCTTTTTTGTAACAAAGTAATATGGTATCAGAGCGTCTTGTCTTTTATTGAAATTAGCAAGGTTAACCTGTTCCCTGATATTCAATTTCATTAGAAACATATATTTGTCGATAAATTCTATTCCGTAACGTACGGATGACATATCCCCGTAAGAAAGCAAGCGGGAGGCGATATTTGGTCGATCTGCGGGGAACTTTACAGGAACTTTGGAGTGAGAGAAGCTTTGTGGAATAAGTATATCCTTCTACCGAGTTGTTTTTTAGAAAAATAGCTTTTGAAATGGCTGTTGGGCTTGCCGGACGTATCCACTTGAAATAACTTTCAGGATGCTACCAGTTTCGAGGTATGATTTCCCAAATACCGTTACAATTTCAAGCCAAATTTTGTGTCATATTTTTAGGAAATCCTTAGCATCTGGCGAACTACCCCTGGACTGGAAAATCGCAAAGGTTATCCCTGTATTCAAGGGGGATAACAAGTACTCTCCGCGAAATTACCGTCCCATCTCATTAACATGCATCTGCTGTAAACTACTGGAACATATCATAGCATCGCATATCTACCGCCATTTAGAATCAAATAACCTTTTTTATTTTAACCAGCATGGATTCAGAAAAGGCTTATCTTGTGAAACTCAGTTGCTTGAATTTACAACAGAATTACATTCCAGCATGAATAACAAACAGCAGACTGACTGTGTATTCTTAGGTTTTTCCAAAGCATTTGATCGTGTCGCTCATTGTCGCCTCATCTCAAAAATATCCGCGCTCCGGCTGGATTCATTAACTTTATCTTGGCTCCGAAACTTTCTCTCCTTGCGGCAACAGTTCACTGTTGTTAATAACCACTCATCGCTTACTTCTGACGTTACATCTGGCGTACCGCAAGGCAGTGTCCTTGGTCCTCTTCTTTTCTTAATTTTCATTAATGACCTTCCACAAAACATATCATCGCAGATAAGGCTTTTCGCCGACGATTGCATTTTATACCGTACAATAAAAACATCTGATGACCATTTAGTATTGCAGAACGACCTTAACCTTGTCAGTTTCTGGTGCAGTACGTGACAGATGACCCTGAACTCAGACAAATGTAAAGTTATGTCCTTCTCGCGTAAACATTCAAACTCTCACTTTTCCTACGTCCTAAATAACACCGCCGTACCTCCGACATTGTCCTACAAGTACCTTGGCATTGAACTCACAACTCATCTTTCCTGGAGTACACATATAACGGCTATCTGCGCAAAAGCTTCGAAAACTCTTTGTTATCTTCGACGGAACTTGCGTAAATCCCCTGCTACAGTTCGTAAATTAGCATATCAGACTTTTGTTCGCCCACAGTTAGAATATGCGTCATCAGTATGGTCACCACATCAAAATTATTTAGTTGAAATGCTAGAAAAAATTCAGAACAGGGCATCGCGCTTCATCACAAGTAACTACGACAGAACTTGCAGCGTGACCAAGATCAAAGCAGATATTTCGCTCCAGCCACTTGAAACTCGTCGCACGATAAGTCTTCTTTGCCTTTTCCATAGATACGTCCATGGTAATCGAGCTCATGTGTTGCCGCTTGAAGTACCAGCGCGCACGTCACGTCGCCTTAACAATAGCCATAGTTTCATGCGCATATTCGGTAATACACTGTCATTTAACGCATCAGCACTGCCACGTGTCATAACCGTATGGAACAGCCTTCCTGATAACATTGCGAGCATAACAGATCGTGACGCTTTTCGCGAAGAATTGCTGAATTTCCTGTAGAAACATTGTATAAGGATGTTATTGACCTGCTTTCCTTCGCTGTTTTTCCCACTTGTATTTTTATATTTTTGTGAGCATGAGTATATTACTGTGTTTACGCTCTCTAAAGCTTAGCCTAGACAAACATTTATTGAACTTCGCTTTACTTATCTTGTGAATGCATGTATAGATATTTATATTCTCTACTCCTGTACTGCTTTACTTATCTTGTGAAAGCCTGTATTGATGTTTATATTATTTACTCCTGTTGAAACACTTACTTTGTGTCCCCCCTTACCCAATGCCCTTAAATGGGCCTGTAAGGTATTTTAAATAAATAAAAAAGTGTGAGACGAAATAAATGCGCGTTCGAGTTACTTTTGTGTTTCAATGTATAAAGGAGCGTTTCATAAAGAATGTAAGTGAAACAAGAGGGCATTTTTACCTCCAACTTGGCGTCATTCTGGATAGTCCTTTGTATAGTTGAGATAAAACTAATATTAAGGATAATTCCGATTTCGATAATTTACCGGAATATCAATAGACAAAGCTAACAGTTCCACGGGGACTAACTAGTTTGCATAACAATACCTGTGTGTCGCAAATTCCGAGTATGCGCAAAGGTGTATTCTGAGAGACGGACAAGCAGGACGGGGGACGAAATTAAGTTCGAGTACAAACGGCACACAAACGTGGCGACACTCGACGATTCCTAGCATGTTTGCCGCTGCCAGTCGCTACCCTAACGCGTACAGCTGGGATGCATGTTGTGGACACAGTACTTTCTGAAGAGACACAAACTGCATCACTCACTCTAACGGCGCTTTATAGATCTTTCTGACAAAGATGCTGATTTTTATTGCACCTAATTTTCGCTCGACTGTACAACGAACAGTTGTGAGACAGAAGCGCGATCCTGACGCGTGCAAATAAACATATACGCTAATTGTGTCGCCTACGGCGTCACTGCTCGTTTCCGGGAAGGCCGCGAGCCGTATACGTCGCGAATGCGCCTTTGTGTGAATCCCCTCGTTCTTCGACATGCTGGCTGATTGATTTCCGGCAGAAAGCCCTTCGGTTGGATTTGTCGTAGTTGTGTCGGGCGACTATAGCACGTACCGACAAGGACAAATGCCCACCGCCCACCGCCCTCCGACGTAAGGTAAACAAGGAAACTGAAACCTTTAGGCGGAATTCGCCTCATGTTTTCAATCCGTTGTATTCTTATAGTACAACATAGGTAACTCGAGGTAGCGTGCAGGTTATTTATTCTTCAGCTTTCATTTGTTATTTAGTGATTACTGATTTTTTTAATTGTTTCGAAGGGTTGCCGTGAAGTGTTTCATAGAAATTAGCGTGCGTATTCTTTTTTTTATTACACATTATGCTCATGATTTTACTAAATGGTCTAAGAATACCTTGCCTGCTTGATGGACTTGTTCAAAACTATTTGTCTACATTCTCGTTACGTGGAAAGGTTTTCGAAAAACTTGTTCAAACGTTACATTGAAACGCTTGCAGTTGCGGTTTTATTCGCTGTTTATGAAAGCGAAATCACTCAATGAATCAGACAGTCACAATTTTGTTTACAGCAATAATGTTAGAGAAAAACACAAGAGAAAAGCGGCCAAATTCAGTTTCAGGGTGCATTGCAATCCGCACAGAAGGCAATATATACAGGAATTTGTACATAACATGCAAAGAAAACATTATGCATAGCACATAAAGAGGGATAAAGCAGAATAGGTAAAAATGTATAATATGACACACTACTAAACCATAATAGATACATACATTTAACAGACATTGCAGTCACAAGGTTATTCTCGATTGGCTTACATATAAAAAATGTAGAGCTCCATACTCGAAATACCAAACTTAGTAATGACATGGCATAGTTACAGAAGAGCAATTGCTTGTTGAAGATGAAGAAAAAATAATAACCCACCCTGTACCAGCTCTTAGCGTAAACAACACAAATATCTTTTTATACAAACATGAGTTAATGAATTATTCTGTCATTTTCGTGTTCTACTTTTCTTTCTCCCTAGTCGTCTCTTGTTCATCGGCCGCGCAGCGATTCTAAGAACCGCGTCGTGCAGATTTCCCCATAAATGCAATTAAATTAAATACCAGAGTGAGTAACACAAGAACCGAGGCCAGATAGTGTGACATCGTGTGGCGGTTAAGATAAAAATATCCCGTATTTCTTTATCGTTATCATGGCAATTCGCCCACATGAATTACGCTTGGATACTGTGCAGTCTCACAGACATTCGCACATGTATCTTTGAGGGAATTACTAGGTAGCCACGCGCCGGATTAATTTTGTGTCCCATTAACACGTCCGTGAAGCTAAGTGCACGCGTGTGTTTGCATTCCACTTCCCTCAGAATGTTATCGTTGAACCCCCGAATTGTACCCACGACCGTTTCAATTAAACACAGCCTTATTCGTCTACGTGTTCTCTGGTTTGATGGTCTGTGACTTCGGAAACCTGGTTAACCTGCCACCTCACTCTCACAGCTCCTCTCAGATGAACAAACAGTCCCGCAGTTTAGTTAACGGGTTATGCACTCAAGTCTAACTGCTATCCTGTTTGTGACAGCATCAGAACGCCCGAAGTTCACACATCCGAGAGCATCTATTCAAAACCGCATACAGTAAACATTTGTACTCGTGGAGGGCCTCGCTTCGCTTTATGACCTTTTTAGGGAAGCGGAACACTGGAAAACGCTTCTTCATTTTTCGCCGGTAAGTTCGGTGATACGTGTATAATCCCGCTACTCCGATATTTAAACCAGACGCGCTGTAAATAACAGCGTTATCCTTGCTCGGTGCAACAATGGGTTGCAGTTTTGCGCTTCTGTGCCTCACCACAGGGCTCGGCAATCTCTAAAGCGTGCAGTGGAAAATGATGTTCCGTGACATGAGCCTGTGAAGCACAAATGTCAACATATTGACTTTACTTTGCATGGCTCCCACTTCTGCTGCTTCCGTTAGTGCGTTCTTTGTGTCACACTGCCATGGAAGAAAAAGTTGAACGACCCTAAATCCCTTCCCCGTGTCGGGATTATGCCGGTCGGTATAATCTTCAGTGAATATACGGTAATGTAAACACTGATGGCGTACGCTGAGCGATAAACGAAGTATACTAAACCCGCACGTTGTTGAGATGACCGCTTTTGTTTGGCTTGACGTCATTTATTCCTTCCTCCACTTTCCTTTTTCATAATACTTGCTTGACCACGTACAAGACCGTACTTTTTATCACCGGGCAGTGTGATCGTAATAATCGACTTTGATTAAACTACAGAGAAAAAAAAACGAATTCGTGGTGACGTTGCTTACGTAGCAGTGTATGCTTTACTTACTGCACGGGACAATATTAAAGAACAAAGTCGCTTTCCGCTCGTCGGCTCATTGACATCTTGGAAAATAATCAGGGCACAGAAAAAGTGAGCGCCTACTATGGTAAAATGCACCCAGAGGTATTGCTTGCAGTATGGTGATACAAACGTATGCTACAGTCTAATTGTAGTCAGACGTGCTGCTTCACTAATAAATTCTTTAATTAAAATTACGACACGATGCAGTGGTTCAGTTTACGAGCACAATTGGCCAGCCTAAACTATGAACGCTTACATCAGCAGTGCGATCAGCTTTGTTTTTCTTAACCCCACAAAACCCTACGTATGAACTAGGTACGCTGAGTTTGGTACCTCAAAGTTTTGGTTTAAGAGCAAAGCTCATAGTATTGTTTTTATACGCTAGGGCGACTTTACATTTGGGGATAGGTCACCAGGCAGTCAATAATGAATTACTACGTTAATTTTGCCGTTATTCCACAGGCAGAGACGTTTCAGGGTAGATTGCATGAAAAACCGCAAGGATATGGCATACGCATGGGCTTGTCAAATTCGAAGGGTACATTGGAAGGAAAGAAGGAAAAAGTGGAGAAGGAAAAGCAGGGAGGTTAACCAGTTTAGCTTAACCGGTTTGCTACGCTACACGTTGGAGCGTGATGGGGGAATGAAAGATGGGGAAGGGAGGGACAGAGAGGGAGCACATAGCATAGCACACACACATCGTGCGTTAGAGTCCATCACTCTGGCGTGGTACGTGATATCACTGTCACAGCAGCTTGCCAAATCCCGTCTCTTTCAAAAACCTCAGTAGTCCCTTCATCGCCTTCAGCTGCGATGTCTTCTGTCGGCGGCATGTGAAAATCGTGTCGAGGGACAATGGTCTAGTGTCAAGGTGCGCTAGAACGGATACCAGGGACTGTCCCTGAACATTATATTCAGGACAGTCGCACAGAATGTGTTCCAGCGTCTCCTCGCAAAGACAGGCATTTCAGGGAGCGTTGTCGGCCATTCGAATGTGTGTTGAATATGTGTTGTGCAAGTACGCTGCGCTCTTGGGCAGCCCCGAACTCAACGACCAAACCCTGGCCGCCCAGAGTGCCCGCGATCGGGCCGTCAAGCTCGGCTTGGCGGTCCCTACGTGAGACTAGCCGGATGGCGCGGGGTCTCCCCTACTTCTTCTCTGGACCGAAGAAAGTTCTTTCACTCACTCACTCATCACATTAATTATTTTTACTCCAGTGACGTTCCATTGCTTTCTTTCCCAAAGTATGTACTTTCCGTGGCCACAAATAAAGAACAAGTTAATCTCATTTTCGTTTATGTTAAATGGCGTTTCGGCTTTGTCGTGTTAAGATGGGGGCACAATTTACATAACGTGCATTAACGATTCGA
This sequence comes from Dermacentor variabilis, assembly GCF_050947875.1. Classification (NCBI taxonomy): domain Eukaryota; kingdom Metazoa; phylum Arthropoda; class Arachnida; order Ixodida; family Ixodidae; genus Dermacentor; species Dermacentor variabilis. The sequence continues at coordinate 25,668,033 of NC_134572.1, read as the reverse complement.
GTTGTCCACTGACGTTGTAAGTTTGCTTCGACACGGAGTACATTGCGGTCGCTCAGCATGAAATTCACTCTTTGCTGTCAGAGGCACTCTGCTCTGCGCATTGATAATTCAACCAATTTGTGACTTCGTGCAGCAATTCGGATGGATTTCAATTTTCCTTTTCATGAACTTCATTCCACTTCGCGGGCTTCTGAAGATTTCATCTGTTATAGTCAATCTCCCAGTGATTCTAGCTGTCGACTAATTCGCCCTGACTCTGCGATCGGCTGCCCTCCTGGTTAGCTCAGATGGTAAAGCGACAAAGACGAGCGCTACATTCACACTGATTGTAGCCAAGCGTAGATAAGCACTACACTCACCCACGTGAGTGTGGCGCTTGTCTTTGTCGTTTCTTCCTGCTTGAAGTGTCTTTTCTTGCGCTAGTTTTTCTCGTCAGCAATGCAAGACCGACTGACCCAAAAATAATTATTCTGTAGTAGAGCGACCTCCCTGAAAGGTATTGGTCCCGGGTTCGAATCCCAAACAAGGACAAATTTTTCGTCAGCTGCAAAGCTTTCTTCCTGAGAAACCCGTTTGGGCTTACTCTGTAGATTGATGCTAGAACTTTGGTGGGTGTCAATTTTCCGTTTCGTAAGGCAGACGCAGACAGGTTACCTGGGTGCCTTCTTAACATATACCTTCTTAAGCTTACCTTCTAGACGTAACGCCCAGCATACTATAAACGACTACGACAAGGATTTATCTCCTTTTACACAAAATGTAACATCCATCCACGTTATCTGGCTACCACTAAGTTTAGCTCGATTAAATAGCGAGAAGCCGGCAAGAAAGTGCTTAAATTAGTGCATCTCACTTATGACACCACGTCGAAGTGTATTATCAAGACGAGCGCAATATTACTAATTCAGACTCTCTAAGTGATAAGGTCTTCCTTCCCGCAGAAAAGCGGCATATAGTTAGTGAATGATATCTTCCGGTGAAGTTGAAAATATTGGCAACTATTGCGTCACCGAGTTCTCTTTAAAGAATGAATTCTCCAATTACCACAATCATAACGCGAGGTGATAGGAAAGAAAAATACATTGAAGTAATAAAGCACATTTCGCAAAGATGTAAAAAAATAAGGCAACAAAGCAGTGAGTTTTGCACTTTCTGTACAAATTACTCAAAATTACACAAAAAACAGAAGTTACTCATCGCGTGGACTTAAGTCTCCACTTGCTTGGGCCATCAGATATCTAACATTCAGTAACTGTTATGCTTGTTTTCCTTCTGTCATTTAACGTATTTATTTTGTTATATCTGGGCTGAACATTTTGAGTATCTCATGGCCAAGAGGTAAGGATGGCTCTGAGATAATTTGAAGATATGCCCATGCGTCGAGTGAACCTCACTGCTGGTACCTCTTTCTAGAGAATCGGCAGCCTTTTTATTTTTTTCTAGAGCGCTTTTCATTCTTGTGCTTCGGATGCGCCAGTTTGCAAATTTCACATTACTTGCTATCATATAAAAACGCACGTAACGCTGCCACCTCCATAAAATATTGACTGAGCAACATTAAATCACCACTTGCCACAAGCGCAAGTCCACCCATGTCGTAGTTTTGTGGCGATATAAATATGAATGCTGTCTTGCTTCCTTGTTCAGTTTAAGTACAGTCCCCGGGTAAACTTTATTTCGGACGATTCATTTCAGTTTACTGGCTCAGCTGCAAGTGTGCCACCGACTAAAAGTCCTGTCAGGAAATAATGACTATGAATGACAGACTCTTCAAGCCCACGTCCTCAGTGCGTTTCATGTCCGCGTGCACCCATATTTATAACATCTTCCCTGCAGCAAACTTTTGAGGGCACCACAAGACAGTATATTGAGAATCTCCGGGCAGTAAAGTACGGTATCAACTTCGTATGAAAAGAAAAAATTAAAGTCACTTGAAAGCACGCATTCAAGTGCTTCTTTCCTGATACTTGCACGCATAAGGCACCTTTTCGCCCACCTATTATTATGGGTGTGGTACAACTGACTAGCTTGTTTTTTCTTTTAGTAACCTTGCCAGTCCTTATTTCTGGCGCCATCATTGCCATATTGCTCAGACCCTAGAAGGATTGTAGTTTAGTGCGCTCGTAATTTTACACACTGACGCTTTTGTCAGGCTTCTTTTGAGTTTTTTTTTCCGGAATAAGTATTCTCCCAAAGAAAACCATGGGAGTTGTTCGTGCACGTACAAGCCGTAGCATACGTCGCTCTGCCACCTACACCCCCCTCCTTCTCCTCCTCCTCTCGCTTTCTTTTGTTTTGTTTTTTCATGTTTAGAATTCTTCTGCTTCTTCATGTATACGTGACCGCAATAAGTGAAATATGACAGCGTATTTTCGAATGCAAACTCTCAAGAGCTCGCTGAGTTTATGTTAACTTCAGCCGTATCTTTTTCTTGTCCAGCACGCCTTGTCACAGTCAAATTTGGCGATGGCGCATTAATCATAATGAATCAACGCGAGTGCAAGACCTACTTAAATTTTCTACAGATAAGCACAGATAAACCAATTATGCTTTTTTTCTGTGGTCTCCCTAAATTCATTTTTCCACTGATACCTACAGAGCGGCATAGACGATGCGAGCTATTGTACAACCAGAATTCGCGAATGTAAAAGTAAGGAGCAACAAATAATTAGCGGCTCTCGAGCTCTTGCAGCGAAATTTATTTTGGTCCTTCCTTGAATCTACATGCCGCATCTAAGCAATTGGGGGCCGAGATACTTTCACGTTACCATCAAGCGGTGGACGGAGGCCACGACATTGTATTTCAGTGGTTGTTTACCTGGCAGTGCAACATCACTGGCAATGGACGTGCCGACAAAGCTACCAGTGAAGCACATGAATAATGTGAGAGAACCACCATGGAACCACGTCGAGAACAAATGCAGTGCGGCACCTCAGTGATCTTGCCCACATTATCACTCTAAGAAAATGGAACACACCGGAGTTCACCAACCGGCGCCTGTAGGCCATGGACTGACACATGAGATCGCAAATTTTCCCCAGTCTTGCTCGTCTGGAAGGAAGGTTAATGTCGCACCTGCGACTAAGTGCTCCTTTCACAAACACCTACTCATTCCTGGCTGGAATGGCGAACAGCGTCAATTGCAACTCATGCGGTGTAGAAGAAACATTTAAACATCGCCTGTGTGACTTCCCAACATACAAATGTATGATGATTGCCCTTCGTACGGTTTAGGGCACTTAGATGGCAGGCCTTTCACAGAAAAGAGCTTGAGACCATGGCCTAGTATGCATGCTACGTGCAAAGCCAGAAAAGCGCTGCTGCATTTGTGCACGAGTCTATATGACCACCTATGGTTGACTCAGCGATGAGCGCTTGATTGTGTGTGTACCAATGGAAAGTGGGAACTTCTCTCTTCTTTCTCATCTTTCAATGCCCTTTTCCTAATGCAGGGCAGCCTACCGGGCTCAACCTGGTTACCTCCCTGCCTTTCCTTTATGATTTCTCTCTCTTTCTCCCAAACCAAGTCACAAACCGTTTGAGATGCTCTTTTCAGTCATCATCAGCCGTTTTCTCATAACTTCAGCCTTATTGAGATTAGAACATTACATGAATTCTTCTGTCAACATAACGAAAATGTCACCAGTGTTCAAGAGAGACAGGATCCCTAATCAGTGAACGGACACCTTGATAGGTTAATTACTTTAGCTGTGCTATTGCAGTATGCGTCTTAGAGTGGATAATTAAACACACAACTAAACGGTGTACATAATTTGATTAGCAAGTTTAGTGGTGTTGATATTTATGGTGAAGAATACAATGATTGTTTATTTATTTATTTATCTATTTATTTATTTATTTATTTATTTATTTATTTATTTATTCTGCAAGATACACTTGTTATTTCGCCAGTATCCTCGTATCATGTACAAAAGTTGTGAAACGTATTTAGCGCATAATCTTTCTTATCCCTTTTGGCGGCTTCAAGTCAGCGACGAACGTAAGATAAGCCAGAGCGCAAGCAAACACAAACGACAATGAACGCCCCGGTGCTCATGCTCGTCTGCACGACAGTGATTTCATTTTTCTCTAAAGGCGAAATCGCGCGTTGACAGGTAGAAGATACTTTGAGATTGGCGGTAGCAAAGAATGCCGAGTCTCATTCAGCCTTTGCTCTAAAGTGTTGTAAGGTTCGCAGCTTTTCTTTTTCCTTGGAGGCTCAGGATCCGTCTGAAACAAGCCGCTCAGAAAGTGGCTCCTGTCAGCGAACGAAGTCACCTGTCAAATGTCGCCAGGACAAGCACCGTTGGCATTTGCTCCAGATGCGGGAGAAATACAGCCAACAGATCAGCTGTGGCTGAAGCATCTTGAGCAGTTGTGCACATGCCTGAAGAACACAGAATTCGATAAAAATGTTTACTGTGTAAGCCTCCTTTTCTAGCACGGAAATCCCATTGCTCCCAAGAAGCAAACTAAACCTTCCATATAATGCATTAAATATTTTCAGATGGTTCTAAACACGTTTCTTTAAAACGTAACTGGACTTATTTTTGTAGCTGACATAGAAGAAGTGGTGTCATGTCCTGTTGGATAGAAAAAGTGCCCATAATAACAACACGAGGGCTTTCAAATGTTTCGATGTATGCTCTAATGTTCGAATTACAGGCTTGAACGACGGGCTGGGAGCTCAGTTCACGTTACCAAGGTAAATGCTAATAGGGCGCAAATGACAGCTGCCTGTTCAAATCCCAAACGTGAACAACATCCTCAGTAAGTACTACCCAATTCTCACCAGCAACCAGAAACTTAAGATTTTTCCCGACCCGCCCAGAGTAGCCTACAGACGCAACACTAATTTTAAAGATATTCTTCTGCATGCCAAACTAAGGACAAAGACGAAGTTGCGAACCAGTCCCTGTGGCCGACCCAGGTGCTTTACATGCAAACATACTCAATCTGCTACTACAGAAAAAAGTACAGCGTCGAATTACTCACAAAACGTAATTTCGCGTTTCACCTGCACACCAAGCAACGTAGTTTACTGTCTAGAATGTGCTGCTTGTAGCAAACAATACATAGGTGAGACTGGACAACAAATTCATACAAAACTGAACGACCACCGCGTGGATACAAAACACAATTTACCTAAAGCAGTAGCCAGCCACTTGAATGAACATGGTCATGTATTCGACAAAGCAAGGCTCTATATATTACAAATTTCCGTTCATCTCGAGAAAGGAAATATACGGAATCATACCTCATGCACAAGTTTAATTGCCTACACCCGACGGGAATTAATTTGGCACGTGGCAACTTAGAATCTTTAAAAGCGGTAACCCCAATCTTAAATTCTCATATCATCAACCAAGGCACAAAACACATTATGCCACCAGCTAAACTTAATTCTTAACCTCACCTATTCCTCCATTTCGAAATTTCTTTTCCTGCCTAATAATCAATTTAATATACTCTTTCACGTTTTTACGTTTATATCAACTGTATGACCTCCTTTTCCCAAATGCACCTGCCCCCGTCCGCTTCTGCGCACGTCACCTTCCTATTTATTATTCCGGTTTCGGTTCCCCTCCTTCTTTGTCTGTTTTTTGTTATATATATTTTTTTTTGAAACGGCCTCACCAACACATTCCAAAGCACCAGACGCCAGTATACCTTTTTCGGCGCCTAAGCCACGCAGGTTATCGCGATTTCTGTATACCGCCGTAACGACACTTATGTTGAGCTACTGAGGCTAACGTCCCTTGAAAGACCTTGCCGCTGCCTTCCAGTTACCCCATGCTTTGCACCCCAGACTCCTTGTCGCCACCTTAACTGCTTCAAAATTGCTCGATGCATTTCTGCTACGCTACTAAAGTCACTCTTTCAACTGATGTCTATTTGGGTCTTTTTTCTTACTCGCGCGCTGACCGCCTGACCGGCTCTTCTAAAGCCACAGAAACATGCCGCCAACGACACCCCTGAATGCTCCCCAACCTCTCGTTACACACCCCCCCTCCATGCCCCTCTTTTTCTTTTCTTGTGCTTTCTTCTTCTTTTTTTCGGTGTCCCACCCCCGTTTTCTTTCTCTCCTGTTCTTTCGTTTCTTTTCTCCCCGTCTTCCCACTCTCCCGCTCTTGTCCACTCGTCTTGGGCACCACGCTCACAGATGTCAGGCAACAGTGCTCATTCTCTTTGGAGACTCTCCCTTTACAACCAGCCGCCACCGACAACAACCACACGTGACGTCACTGCACTAACCCTTTAAAACTAACATGCCGAGGATGACGAGGCCGCCTTTGACGAAGATAGGTCCTCCTATTGAAACGTTGGCCAGCCTTTCTGAGGCACTTATCCCTGTTTATAACCTTTATACCACAGTGTGCTATTCCATCTGTCAGCCCCTTTCTCGATATTGGATGTTCAAAGCGGGTGTCACCGAAAATTTCTCAAATCAGAACCTAACCTTTCATGCATTATTCTGCACAATTCAACAGCATGCCTGGAATGATTGTTGGCCCCCGCCTTCGTTCAGGTGGTGTAGAAAATAATTAGATAGTTCTAATGCGCAATAGAATCAAAGAATTAGGCGTAGTGTTTTGTGAGTTACTTCATATTCAATGTATATGTAAATGCGAACGCGTTTACAGATGAACACAGGTTCACCTTTTAATAAAGATTTTATCAAATTGAAGTTCCAAGCTATTGGAACACTGCGTAAGGACGGAATATATATTAACGCAAGAGTTTTCATTTCCACTAATAGGCAATGGTGGCAGTATGGTAGAAAGGAGAAAGTCAGACCGCCAAGTGGTAATTGGTCGCGGAAAGTAATTACATTTATCTAGCCATCAGAACCAACGTTGCATAATATCAAGCGAAGGGAGATTTTTAAGAGCCAGAATGTACTTTGCACTCTGTAACCGGCACTCACCCTTCTACTCATACATGCTTTAGCGTTTGCATGTGCTAAAGTGGCCTTCTAAATGTCATGACAATAGGTTTGTTTCATCATATATATATATATATATATATATATATATATATATATATATATATATATAGTCGAAGGCGTAGTGCTTTCAACCGCTTCCATTGAACCATACATGTGTTTCTACCTCCACTAACCTAATTATTATTCTGTAACTTACTGCACTGAGTAAAGAGCGCACTTGCTATCAAAAAGCCCTACAAAATAATGCTCAAAAGGCAACATTTCTCGAAGTTAGCTTTAAGCATAAGAATATATGAAGCCTTGTTTTAAGTCTCCGCAATAAAGCTTACTAATGGCTGACTAGACCATAAACATGATCGCTGGGCGCAAACAAGGGAGGACGGGATGGAACAAGGGGAGCACCCCTTGTTCCCTCTTGAACTTTATTGTTTGCGCCAAACGATCATATTTACGGTCTACTCAGCAATATGAACCGACTAGCCCAGCAACATGTACTTCTGGAAAGATTACTAAACTTGCATTCGACGCAGCACACGTCACAGATCTTTCCAACGATTGTTCTCAAGTACAAGAAGAATAGAATGCAAGTTAACACAATGCGAAAAATGGGCGACATCCTATAGAAAAGGAAAGCAACAAAGGTGCGCACAGGAAAGAAATGATAAATTTCTGAAAAAAAGGCAAGGAAGCCGAGCTTTCTTAGTTATGAAGGTTTTTTTTTTGTCTGTTGAACCCACAAAAACAGAAAGATGGGAAGTTACTGCAGGTTCATCGATTATTTTTTTTCTCCGTGCACAGTGCTCCCTAGAAATCTCTCCCGCGAAATGTTCTTAGTCTTGATGTAAATATTGTTGGCTCTTTCATAAAAAAATAAGCTGCAAACGTGAACCTCAGTTAGTTGCTTCTAGAAAAGTTAAGAGAGCGTGGTGAGCCTGAGCGCGTCGAGACGGACAATCACTTCGGTACCAACAATCGTCGACCGCCTTACACCACACGCCGAGGAGACAATAGTCCCTCACTAGAGACGGGCGCTGCACAAGGAAAGCGGGACGCTCCACTACAAGCTGCCGAAGTGTCTCGCAGCAACCGCAAGATGTACGCGATGGACTGGCCACCCGTCCTTGTCTGCAAAAACGTTCGCGCACGTTCACGAAGGCAACCGTTAGCTTGAGTAGCCGTACACTAGTGCGACGAGGCATGCGTCGACCGCGAGCATGGGGCGGGAACCAGACGAAGCAAATAAGCAGGGGCCTAAAGTTTGCTTGTTCGACAAGACATGCTCCCCGGTGACTGCAAGCTGAATGCCGCGTTCCTGCAGAAATCGCTCGTTCAGCAACACGAGGGTTTTCTTTGTTCGCTTCTGAGTCGGGCACATTTATTATTATATTTCGTTTTTTCTTTTGCTAGAACAACACAGTCTGGCCTCTTTGGCTCGCCAAGCAAGGTGTCCTTTGCAGTAGGTGCCGCCGAAAAAAAAAGAAAAACACAATGTAAACGGGATCAGTGGATGCAAGGGCGGTTACGACGGTCTTCCTCAATCGAGCTCACTCCGAGCAGTGAGCGCCGGCACGAAAAGGCACAAGAGAATGCAGTGAGACCGCATGAGCGAGCGGAGAACCCCAGAGGGATTTGCACTGGTTTCTGGCGCGTGCTTCCGATCTTCCTTATCTGCAGCGGGGAGGCAAAAGAGGAAAAAAAACGTTCGAAAATGCTTCCCAGTTCATTTGGGGTCGCTACCCCGATTCATCTGAAGGTGGCGCGCTCCTGAGAGATAACGGGACACGGAAACGGAGGTGGTGGTGGCTCCCCGATAGCACCTGCTTTCCCGTGGAGCCGAGAAGAGCGAGGCCTCGCGTGGCGTAGCTAGCCAGAAAGTACGAAACAGACGTGCGGACATGCAGGGAATCAGGCAGACGTGCACTCGAACTTTTTCACGCCCATAGAAGCCGAGAAGGTGGTAATGTGAAAGGTGAGATAACAAAAAAACAAAAAAAAAACTGAATCACTGGCAGCCGTGGTGGATTATCTTCGCGTCACTTATTAGACACGGACTAGCACGTGTGCGCTCTTTTTTTTTTTTTTTGAGTTCGCGGCGGATGCTGGAAATGCAGCTCGGGCGGGTAGATCTGACGCCAGCTACCCCTGTGAACCAACGCTCTCCATCGAGTGAGTCGGCGTTTCAGAAGCAAGTAAAAAAGAGGAAGATCGTTTCGCAGGGCGTTCCGCTTCCCGGCCGATGCCTGAGCTCTCTGAGGACGGAAAGACTAGGAGCCAGTTGCGGAAGGAAGGAGACGAGAGCCATTCAGCGATCTCGGAAAGATACCATTCGCTATGTTCCCGAAGCCTGAAAGTCTGCTAGGTGGAATCCTTTTTGCCTGTTTTTGACCCTCGGGAGTTTCTTTCAGCGACTTGATTATTTCGTCGACATAGAGCATTGGGGATAAAATAACTCGCCTAAAGAACAAAAAGAAATGAAGAAACAGGAATACCAGTGAGGTGCCGCCTAAAGAATACAAAGTAGACCTTGAGGCTCATATCAATGACTGTGAGTTAATGACTAAGCTTAGTGCGCATCTTGCAGCAAATTTCTCGATAATAACTTTATTCTATATATAGGCTAGTTTGTTAGAAAGCCAAGACTACTGAACGTTTAACGTTCTGTTTTTTTATTAGTGCTATTAATAACTGACTGGTTGACCTTGCAATGTTTTGTCCTCAATAATGCTATAAGATTAGTGCTAATTGCAATCTTAGAGCTATTGCATGAAAATGACGACGAATGTGCGATTGAAAAGCATATGTTCTAGGTATTAATTGCGCAATTTCTTCTTGCTTGGAAGATTGAGATAAAGACTTGCTCTCTTGCCAACAGCAACTTTTTTGTAATTATACGCAGATCTAGGTATCTTATAAGTGAATTTGAATATTCCTGCGAGCAGTTCAAAACTGTGACAGAAAGTCGTAACGACGTTCCATAGCGCATAGATAGATTATACACCTCAAGTGCATCCCAAGCATTTCGTCTCAAACAAGACCCAGTGATAAAGGAACCTTCAGAGTAACAATAAACATGGATATAGTGGTGGTCGACATGCGGCGAAACGGCCGAAGGAAACACAACGATAAACGGAGACACCGAGGCGCAGAGCGGCAAAACGGAGGACTAAATGATCTCCCAACAAACTCGACAAGAACAGAAGCTAGATTCTTAATTGTTTGCGCGGTATGATTACGCACACATGCTCCGTCGTCATAGTGGTCTATGCTGATCATAATCGCTACATGCGTGACTGCGGTGATTATGAAATTCGCAACTGAAGCCTGCTGCAACAACAGCAAAAAGAGCAAGGAAAAAAACATCCCCATATCTCGAAGATCTTCAACACTTAGACGTCCTGAGAGCGGCCTGTATATGTGTCAAGAAACGTATGTAGTGCTCGAAAATTGAATCGTGAACAGCAAGAAATGTCATTAACGCGTAATTACATGGAAGTGCAACGTGTAATTGCTCTGTAGTCGGTTGCTAAGATTGGAGTAGCCCCATTTGTATGTTCTAGCGTCTTTTAAGCCGCGGTTAGAAATGCCAGGTGAACCTGGAAACAAAAGAATGCATTAGAGTAGTTACAAAATTGCTCGGGTTTTAATATTTGAGCCCTGTACAGGAGGTGCAGTATGCAGCATAGTGTCATTGGGACATGCTATTGCAAGCAAGAAATTGGAATGATGGCGTGAATGAAAAGCAGCGAAAATGCATATTATTGGGATTGTAAACTGGGCAAATTGCTAACAATCCCACTAACCTTGCCTACCTAACCTAACCTCGCCTAGAGAGATAAATGGAATGGGAAAGGCAGGGAGGTTAACTGCATGAGATTCTGGTTCGGTATACCCTGCACTGGGGGAAGGGTAAGGGGAAATGAAAGACAGAAAGAACAGGGGAGAGAAAAAGCAATGAAACGAAAAAAAAGAAAGGTAAGGAAGGTCGTTAATGTCCATGAGAATTAGTCTCTCCAATAGGCCACTCGAGCGTAAAAAGTTCAAGAGTGCCTTCACTGCCTTGTGGTATGAATACTGTATAGGTCGGCGTTCCAGGACTATCTGCTACGAAAACGGCCGGTCGTCAAGACGCGCCAGCGCGTTCGCGAGTGACTGCCTGTGTGCAACGACAAAGAACGTGTTCCATAGTTTCCTCGTCGCTGCAGTGGTCACACGCAGCACTACCCCCCATCCGATGTGGAAAGCAAACGACTTCGTAAACGCCGCAACAAGCCACAATCGGCAAAATAGCGTTGTCTCGGGTCGGTATGGTCCAGGTGGAGGCTGAAGTTGCAGACAGGGGTGCAGGCGATGTACATGTATGTGCTGGAAACTAGGTGTGTTCCACAAGGATTATACGGCATCACATGCAAGCACTCGAAAGTGCACTGCTGCATCTCTTCTTGACAGTGGGATAGGCTCCTGCACGCCGTCTTCACGAGCAGATCGAGGAGCTTCATCGGCCCGTTCATTGCCCGTTATGCCACAGTGGCTAAAAAGCCACTGAAATGTGACGTCGTGTCCTTGCTCGACGAGGCAGTGAAGGAGCTCTCTGTAGGGTGCAAGGCATAAGGCGGAAAGCAAGCAATGAAAAACTGCCTTAGAGTCGCTGAAAATGCTCCGCTTTCGAGGTGGTGCCTCTGGAATTATGCGTAATGCACTAAGAACACCAAGCTCCGCGACTGTCGATGTAGTCTGATGCGATGTCTTGAACATGAAGGTGGTGACTTTCGCAGAAAAAATTACTGATCCTGTAGATCCATCCACGGTGGTTGAACCATCAATGTATATATGCGCATGATCATTGTATTGTTCATACAGCAAGTGCAACGAAAGTTGCTTGAGAGCTAGTGAAGAGAGTTGTGCCTTCGTTCGAATCCCTCGTACTGTGAGTCGAACTTGCGGCTGAGCCTAGCCTAACTATATAAAGAACAAGATGCAGTGGGCTAGCTTTCGTTCCCTTGTCCTTGTGAAATGCCGGTCCCTGTTCTACTTCATACCAGTTTTAAGAATTCGGTTGCATAATTATGAGTTGCACCCCTCGTCCTCGTTTCTAGCCACAGCTGTGCCAGCACACACTGTGGCTATCATACATATATACCAGTAAAAAACTGTAGATAACGTAAGTGATGTCTACCAGAACAAAAGCAAATAGCGTCTATGCGTCCCTTATCCTTCTTTCCTCCTCGCGAAGACATACTTTATGACATTACCACGTCGTCAAAAGTGTGTGTAGGATAACACGTTTACGCATTTTTGAAACAAAATAGCGCATTGGCAACCACGACACTCTGCAACAATATTTCAATTACAGATGATCGACGTTGGACTACACGCATTTCTGAAGAACAAAGGATTGTGCAAGGTTGTCAGTGCCCCAACTGAATTTTTTACTGAGCCATGGCATACATATATTATGCTTCTCTGTCTGATACTAAACGTGCACGAGCCCCAACTGAAATGCTCGAAGCTTCCAGCACTTCGCACATGCTGCCAGTTTAACCGTAATGTTTTGATTTCCTTCGCTTTCCCAAGGCCTGTGGATTTTTCGTATATTATATATAGCGAGAAATGTGATGGAAAAGACAGGAAGATTAACCGTAGGCGAGGCTCCTGGTCTGCTGCCCTAGACAGGGGGAGGGCCAAGAAGGGAAATAAATATATAAAGAATAGTGGAGAAAGCAATCGCGCGGGAAAAGGCGGAGATGGAGAATGTCCGGAAGTGCCGAAGTCTCTCTAACTACTATTACAAATAAGCAACAGGTTTGTCATTCATCGGGGCTAATTTTGTCCATTTCCTTCAATGTCACTCCCTGTAAGTCACACCCTGTAAGTCTCACCATGTATGCCAAGGCACGCATACTTTTTGGCCCTAACGGCCCCGCTTTCCAATGTTTCAAATATATTTCAAGTGACGCGGGGGCCAGCGGGGCAGTCGGTACGTTTGCTGTCCGCGCATCGTTCTGCGTGTTCTGTGCGCGGTCGACGCACAGTGGTGTACATGGTACACTCGCCCCGTCAGGTCAACGAAGTACAGTTCCTGCTTGGGGAAGTTCTCACGTACGAGCGTGCACCGCTGAGCTCTGCAGTGTGCGCAAACAAGGACTGCTAACCCTTTCTGCGGCTAATCACCGTGGGTAAAATGCAGACAGGGCTCTCGAAGTTCTCGTTTGCTCCGTGGTTCGGGAAGTGCGACGGACGAACAACGCCTACTTGTTAAGCAGAAGCTGTGAAATCTGCAACCGTCAGGAGAACCCTCCCTACATAAACTTGATAATTCCATCCGTGTAACACGCGTATCAGTCACTGTTTAAAACGCAGCACTGAGGCCGTATTATCAATTATTATTATTTTAAAACGCGGTGCGCGATCATTTAACTTGCAGCTGATATGGGCAGTCTTATGCTTCCCTTGGACAGCTGCTTGTGCAAATGATTACACACATCAGCGCTTTTTAATGCGAAAGGGCTTTAGGTGCCATTCAGTGGACTGAAAGATGACACCAAAATGGCCGACGGCGCAATCAGTACAAACTCGTCAAAAAATGCTCGGATTGGCGTCAAATTTACCAAGGAGGTTCCTGTCAACAAAGTGAATTGATGCCTTTGAAAAGAAAGTTTTGTACTTTGCGGTCTGAGTGGCAATCGAAGCCGGGGCAACGTGCTGCGAAGCGAGCGCGCTTCCCCGAAGCCATGGCAGCTCCACGGTTCTGGTTAACTAAAGGTGTACCGAGTGCATGCGTCATTGAGCACGTCACGTCGAACCCATCTGGCTGACTAAACTTGCGGCCTAGTGCGTGCGTCATTGGGCCCGTGGCAGCGCAGCCAATGGGGAGTATGTGGCGCCATGTCATGAGTGTATAAAACTGCACGTTCATGGCGTTCCGAGGCCTACAAACGATATAGTGCAGCTGCCTTGTCAAGGCACGCTCTCGCCTGCGTTCTAACTGCGCCTCGGTAGGGCCGAACCAAAACGCGCCGGATGTCTGAACGCGCTCGCTTGCCCACAAGGAGTTCATAACTCGAAGGGCCGCTAAGCGGCATTCAAGCGGACATTAATTCTTTCGAATTCACAACTCACAAGAAGTGCTTATACTTCGTTCCGTACATAGTAGTCAATGCTGTGGAAGCTACGCAAGAAGTTCGGTCAAGGAAAGTCTCACTCCGCACGTTTTGCCCATTCTTCGCTGCGCGCCAACAGCGTTTACTCATGCGAGCATGCACGCGAGCCTACTTGCTACGGGTTGCAAATAAACAAACCTGAAAAGAATAACAAAAATAAATATGGTTTAAAACAACGCATAAGCAGCTGTATACAAGTGTGTTTCTTTCTAAGGATTAATACTTGTTTCATTCAATAATGAGCCTATATAAAAAACACAATTGAGCACAATTGCGGTCAAAAAGAAAAACATCGAACTGTACCCAAGGGCAGACGAAGCCCCACTGCAAGAAGTATCTCTAGTATCCATAGTGTTGACTGCTATGTATGGAATGGAGTATAGGTGTCCTCGGATATTTTTTTCTTTTATTTCGCGATTGTGTTATGCGTTTCGTTTCGGTGTTGTACTCTTTGTCTCTTCCTTTATTTTTTATTCACCCTTCATACTCTTCCCCAGCGCAGTGTAGAAAACGGGATATTGCGATCTGGTTAGCCTCCCTGTCTTCAAATTCACCACTCTCTGTCAGTTTCATAAAAATAGTGGACAATTATGTGAGATCGTCGAACCAAATGTTTAATAATAATGCTCGCTACTAGCGCGAAAACCCGGCCTGATGCCAATGCTGACTCTGATGCACTTCCTTTATTATCGAAGTATTTCACGTGTGGTACTAAAGAGGTGTGAATCGCTTAAGATACGGCGGAACCTGTTCGTTATGAAGGTATTTCTTCTTTATTTTTTTGCGGCTGAGGGGGGTGGGGGGGGGGAGAGGTGTCTACTGAAACGTATGATTCACAGACACTGAATTACAGCGCATATACTAATTATATAAAACAAATCTGATGATATCTCAGTAGCACGTGCCATTTCTAAACCCTCCTACCCCATTAAAAAACAGTGGTGTATCGACCCACTTTGCAACACGAAAGAACCTTTTCTGGATATGTGTAAATAAACTATGGAGGTGTCGAGTCAAGAGCATGGTAATGACAAACCAAGTAAGTGCCATTTTTTGTACACTAAGGCGTCTTCATTTCTGCCGAACTTGTTTTTTAGCTTCCTGTCAGAAGTTTCTGGTATCTTGCGGTAGGCCAGACATAGGTGCGGAGCGTAATAGTTTCTTGAGCCAGAGCGACCAGGTGAGAAAGATATATGGTCTTGTAAAAGGTTTCGCTTCGCGAGCAGCTATCGATATGAGATGGGTCTTCAGTGGTTTACAACCGCTGCTGTATGGAAAAAAATATCGGGAGCCAGAAGCTCTTCCTTTCTCAACTTTGCACAAGTAGACGCAAGAGTAATAACTTTGAGACAAACAAAACAAAAGTGAACGTAACCTCACCCCCCCCCCCACCATCACGGCAAAACTACCATCTTTCTGGGTTATGAGACAATAAAGTCTTACATCGGCAAAAAAAAAAGTTAAGAACTTCCGGCGAAATGCATAGACATTGCGCTCACAACGTTAAACTGAAAGAACGAAGAGTATCAACAATAAAAGAAATACGAAGAGCAGAGTAACCGTTCTCGATTACCTTCTCGCGGCGCAATAAGGGGTTGTCGGTGACGGGAAAAAAAAAACTTCAGAAAACCGTATGTGTGGCGGCGCACCAAGGGCCACGAAAATAAGCGCATGATCGCCAAGAGGGTGAAAACTGCTCGCCCGCGCCTCTGATCGCTCACCGCTCGCGCAGATCGCTGACAACAACGGCTCACTGGCACTCTAATGTGCGGGGAAAAAAAAAAGAGTTTTATTTTTGCCGTTGTCACCAAGGACAAAAATAGAAGTGCGCTCGTGCAGTTTTTTTTTTTCTCTCACCCTGTATAAGTGCGCATGGGGGCTTCGTCTATCGACGTTGCAGCCCGACCACAGCTGAAGCTCGCCTGCGCGTCGTAAAGGTAGACGACGCGACTTTCTGATAAGTGCGGGGAGCTCGTGGCCGAGCGGCTGCGTGTGTCTCTGGTTGATGGGCTGCTTCGGTGCGCACGCGTTGGCCGTTCCGGACGCCGCTTTCGTCGAGTGACGACGGCTTTGGCAGCGAGCTGCGTGGAGGCACGCACTGCACGTTCCGCCTGTAGCCGTTCTTCAATTAGGTTGTACGGTTTTACTATATTGTCTAGGAATAGTAATAATTACGACATTAATAACAGCTAAAAGGACGATAGGGCGCAAATAAAAAGTCTCTGTTTACGATTCTATCACTCAAGTTTAGTTCGTTTCGATTGCCGCAAACACAATAAAGGAGATGTCGGATAGTTCGTTTCTTAAGTTACACATTTACGCAAGCTGATTTTCTTGATAACAAGGATTTGAATTTGTTCCGAAACGCTCGCGATGAGAGTGTGGTATGAGTCGGCAAACTTCTGTCACTAAGAATAAATGTGCGCGTTTAACATTGTCTCGGAGGCCATAGGGAACCTTTTTTTTATTTCAAGTTTTCGCGCCTTTTACTCGCTTCTAACTCTCTCATGTTTTTCGCTACTTGACATTTCTGAAGTCTATCCATTGATTTGATTCAGGTCATTCGTTTCTATTTCCATGGTAATAAAAAATGATTTTTATTTCGCCAGCACTCACATCTCCTCCGAGGAATATTGATGATAGGTTGTTTATGTCGCTCCGCACAAATGCAGCGTTCAAATTACTGCAATTCTTTCTTTTTCGTCAGTTTAAGGTCTTGGCAGCTAAGAGACGTAATCTCGAGTAAATTTCTCCCTAACCTGAATGCAATAATAGTACGCATCTAGATACTCGGTTTCTCAGCAAAGGTCGTCGACCATCCCTGCTGAAACAACACTGGTCTATTTCATGCATCGTGTCCCTCACTGACGTCTCTGTCGTTTGTTCGTTTTCAATTATCCGAGCGATACTATTTCTTTATAGAAATAACGAGCAGCATGGAATACATATTTTGAGATTTCACCACGGAATTGTCAGAAGTTTACGTAACGCGACAACCCCAGTGCAGTGAAATTGTTGCTCACTAGGAAATCACTTACATGTGGCAAAATAAAACGGGCAAGTAATTAATTCGAAGAAGGCTGAGTAGAACTTATGAAGTTATATGTGGGTGAAGCAGAATAAATAAACAAATATATTCCACAAATTCGAGGAGTGACAGAATAGTTGGGTGGTAGAAGCTACGTAAACTACTGCATGCTACCGAAGCTGACATCTGCCTGATGTTACTGTATTTGTCTTCGAAAATTCTCCAGCATTAAAAACCCTAGGAAGCAAACAGAGCTCCATAAGAATCTCCAATGTCACTGGCGTTCTGTTGGTCGAATGAAGAGGTGCCTGAATAAAGATCCGTTTACGAACGCGCCGCATAGACCACTAAACGGGTTTTACGGCATTCGAGTGAGAGAATGCATCTGACGAAACTTTACGGCCGGCAACCCGGTGGCGCCGCTTTCTTTGCCCGTTGATACCTCGCATCAACTTGTATGCTACCTCTCAAAATAACCATGCAGTGTGCCGGGAGCTAGAGCGGTTTTTTTTGGCGAAGCAAAGTTACACATGTTTCAAAAATATATCTTTTAGAACGATAAAAATGATGACCAGCGATGCGACAATCCAGAAACTGCCCTAAAATTACCTGTCCGAAAGATTGCAGCTAAGTAAGAAGCTCGGGTCTATTCACATGATGGCGATCTTGGGCTTTATCTTAGGGAGAAATGTTATACAGGAACCTAGCGAACCCTTAACATAAACTAAACCCAAATTCTGCCACACTCCGCATCATACAAAAAAAGAATACCTCATTGAGATCAGTCGAAGTAGTAGAAACACACCCCACCGAAACACTCGGCGCAATAATACTTAGTGTATCAAGGAAGGCAGGAAAAAGTGGAGAAGGATCAAACGGTGCGTTAAAATTACAATGCGAAACTTTGATAATTATACAATTCCAGTTTCCCCGCAACTGTTATATCATAGTCGTTCAACACAGTGTTCATGGTGAAGGATCGAAGGTGCCTCACAGTCGCTGTTTTTGCAAAGTTGGTCAAGCTTTAAACTTCGGTATAAGTAAAGGAAACACTTCGCAAACTCTTCCTGGCTTATAGCTAAGTCAGGTTATATATTCCGCAATACTGCACGCTTTTTTCCATGGATATACACATTTCACATAACGTTTCCAGCGCTCCCATCCTAACGTTAGGTCCGAGCAGCATTGAACAGGAGATAGTTCTACGCTTTCTCTTGCCTATGAAATATACTGCTACTTCTTGGAATCCACTTCTTTCGAATGAGAAATGCGTGCAATCTGTAAAGCGAGTTGCGCCCTAAACTTTTCAGCACGAACATGGTTGTCCTTCGAGCAAATGATCGAGCCATATCAGAGCCAATGATTCTTTTCCTCGCCTCTCCGCTTCTGTTGCTCTTGTATGTAGGCTCTCTTGAAAAGGCAAGAAAACAAACCTATTTGGCGGTCGCAGCAAGGAAATAAAGTTTGAGGTGAGTTATAGCTGAGAGGACGTATTGTTCGGGGTCGTAAGGATGAATATCAGATTGAATCGTTTCATTGGCTTTTGCGTTACTGAGCTGAGCCTTAAACGGACACTATAGAGAAAAATACGTTGAATTGTATTAGTAAATTGTGCTTCAACACTAAAAAAGTCATTCATACCGTGAGAGGAGGTGTTAAAACTGTAATCCAGAAAAGACGCAAAAGTGAAAGGCAGCTGGCGACGTTGCCTTGAAGTTCCCGCACTGGCTCGCCGGGAAGGCTTGTATTCAGACGGCGTTGGCATGTGCCTAATTATTCTTTTATTTATGAGCATGAAATACATTGCTCCTTTACGCTATTCTAAAAGAGCAAAAAATAAAAAATAAACGCTGAACATAGGGAGCTTGGAGGAATCTTTACTTCACTACAAAGGACTAAATGTAAGACAATAATTCGAAATTCATGACGTCGTACTGACATACCGGCGCAGCAGTTCCGGAACAGGATTTCAAAATGAAAGTTTTGCCTTAATTTTCACTTCTAGTAATGAAGCTCTTACGACAAAATTAACGAGAATGGAGGTTTGAATGAACACATTATCAGTATAAACCCATATAGTGTTTATGTTTCCGTCCCTTTAAACGAAACAAGTTCCTCTTACTACAGCATATTAACGCGAGCTCTATGTAGGCATGCAGACGAAGACGAGGACAGTGCTTTAACAGACTCCGTGTAATGGGATTGAGGAAAATGGAGAGTCGAAGAAGACGTCCTTGTTCTGGTACGTGTTTTTGCATCAAACTGTTCCGCCGTCTTGCTCAACGTATTGTTGTCTCCTGTTCGCGTTGAACCGCGGCAATATAACTTTAAAACGAAATACAAGGAGATCCTTTAAAGTTTGGAAAAAGTATGCACTGTTGTTAATGTAGAGCAGCCTCTATTCAGAGCAAGAAGTGGCATAAACCGAATGCGAAATTCCTGCCGGCTTTTTTAAAACTCAGAATGAGTACTCCTCTTCACAGGCAGATTGAATATTTTTTTTTTTTATAAACGCAGCTGGTAAACAAGACGAACACAAGGTTTACACTAGGTAGGAATTATTTCGAAGTGTGGTCTCAACTTACAAACTTAAAGGAGTTGTTAAGAAGTAAACGTCTGTTTAAATGACCTAACTGTAACAAAAAAATTTTCCTGAATATTTTACTTCCTTCGATATCTACATATCCAGAGCCGGTGTTCTACGCTCTGACCTCGTCAATTATAAAGGCACTTGCATTTGGAATGAGTCCTTGCAGTTTCACATGCTCCGGTGCATCGTCTGATGAATACAAAGCCAGAACGGTATCTTTGACGTCTTAGAAAAATGGTTAGACAGCAAGAAACTTTCTCACACTTGCAAGCTGGAAGAGTAAGGATCTGTATGGAAACCCACGCAGCGTAGTGACTGACTGAATACTGAATGGAGTCTCAAGTTACCCAAAATCTCTTCCGTATGTTCCGCTGTCGAAGCGTAACATCCTTTGGGGAGTTGCCCCTGACTCACGCATCTGTCGGAAGCAACAACTCAAAATTCAACCATCTCACCGATAACCCGTACCACAGTGCACAGTGATCTTCAAGTAAAGGCCAGTGTTGAGTGTTGAGCATTGATTATGTAAACATTCTTTTAGTTGCATGACTGAATTTGTCAGTTATGTCAGTGAGCGCAGTCACTGGCTCCCAGCTGCTGGGTCTTTCTTTTTTTCAAATCAAAGTAAAGAACACAGATCAAATTTGAGAGCCGGAGATATGATGTTCAATGTTGCAAATATGATTTAAGTTACTTTGATATATCCTGGGGCGCTATAACGCAAAACTATTCCAAACTTTTCTATTCCAATTTTGCAATCAGCCTTGCGCGATTGGTCAAAAAATTTTGGACCACCCCCCTTTCACCTGTCTTTCAGGCGACGTCACGAAAACCGCTATAGCTCCCCATCTGATATAACGTGTACATACGGATTATGCATGATTTGACCGAACAAAAGAAAAATAGTTATTTCTGATTCGACGCCTCTTCGCCATTACCCTCGGCCATTGGTTAAAGGTTTTCGGGATGCGCCTACTTCACCTGCCTCTCACGCGACGTTGACAAAACCGCAAAAACTCGCCACGTCAAAGTGACGTGTACGGGATAAAGATGCATTAATATGCCGAACAAAACTGAATTTTCTTCTGAATAGCCACAGGCTGCCCCGTTCCGAAAGGAATAAAAGATGGCTGCCGCCGATGGCTTAGGCACTGGCTACTCGCACCTGTCGAAGAGCATAGGTTTATTTGCGTGTAATAAAACTTTCTACGTGGCCGTGTAACATTTTCGAGCACTTTCGGCCCGTTTACGACCTCGTTCTGCCAATTCTCCTTTGCTGAGGATTCGTTTTAGCGTCATTCTTAAGCTTCCGTTGCATGCCGCCGCGATTGTAGACGAGCCACCGCAAGCTTAGTAAGGGAAAGCAGACCAATCGCAGACGCCGGCACCACCCTCTTCATCCGGTTATCGATTTTCAGTGTAGTGGCTCGGCCTTATCGAATCCCTCTCCACTTGAGCGTGCTCCTCGCCTCTTGTGAGCCAATTAGATAAGACAAGACGCTCAGTGCAGGCAATGTTATTCGTTTTTCAAGCAAACAAAAGTGACCTCCTATGAACGAGGAGAGCGTTTGATTGGTCTGTTCAGAGAACCTGACAGGTGACCGCCCGATGCTTGCGTCGGCGGTTACGTAAATTTGACGTCAGGAGATTGGAATAAAACACATTGGAATACTTTTACGTTATAGGGCCCCTGATTACGTTAAAAAATATATGGTTATTCACCAGTGGGTAAGCGTGGCACAATTTCATCTGTTTAATCTCAGCTACAGTATTTGCGAGCTAAGTTGCTATTTGGATATCACCAGTGCTGTAGAAGTCATGCTGTAGAACGTTTTGAATAGGACAAAGCCTACATCGTTTATTTGTGCGTCGTTAATAAATTCCGCTATCACCAAGACAATGCGAGCGCATTTCATTATAGCAGGTGTTTTACATGACTACCTGAAGTAAAAATTGTCATCGAAAGAGTTCTTCAATTTAACACTAAATGCCCTTCGGGCCAACCTCCGTTCTGCGAGGGCAGGGTGCTTGATTGTCAAATACAAATAATTGTAGCCTTAGTTTTGTTTCCGCCCATGTGTTGTAATAGCATGCGATATTTTGCCGAAGTTTGCAGCTTGGAACCGGAGAGGCTGCTCAAATCTAAAGCGTTAAGGGGCTTAAAGAAAGAATGTTACACCTAGTTCAATTTTGCTCTCACCGCTAGTCTTGTCTGTATGTGATGCGAAGGGCTCCATTGGCACTCGGTCGGAGCATTTGCCGGCAGCTAGTAATATTCCTCCTTGCACTCCTTAAAGAGCCACAATGCACGAGAATATACAATATAGGAAATAAGTTGCATAAACCAACCCGCTTTAAGTTTAAGCCATTGATTTTATTTTGTCTTGCGTGCGTGTAGGTGTGCGTGTGCGTGCACGCGTGTGTATGCGTGTGTTTGACATATGAAGCCACCGCGGAATAAGAGGCACAAAGCAAGAAACTATTCTTTTAAGGGCAGGTTGTGTTCTTTAAATGCGTTATGCAGGAAAGCAGTGCTTATGCTTTCTGCTTTCGCCACGTGTTGACGTGACCACATGTGATCCAACCGCTGCACTTTTCAAAGGTCAAACGCGTGGCTCCGGCTTGAAAGCGTTTTAGGAGATTCGACGCACTTTGCGAAAGGACGCACTTAAACAGGCGCCATACTTAAACTTTCTCGGCCCGATACAGAGGTCACGGATGTTTCTTTTTATTTTCGAAATTTTCACCCTAAACATTTCAGCCTGTTATTCAGAGGAGCTTACGTGAGTACCGTTTCTTGTCTTTGTTTTTATATTTCTCTAGTGTAGTATTATGATGGCTACGCAAAAGCCCCACCTTGAGCTGCACGTACAAATGCCGCTTCTACATCGGCCAAGCTTATGGCACGCTGCATGCGGCGTGTGTATTAAAGGTGCGAGACAATTTTCTCGTGTTATTTACCTAATTGATAAACTGTGTGACACCGCTTCATGAAACGTGAGGCGGTGTCATAATATCTCCGCTAAATTTTGTTGGAACTAAAAAGAAAGAAAATGGCTCGTTCCGGCTTGTTCGTCTGGCTTGACTGAGCAGCAATGAAGGTGCTAAGATCTCACCCTGAACGCGATCCTTGGGCTACTGACGCACTGGGCGTAGCCGGTTTCAGAGTCGGATCTACAAGTGCCAGATAGTTCAGGCGAATTGTCATGCTTCCAAATCCTGCGCGCAAGATTATAAACCGGACGCATAGGCCACAGGTTGATCAATAAATTTTCTGAAAACAAACCCTAACGAAAAAAAAAAAGGGGGGGGGGGGGTCTTCGGGTCTTGTGCGCACGCATACAACCGCGTACACACGCACGGACGTGTATCCAGAATTGATTTGTCGTGATCTAGCGCTTAAGAGCTCAACGTGGCTTCATTTCAGTGAATGTTCAAAAGGTAAATATAGAAACCACATGTGTCTTGGACGTGTGTATCGGGGCAGGCTGAAGAAATGAGCCTTCTAGACCGCTCCCTTCTTTCTGCTCGCCTCTTCCCGGTGCCAAAGGCGTCCCTGGGAGCATCTGCGTGGCATGTAATTGACATACTGTTACCCTTTTCGTCTATGCTGCATCGCTTAATCTCTCCACACCTAACTCTACGCTTGGTGCAGTTATGTGGGTTAGGCTTCGCATACGCGCTCAGCTTCTTCTGTCTTCTGCTGACGTTACTGCTCGCTTTCGTTGCCTCGTCACCGAAAATGGAGCGCGCGCATTCATATTCGCACTCCGCACGGCCTTTCCCACTAGCACTTGAGTCGTTTATCACAAACCCATAGGGACGCGTCGACTACAAAGACCTCAGCTGGCACACACGCCTCGCGCGCCACGCATTCGCTCAAAAAGAGTCGCTTAATAGAAGCGGACTCGCCCGCCAGATCGGCTCTATTCAGACCGTCCCTGTCTACTGTTCAGAAAGGCGGAAGGGAAAGACAATTGCTGGAAAACGTCAAAACTGGCGACCGAGAGATGGCGACGGAGAAAAGGTTCGATGCGCGTTAAAGCAGGCAGCGAAGCGACGGAGACACGAGCGAGAGAAGCCGCTCAGAGCGGAACTGTGGCGGTAGTCTTTAACGAGCCGCGATCATTGCTTAAGGCCCGCTGTCGACAACGAAGCCTCATTTATGCTCGCTCTATGTGGCTGGCTTGTTTTCGGCGTAGTGGCAGCTGGCGCTCCGTTCATGTCAGATGGCTGGCTAGATATCTTTCACGGGAAAACAAGTGCGCCGCGAATAAGAGTAAGTTGTGCCGACATAAAGGCCGATATAGGAAATCCGGTCCTTGTAGAATTATAACTTGAGTTTCTCTCTCTAATTAGCTTATTTTGAAGCTCTATTGGCGTCTTCTCCCCGCTTTACGTGTGCTCGCCGTCGTTTTGCCAACAACAGTAGACAACAACTTGGGTCACTGCGTATCTACAACTTGCGACTATCTGCAACGGAAGGAGATCAAGAGAAAATTACAGGGTCTCTTAAGATCTCTCTTAAGAGGTGAATGGTGAAGACCTACTCTTCCTCATCTTATCACTTGCCTCTTTTTCTTTGCCCCTTCTCTCCTTTCTTTTAGCTAATACTGCTCACTACTAAGCATTTTTAGATATTTGTAATCAATTGGGGTCACTACAAGCCGTCGTTAGACATGTTGATCATATCATAGTCATTAGCAGTCACTACAAGTCATTTCAGTCATTATTAGTCATTACTGATCATTACTAAGCATTTTAGTCATTTCTAATCAATTGTAGTCGTTACAAGATGTGGTTAGACATATTGGGCATTTTGTAGTCATTACTAGTCATTACAAGTCATTTCAGTCATTATTAGTCATTACTGCGCACTACTAAGCATATTATTTTTTGTACTTAATTGTGCTTATTACAAGCCGTCGTTAGGCATATTGGCCATTTGTAGTCATTAGTAGTCATTACAAGTCGTTAGCAGTCATTTTAGTTTTTACTGCTCATTACTAGACATTTCTAGTCATTTCTAATCAATTGTGGTCATTACAAGCCGTCAATAGACATATTGGTCATTTCCGAGTCATTAGTAGTCATTACAAGTCATTAGTAGTCATTATTAGTCATTACTAGTCATTATTAACCTCTACCAATCTCTATTATAACGTTATCATTCGCTAACTGTCACTATCAATCATTTTTCATTCCTTAAAATGCGTTTAATCTGTCTTCGTATGGCGTGATGACGCTTCGGCGGGCACTCCGGCGGTCTCATCTCCTGACACAATCTTCACCATGAGTCTAGAAAGGTTTTCGCCTTAAACTGCCTTTCGCTTTAAAAGAAAATGAGAGGAAGGCACACAACACATCTCATAACACCCAGAGTGCGAGCATTACAGACTACAGTCTAGTCCCTTGGTTGACTAGAATTCAAGTGCATATTTGTGAACCAAGCACAACCTTTCAAATAAAAGACATGATTAGGCACCATCAGACCAAGATGAAGCAGCTGGAACTTAATCAACAGCACACATCCACATCGGCGGAAAGTTAGGCATTTCAGCAGCAAGTTTTCAAGTCTCGCGTACGTATTGCCCACAAGTCAGCCCCAAAGGACTCAGCGCACGTCCTTGTCGGTGAATGCGACACCCGACTGCTTATACGCCTCCACCTACAGCACCGACAGCCTACCGAACGTGCCGCCAAGGATTCGCACCCATTTGCCGCGCATCAACCCACTGCAGTAGGTGCATATTGCTAAAGTTACGCATCTGGTGTGATTAGAGTGCGCGCATGAAGAGCAAGGCAAAGTAGTCTCAAGTTAAACGAAGTGATTATTTTTAAGTTATGCGGAATTTCTTGACATTCCCTGTGGCAGGTGGCATAATTCTTGTCCTTGGGCGGGATTATTCGTAGATGCGGACATCACCGGCACAACAAATTGAAACCCATATTCAACTGGTTAACAAAAATCCACTGATTAACTTCTTAATTCATTTCTTTACAGCACTTATTGCAATTTATTAATTGTAGCCGGCGAGTTTGCAAGACGTATCCACTTGAAATCAATTTCCAGGATGGCACCAGTTACAAGATATTATTTCCCAACGTGTGGGACCAAATACATGGGCATTTCGGGCACATTTGTGCTTCATTGCATATAGCAGCGTTTCGATAAAATAGTAAGCGGAACAACAATGTATCTTTACGGCAAGTTTGATGGCGCGTATCTCCAAATGTGTGTCATTCTGGTAATTCATTACAAGTGAATATGCCTTGCAAGCTGACCGGCCACAATTCGTAAATTGCAATGTGGGCCATAAAGTAAGTAATTACGAAGTTAGTGAATTTTCCTTAATTAGTTTGACACGTGTCTTAATTTCCTGTGGAAGTAATGCGCACCTCTCTGAATAATTCAGCTCAGGGACTAGAATTATATCATCGGCAACAGACGGTTTCTTTAAGTTCCATAAAACTTAAATATGATCATACTGTATTGCGTGTGCTAGTGAATGTGAGAGGAAAGAAAAGAGGCAATACTGAAAAAAAAAACTTCGACATGAGTGAAACTGAGTCGCACACGTGAAAGAATTTTGTATGTTGCATATTGCGAATATTCTAATGTGCCGCTTATTTAATTTCAAACTATACACTGTAAGAGAGAAAACACTGCCAGGCCACTCGAATCTAACGCTATGGTGGGCTAAATGACATGCCATTGGGCGCAGAAAAGCAATCGGTGCACGTTGTTATTGGAACATGTTTGCCCATATTGTATTTATAGCTCATGATTGTGATAATTATTTAATAATATCGAAATTCGGCTTTTCCTACGCTAAATCCAATATCCACTTAACTGTTAGCTGACTCATCCAAACTATTTAAATAAATATTGCACTAAGACCGTTACGCTAGAGTGACGTTACGGATTCTCAAACTTTGTTTTTTAGAGCGCTAATGTCTTGGCAACAAAATGCCGAAGTTACATCGCTGCGACAGAATCAACGTCCGGCTCGATGTTGTGCTCGCGCTATGCGACACAACGGCCGTGTCAAGGGTGTGATTGTGATTGGTTTAGAAGAACGACGTCGTAACTGCCAGCCGTATATATAGGACATAAAAATGTGTGATGTCAAAATAAAATTTATTTTCGCGCTTTATTTTCAACAATAAAGAAAACATTAAAATATTATTTAGCGATAAAAATTTTGTTGACGCTATCTACAAAAATCAGACCAAGGCTACACAAAGGCCATGTCCGAATAACAAGAGCGTCATGAAATTACGGAGCTGTATATATCTAACCACTTGCTCTCCGTAACTTAGGCGTCCCCGAGGGTTGCCGTTGTCACTCTGAACCAGCATGGACCATCACTAGCTCTCGGCTTCCCATTGTGGAAAGCAGGTAACTGAATAGTACCAAAAGCACAAGATCACGGAGACGAGCGTCAATATATTTCTTTGTACTATAAAGATAGTAGCTTACGATACGTGTAGCGCAACTACGCGGGATATTTACAGCGTTCCTTCCCTTTACGTGGTTCCTCCATGCCTATTTCGTTTCGATTTATCAGGAACAGGCCTCAGAGACTCTTTTTGAGCTGCACTTGCTGTTGAAGTTACCGTTGCGAGACAGGAATCAAGTACCGAGTTTTGTTTACCTCCCCCGAAAGTAGCGTGAGAAGATCCCTAGCCTGTTTGCATTGATCTAATGAAGCCAGCGAATTTCATTTGCGTCATCTTGAAGCCCATCGCAAAACTTCCATCTCGTCTGCTAGCCGTCATATATTTGATTTGCAGCATGAAGGCGATTGCTCATTAACGCGGAACAAAGAATTCATGCTTGCCAGAGCTTCATTATTTCCATGTTGATGGATAGATCGATAACCTGAGTTAGCGAATATGCAGCTTCGTACTGATATCTTTA
This sequence comes from Dermacentor variabilis, assembly GCF_050947875.1. Lineage (NCBI taxonomy): Eukaryota > Metazoa > Arthropoda > Arachnida > Ixodida > Ixodidae > Dermacentor > Dermacentor variabilis. The sequence goes on along the minus strand of NC_134572.1, from coordinate 25,640,384 downwards.
AATAAGCATACAACCTGTACAGATATACAACTAAGTTCGGTTTTGGCAGAGTTCATGTACGTTTACGCATAGGCACTTGGTGTCAAAATGGGAGATTTGTCGTTTCATCGATTTATTATTGTAAAGTAGAACTTAAATGTTTCCCGATGAGAAACGTCTAACGACCCTCCACAGTGGCTTACTGGTCTAGAGTTCTGCTGCTGATTACAAAGTGTTGTGTTCGATTCCTCACCGTGGTGACAGCATACCGATTGCATGTTCAAGCTTGCTTCGATCGAATGATCAATGCTGCATGCAGATAGGGTGTGTATGTAGGCCATAAGCAACGAAAATGAATCACAGACAATGGTCTTGGCTTCGAGTTTGGCCAAGATAGTCTCCCTGTTAGAGCAGTGGAGCAAATGAAGTCGTAGGGTATAGCGATAAATTGCGCATGAGAATTCTTCAAACTCGGTGAGCATTTTTTGCTGTTGCCAGACTGCGTAAGGCGCTAGGAAGTTTTCGTAGCGGGTGCCAGTGTATCCAAGACGATGGCTACTGCCTCTCATCCATCAATTTTTCATGTGTTTCTTGAGGCATTCGGACTGTGTGTAAGACAAATAATCCATGATATGCTTCCAAGATGGCACAAACGTGGCGACAGGCGAGCACCTAGTCAGGTCGTACGTTTTTATATCGTGGGCGCTTTTCTTTTTTGAGCCCCTTAAAAATGAAAACAGCGGCTATCTTCATGGAAGGGAATCATTTGCATATTGGCCGATACTTTCTATTTAACTATTGAAGGTTTTGCTTTTCAATCAATGCTTTAACAGTTGTTTACTATAAATTTTCGTTAATAAATTTCATAAACTAGTAAAAGATACATTGCGTTGCTCAAGAGCATAATCAACGAGCAAGTAAAATCATGAAAATAAATGTTTCAGAAAATACTGAACTCGCCGCTGTTTAGTAACAAGCAACAACAGACTAGCATATTATTCGAAGCCTCTTAACCCATTTTCATGAGGGTAAAAGCCTCCGCCGCTAGCAGTGTCCCCCGTAGCAGCACTCAACTTAGTTATGTACATTCGCAAAAGAAACTGTTAAACAGATGTATCGGCCTTGTTTGTCAGAAAGAAATTGGCGAGTGCACACCTGTACCGAGCTCCTCCCGAGACATGCCGGTACTACGCTAACCGGAAATGTTTCGAGAGGACGCACAGTGGCCGGGACCACAAAGGAGGGGCCCACACCGGACGATGCAAGCCTGCTGAATAACGAATGCCTGGCTCATTTAATTGAAGCGTTTGCGTGCGCTAACGATGACTTGAAGCGCAGCGCTGGCTCATATACGTGTTTAATTTAGCTGTTTGTGCACATGCAATCGACGTTATTGCATTACGTGTGGTCTACGGGCTGGAGGTGGAGGCATACTTCGCCCGTTCCGTAAACATTTTGTGCCCCACTTGCTCATGCCGAAAATCGAAAGTTCATAGTGACAAACTATACCTGTAGCTTTGAGTCTTAATCAGTTACTTAATCACGCTTGATACGAGTTTGTTCATCTGATATGTACAATATAGCAAGTAGCAGGCGTCAGGTGCATCTTGTAGTTTGTTGTCCTGCACAGATGTCGCACTGTTTTTTATTCCTAAGGTCGTTTTCTCATGTGCCACCCACATTCTGTAGCTTATAATATGTTCCTACATACCACCCTGCCTAGCTTATGTAATGCTCTACGACTGCGGGCTCTCTTTGTAGTGTCTTCCTTACATTCAAGAAGTCCGCTCTGTAAAGATGGCTTGTCCACTTCAATAATATTTACGTGGGACTTGGCTGTATACGGGCAGCCAAATAATTATCTGGTGTACTAAGCTCTGCAAGCATGTACAACAAACCTTGCTGTAGTGTTATGCAAGCGATGGGGAGTAGGAGAAAATAAGTAATTGCGGAATGGACGAGCTGTTAATAAAACTAAAGTTGACCGTCTCCCACTGGGCCTCAGAGAAGGCCATTAAATAAATAGCTCAACTACGCTCTTTAATGTACAACTAAATGAGGTTGAACATGCAAAGGGCTTAAAATCTGTCGTTGAAAAGAACACCTACACAAACGGCCTGTAAAACCTATATTTTGAAGCCGGCATTCAGCAGCCTAGTTTGATCATTCAGCAGCCTAGATATGGCGATGCCCTTTGAGGGGAGCGAAATCCACAAGACCTAACTAAAAACAAATATTTCCATGACTAATCAGCATGGTTTGCTTGCCTGTGTATTGATTAATTATTAAATATATAGTTAATGAACTATGTAATTATATTCGCTACATTTTCACCTATAAAATTTAACGTAAGCTATACAGCGGGCTATGAGCGACGCCGTAGCGGAGCTTCTTTAACGTTCACCCGATGCGTGTTACATGGATACCGTTGCACTCAATTCGATCAATAGGCGGCCGCCACAAGTGCGCGGGGCACCCGCGATCTCGTACTCTGCAGCAGAATGCCGCAGTCCCTTGCCATGGTTGCGGATGTTAGCTACGTTTGCTTCACCTACTTTTTGTGAAACTAGATGGATTGATCGCTGACTTCAGTGCAACTTGGCTGGCGAAGTTAATTCAGTAACTCAAGTGTACTGCGAACAATTAGATATAGTAGTTTCATTAGTCTTTCTGCCAAGGAAATGTTACTTCGCTGAAGATTTGCACGATTTGTTGCCGGAAAACGAAGGCCTGTCATCGCCAAGCTTTCTTCAAAGATAAAGAGCCCATTTTGCCTTGTGGAGCGAGGCTTAAGGGGACAGTTTCCCAGTCTGACAAAATTTTTCGCAGGCAACTCGGTAGGTCAGAAAGAAGCTAATTGAATTCACGAAAACAGAGAATTAAGCTTTTAGTTGAAAAACTAAGAATAGGCTCTGTACATACGTCTACGCTGGCATCACTAACGCTGTCGTCGAGTTAAACAGGTACACGTCAAGGCAGGTGTGCCAGTTCCCATGTAATAGTAAATCTAGTTCGTAAAGTTCCTTCCTTATCAGTGCCATTTACTACTACGTGTAGGCTGATGTCGAAGCGCGATCTCATTTCAAGTTCCCTCGATGATGGTGGTTCCGATGTTATCGCTTTCACCGAGACTTGGCTGCATCCCGCAGTGTCTGAAAATGAAATTATTAGCTTAACATGTATGGGGCGGGGGGGGGGGGGGGTACAATACATGTAGGTCTGGTCGCATTTGCAAAATAGTAGGTGGTATCGTGTTAGGCATAAAAAGGCCCTACGTCGTTTTTCGTGAATACTAATTCTGACATTGTTGCCTGCATGGGATTTTCTATCAGGATACCGATCGGCGGCTGTTACGGTCCACCAGATTCAAACAGCTATCTTATAGATCAGTTGCGCATTAGCATATACAGAGTATCTGAGCTCTTCCCCACTCACATTACCTATCTGATTGCTGACTTCAACTTTCCATTAATGGGCTGGGACAAACTTTCATCGCCATGTAACATGTCGATTGAATACGTTAACTAGAACCTTGACAGTATCTCCCAAACTGTATCGCAGTCAGCCTGTGGCTCTAACGTACTAAATTTTATACTCACAAGCAATTCTGAAACAGTTCACATAAAGCATTTAGATAGTTTTAATGATCATAATTTGCTTCAACTCACCTTAACTGTACCGTCTCCTGTTTCTAATATGTCGCCGAAAATAATTCGCGATTATAATAAAGAAAATTACATTGCCACCACTACTGAACTGAGAACGTTTTGGGAGCGCGAAATGCTATACCGTCATTTTATGACCGATCAGTTGAAGAAAATTGATTAATGTTCAAAGACAAGATGTCCTCGGTAATTGACATATACAATCCTCACATTGACATCAGTAATAATATGTTGAATCCTTGGATCACAAAAACTCCTAAGCGCATGAAGAATAAAAAGAAAGCGGCTCTACAAGAGCGCCAGGCGCTTAAGAACACCTTCATCGTGAATTGAATACAAAGCCTACCTCAAGTCATATTGCATTGCCCTGCACACAACAAACGATGAGTACTTTTCTAACGACCTTCCACCAATTACTCCGAAAAAATCCAACAAAGTTTTGACAAACAATAAGTTCTTGTAAAGAGAGCAATCACATCCTATTACACGATGATAACGCAATCGCTCTTTCTGAAAGTGAATGTTCTGCGGTTTTCAATTCCTTTTTCACATCCATGTTCACACATCGGTATATCTCAAATGTACTCTTCGGAGCTGCTTTCGGCTGCGATTACATGGCACCGATAAACATCACGGTCTAGGCCACTGCTTCGCTAATAATCAACCTTAATGTGTCGTCTTCTTGTGGCATTGGTGGAATAAATTCTAAGATATTAAAAAATACCACTTTTGTTTCAAGCGTCATCCTGGTTCATATATTCAGGCAGTCCTTAATATCTGGTATGCTTCGCTCCGACTGGAAGATAGCAAAGTTGTACCTATTTACAAAAATTGAAGTAGAAAACTCGAGTGAAAATTACAGGCCAATCTCGCTTACCTGCATTTTCTGCAAACGGCTCGAACATGTCATTGCTTTGCATATTTATATCCATCTTGAACCTAACAGTTTCTTTTTCCACAACCAACACGGTTTCAGAAAAGGCTTCTCGCGCGAGACAGAGTCACTCGAATTTACAACAGATATCCACCTTAACATGAACCACCACTTACAGACCGACTGATTATACCTTGATTTTTTCCAATGCGTTTGATAGTGTTGCACATTGCCACCTCATATCGAAATTATCCGCGTTAAAAGTTACACTTCTGTACATTGTTATGGCTACGCAACTTTCTATCTAATCGAGAGCAATTTATCTCTGTTGATGACTTCGATTTCCCCAAATCTAACGTTACTCCTGGTGTGCCACAAGGAAGCGTCCTTGAGCCTCTGTTGTTTCTAAGCTATATAACTGATCTGCCTAACGACATATCGTCTTGCTTACGAATATTCGCCGATGATTGCATAGTCTACCGTCCAATAACCAGCAGTTATGATCATATAGCGCTCCAACGGGAGCTGGAGACAGTGAGCCAGTGGTGCGCTACCCGGCTCGTGACATCAAACGTGTCAAAATGTAAAACAATGACTTCCACCCGAAAATTGGTTAATTCGCAGCTTATCAACGATATTAACAATTGTATTATATCCCAGACTGAACAATATAAGTATCCTGGCAGGCACCTTACACCTAAGCTGTCATGGTCTGAGCACAGTAGGTTTGTGTTTGCTAATGCATCCAAATCATTAGGGTTTTTATGCCGGAACTTGCGCAGTGTTTCATCTGCCTTGCATAAAGTGGCTTGCTTAACGCTCGTGCGACCCCAGCTTGCGTACGCGTCTCCCATTTGGTCTCCACACCAGCAACACCTAATTGAAGCGTTGTAAATCATTCAGAATAGGGCAAGTCGTTTAATTACTCATACTTACAGCACACAGGCTAGCACAGCGCAGATCAAAACCGAACTATCATTGCAGTCGTTCAGTACTATCCGTGATGTTGTATTGCTGTCATTATTCCACAAATTAATTCTCTCTGACGGATTATCAACTGCCATACTTGAAACACGACGTCTTCGCGACACAGAGGTTGCACAATAATTTCAGCCATGCCCGCGAATATGGCGCGATGCAAGCATTTAACTTTTCACCACTGCCTGGTGCTACCGTCTCTGGAGCAGCCTTCCGGATAGAATTGCTTCGCTCAGAAATCACGATGCCTTTTGCAGTAATTTGGTCGAACATTTTTCTCAACACTGTGTACACGGGTACTTATCAATCCCACTACGTTTACGTTTTCAGTGCATTGTCACGCGTTATTCCATGTGTTTTCTTTCTTTTTTTTACATTACGCAGTGTATAACGTCTCAACGCAAAGTAGATTGCTACTTTTATATAATACTTGCTTTGTTCTTGTTCTTATGCAATGGTTATCTGTTGATTCCTTTCTAGTTTTTTTCTTTCTTTTGACATATTTCTGTAGATATGCTAATTTCTTCGTTTTGTGCCAATATTTGAATCCTCTTATTCATCTATGCCGAACAGGCCGCCATTGGAATCTGAACCTGGCAACGTTTAACGTTAGAACGCTATCTAGTGAGGCGAGTCTAGCAGTATTATTGGAGGAATTAGAGGGTAGTAAATGGGATATAATAGGGCTCAGTGAGGTTAGGAGGACAAAAGAAGCATATACAGTGCTAAAAAGCGGGCATGTACTGTGTTACCGGGGCTTAGCGGAGAGACGAGAACTAGGAGTCGGATTCCTGATTAATAAGGAAATAGCTGGTAACATACAGGAATTCTATAGCATTAACGAGAGGGTGGCAGGTCTTGTTGTGAAACTTAATAAGAGGTACAAATTGAAGGTGGTACAAGTCTATGCCCCTACATGCAGTCATGATGACCAGGAAGTCGAAAGCTTTTATGAAGACGTGGAATCGGCGATGGGTAAAGTCAAAACAAAATACACTATACTGATGGGCGACTTCAATGCCAGGGTAGGCAAGAAGCAGGCTGGAGACAAGTCAGTGGGGGAATATGGCATAGGCTCTAGGAATAGCAGAGGAGAATTATTAGTAGAGATTGCAGAACAGAATAATATGCGGATAATGAACACCTTTTTCCGCAAGCGGGTTAGTCGAAAGTGGACGTGGAGGAGCCCGAATGGTGAGACTAGAAATGAAATCGACTTCATACTCTGCGCGAACCATGGCATCATACAAAATGTAGACGTACTCGGCAAGGTACGCTGCAGTGAACATAGGATGGTAAGAACTCGAATTAGCCTAGACTTGAGGAGGGAACGGAAGAAACTGGTACACAAGAAGCCAATCAATGAGTTAGCGGTAAGAGGGAAACTAGAGGAATTCCGGATCAAGCTACAGAACAGGTATTCGGCTTTAACTCAGGAAGAGGACCTTAGTGTTGAAGCAATGAACGACTATCTCATGGGAACCATTAAGGAGTGCGCAATAGAAGTCGGTGGTAACTCCGTTACACAGGAAACCAGTAAGCTATCGCAGGAGACGAAAGATCTGATCAAGAAACGCCAATGTATGAAAGCCTCTAACCCTACAGCTAGAATAGAACTGGCAGAAATTTCTAAGTTAATCAACAAGCGTAAGACAGCGGACATCAGGAACTATAATATGGATAGAATTGAACAGGCTCTCAGGAACGGAGGAAGCCTAAAAACAGTGAAGAAGAAACTAGGAATAGGCAAGAATCAGATGTGTGCGTTAAGAGACAAAGCCGGCAATATCGTTACTAATATGGATGAGATAGTTCAAGTGGCTGAGGAGTTCTATAGAGATTTATACAGTACCAGTGGCACCCACGACGATAGTGGAAGAGAGAATAGCCTAGAGGAATTCGAAATCCCACAGGTAACGCCAGAAGAAGTAAAGAAAACCTTAGGAGCTATGCAAAGGGGGAAGGCAGCCGGGGAGGATCAGGTAACAGCAGATTTGTTGAAGGATGGTGGTCAGATTGTTCTAGAGAAACTGGCCACCCTGTATACGCAATGCCTCATAACCTCGAGCGTACCGGAATCTTGGAAGAACGCTAACATAATCCTAATCCATAAGAAAGGGGACGCCAAAGACTTGAAAAATTATAGACCGATCAGCTTACTGTCCGTTGCCTACAAAGTATTTACTAAGGTAATCGCAAATAGAATCGGGAACACCTTAGACTTCTGTCAACCAAAGGACCAGGCAGGATTCCGTAAAGGCTACTCAACAATAGACCATATTCACACTATCAATCAAGTGATAGAGAAATGTGCAGAATATAACCAACCGTTATATATAGCTTTCATTGACTACGAGAAAGCGTTTGATTCAGTCGAAACCTCAGCAGTCATGGAGGCATTACGGAATCAGGGTGTAGATGAGCCATATGTAAAGATACTGGAAGATATCTATAGCGGCTCCACAGTCACCGTAGTCCTCCACAAAGAAAGCAACAAAATCCCTATAAAGAAAGGCGTCAGACAGGGAGATACGATATCTCCAATGCTATTCACAGCATGTTTACAGGAGGTATTCAGAGGCCTGGAGTGGGAAGAATTGGGGATAAAAGTTGATGGAGAATACCTTAGCAACTTGCGATTCGCTGATGATATTGCCTTGCTTAGTAACTCAGGAGACCAATTGCAATGCATGCTCACTGACCTGGAGAGGCAAAGCAGAAGGGTGGGTCTGAAAATTAATCTGCAGAAAACTAAAGTAATGTTTAACAGGCTCGGAAGAGAACAGCAGTTTACGATAGGTAGCGAAGCACTGGAAGGGGTAAGGGACTACATCTACTTAGGGCAGGTAGTGACCACGGATTCGGATCATGAGACTGAAATAACCAGAAGAATAAGAATGGGCTGGGGTGCGTTTGGCAGGCATTCTCAAATCATGAACAGCAGGTTGCCACTATCCCTCAAAAGGAAAGTGTATAACAGCTGTGTGTTACCAGTACTCACATATGGGGCAGAAACCTGGAGACTTACGAAAAGGGTTCTGCTGAAATTGAGGACGACGCAACGAGCTATGGAGAGAAGAATGATGGGTGTGACGTTAAGGGATAAGAAAAGAGCAGATTGGGTGAGGCAACAAACGCGGGTAAACGACATCTTAGTTGAAATCAAGAAAAAGAAATGGGCATGGGCCGGACATGTAATGAGGAGGGAAGATAACCGATGGTCACTAAGGGTTACGGACTGGATTCCAAGGGAAGGGATGCGTAGCAGGGGGCGGCAGAAAGTTAGGTGGGCGGATGACATTAAGACGTTTGCAGGGACAACATGGCCACAATTAGTACATGACCGGGGTAGTTGGAGAAGTATGGGAGAGGCCTTTGCCCTGCAGTGGGCGTAACTAGGCTGATGATGATTATGATGATTCATCTATATCTTTTTACTGATTGTATCTTTTTTTATATAAATTGTGCCATATGCCTTCTTCATCCTATACCTCTTTGTAGTCCTGTGAGGTCTTTCTAAATAAAAAGAAAGTGTGAATCTCTGTCATTTTATGTGCCATACTTTTTGACCGAGCAGAATTTCAGCTTACATTTATTTCAAAAGCTTGTTTTGGAGCGTGCAATGCATAGGCTTTTCAGCAACAGGTATCCGCAACATACTGTTAACTTCGTCGAATTTCGTGGAACTTCATCGAATTCCTATCGGTAGAACTTGCCCGCATTCGCCGCTCTAGCATTTGTTCCATGGTCGCTCTTGCTACATTCAAAATCTTGCAGCGAAGGCAAGGTGCGCTGTTTATGCGATTCTGTAAGTGCTTGTGCATGCCTGTCTGCTTTGCTATTTCGAACAGAAGCTTTCTGTGCCACGATGGCGTAGCTAAAGCGAATCAGCTGAGGTGCCTAGCTTACTTGTCTGGGCAAGCAACCAAGGCACTGCTGAGATTTCTTTAGTATGCATGCTTCCCACCCAATACTTCTCCCCCTCTCTTCAAGACGAATGCCTGGAATAACTCTCCGGGGGGTCTCGTAAACTTGCCATTATTCAGCCTGGTCTTTCTTCTTTTGTTGACAATGTTATACTTTGCGCATTTTTAGTGCCGCGCCTCCATATGCGAGTTACTTTTGTTTCTGCCTTCGGGATCGTTCCTCGCCCATGGTATGTCGTTGGTTACGCGTACTTAAATTCTCGCTGGTGCTTATTTGTACTGCACTGCTGGGCAGTTGTACGTTAAACCATAATCCAGAATATTGGCTCCGATGTGTGCTTTCAATCTTGGAATTTCCCGGATCTTGATATTCTTCAACGTATTTTAACCTCTGCTTTGCTTTTTGCAGAGATCGGACGAAACCTGTGCTTGAAGCACATTAAAGTCTAGTATTCCTAAGTATTCGCTGAAGCTCCAATAATTTTACATTTTGTCACTGAATTTACGAGGCTCGCCATAAGTGACATTTCAAGTAAGCTGTTTGTTGTTTTATGCAATTTAAGAACCAGGTTGAAAACCTTGAAATGCAGGCCTGCGGTACATTTTCGCGATAACGCTGGCTACATAAATTTCTTTATTGACGAAACGCTTAGAATTAATTCCAGCTGCGCACAGATCCACACAAAGAAGGAGAAAGACTATATATATATATATATATATATATATATATATATATATATATATATATATATATATATATATATAGAGAGAGAGAGAGAGAGAGAGAGAGAGAGAGAGAGCGAGATCAACCAGACTAACTTTACAATTAGTCTAACAACAACAATCACCAATCAGACTAAAAACAATTAGTACGTTAACGCTGCTAATGTAGATGCTTGGGTGAGTTGGTAATGCATATACTTGGAATTCAAAATACGTCCCTTGCACTGAAGGGGTGGCGTATTCCCTAGCCCTGTCATGCGGCAATTGGCATATTGGCCAAACAGGCCGTTGTTTGAATGAGCGGCTAACAGAGCACGCCTGCAGCGCAACCTCGGCGACATCCGGCCTCCCTGGTATTCAGTGCCGAGACTGGGGCTGCGCGCCCGACTATCAGTGTTGTGACGTTCTAAAACGTCACCTATACCAGCTTACACGAGAAATTCCCGAGACTTTAGAAGTGGCTAGGCTAGGCAACATGTGCGTTAGTAGGCGTTCTATCGCTTTATCTAACAAAGAAATTTATTTTCTTCTTTCCTGATTTTGCATGTTTGCGCGCGCAATCCTTACAGTTTACAGTGACGGTGTCTGATGGGCTGTTCCTTTTATCGCATTTTTCATCGTTATTTCCGCGTTTTGTTATAGACTGCGCAAGTATATATTGCGCTGTCGTAACGAATAAATCGTGTTGTGGGTCAGCGCGGTGTCTCCGTCCTTATTTAAATGGTGTTTGGTTTCTGGCGCTGCTTTAAATTTTAAATAGGTTAAGTATTTCGTTACTCCTAGGTATGTTCTTCTGGTTGACAGATATTTTAAAAATAATTGCAGCATGATCATCGTTGAGCAAGCAGAACTAAGGCTCATTCTCGATAAAAAAAAATACATTGAAGAGCCCTAAAGTTAGCGAACGATATTTGAGGCAGAAAAAGGCATCGCGAACTACAGTGGACGCTCCGAATCTCCTTTTAAAACTTCGTGCGGCAGGGTTTTTGAAGGCACCGATCAAGCAACACTACTTGATTCCGATTGACCACCTAGTGTCTGTGTAGTCCTGTAATGACAGAAGGCGTAAGCGAGAAAAGCAGTAATTCTATAAGGTTTGCATTCTCCTGCTCACAGGGTTCATTGGCTTTAACGGTAGTTGAAAACATAGATATTTGTCCGGCTTCATTTCAGGATAAAATATAAACTTGGTGGGCAAGTTGGGACCCTTAAAATTTATTAGGTGATCTTTTTCTTAGGTTTTTTCTATACATAGTTCCTGTGTTTTGTGTTCGCAGCTGGGAAAGCAGCGTATGAAGCGGAGAGTGTAAAACATTATTAATCAGTGCTTTTCATGGTCGATGTACGCAGCGCTGCAACGTCATGCATTCAATGCTTGTGTTGCTAGCTAAAGAATTGCAGAAGGCCTACTTTAAACACACACTGTAGTAAAATTTCTGGAAAAGTACCACTTCCATTTTATCCTTCTGTAAATTGTTGTTAGTAGCGCCTGTGAAATGTATAGTGTTTCCTTGTAACTGTGCCATCGCGCTGCATTATGTCGTTATGCAAACACCGTCTAGCCCAACAAGTCCTTCTGCATAATATTTCCCTTTTATCCTGCTGTAAATTGTATATGTCAGTTGCTCAGTTATAGTTTTTAAGAACACTGAGACTCGAACGATTTGGAAACTCCACCAATGCTGAAGCTGACTTCGCAAGTACCTTCTTTAACTTTTAGCGGCCCCTAATGCTGTACTGACTGATCACGAATGTAGTCCCTGAAAATTCATGCTGTGTGAGCTCCTCATTCGCTGCGCCCGGTTCGTCGATTCAGCAGCTACCCGCGCGCTATCTGCATAGAGCACCTATGGAATAGAGAGAGAAAATGATACACGATTGGCTGCCAAGCACGAGACCGCAGGATCGAATCCTGACCACGTCGGCCGCATCTCTATGGGGGGAAATGCCAAAACACCTGTGTGCTTAGATTCAGGTGCACGTTAAACAACCCCCAGGTGGTACAAATTTCCTGAATCCCCCACTATGGCGTGCCTCATAGTCAGAAAGTAAGTGCTTTTGACACGAGAAACCCCACAATGTTTTTAATAAGAAATGAAAGGCAAGGAGCTCTAGGTTAACCAGGACTGAGTCGGTTGGCTAACCTACATTGGGGGAAGGAAACATGAGAGGGAAAGACTTAGAGAAGAAGAGAAAGTGTACTGTGGATATCGTCGACGTGGTAATAGTCTTCTGCTCTATGTCTCTGATGGTCACTCAGTCCGGATTACAGACGGTCGCTCAATCCAGGAGCTTTCAGAATCCCAGCAGCGCTTTTGGGGTTTTCAACAGCTGCGATATCCGAGGCCATGGTCCCAAGATCTTGTTCATGGTGAACGGTTTTCTATCTAGCTAACTTAGAGCTGTGCAGAGGTCATGTCTTTTATTTTTAAAGGAGGGGCAGTAGCACAGTAAGTGTTCTACAGTCTCCTCGACACCGGAGGCATTGCACTCGATGCTATCAGCCCTTCCAATCAAACCCATATACGCACTGGCGAATGCAGCACCCAAGTGTAAGCGGCACATCATTGTATCCTCACTTCGTTGAAGCCCAGGTAACAGCCGGAGTTGCATAGATGGGTCGAGGGAATGCTATCGATGCTGAGTGCATTTAGGTGTGTGCAACTTCTCCAATGTCACACGGTGTGCTAGCTTGCTTAAGCGTTGTGCTAAGTCAGTACCTATGCGTGAATTCCCGAGGATATGATGTCCGTCTCCACGTTTTACAAACCCCAAGACAACAAACATTATCAAGAAGATAACGAAACGCAAAGCGATTGTAGTAAAAAGCGAAGAATCCCGATGGTACAGTACAACATGCTTCATAAACATCTATTCTCTTGGTCAAAATGAAGCATGTGTGATTGAACAATTAGTTTGTTTTGTCTAACCAAGGAAATGTTCCATTGCGGGGTTGCTACTATGCCTTTTGCTCAGTGGCTTGCATACCAATGTTTTCTTGTCCTTTATGTGCCCCTAGTGAAAAAAGAAAACGAGATTAATAGACAGAAATAAGAAATAATGTGAAAGAGGCTTAAGAAACCTTCGATACTTGATCGATGCACAGAAACGCTTCTTCTAGTTTGCTCAGACCCCAATTGACTGGTCTTCACTAGTCCAGACCTTTTACCGCGGTGCGTGAGCCAACCGCTGTTGTTGCTGTAGCTCATGACGCATTTTCTCTACCCCGTTTGTCCTTGGCTGCGCACGTTCTCGTTAATATGGAGAATAGCGAAAGGCGCTGGCCATGACTATGACAGCGAGCAGAAAAGTAGAGGAGTTTCATAAGGGGCCGGTATAAGGAAAAATTACAAGAAGAATATTATTATATATTTATTAAATGTACTTAAGGAGAGGTTGGTGCTTGTGTGTGGCGCCGGCTACTCCTCTTCTCTTACGTGATAGTTATCGTCGGAAAGTTGTCAACAATAACCAAACTAGACAGATAAACACATCAACGAACATTCACGTACGTCTCAGTACTGCAATATAAATAAATGTCCGCGCAACAGAAGAGTTCACACAGCATAAAAACTCACTAAACCGAAATTTTCACACGCTAAACATGAGTTCACACAGCATAAATGTTCACAAAACCAAGATGTTTACGCAGAATACGTTGGGCACTTGAATACCGCGCTCTAAATGCAACAAATACAAATGCTACATGAACACGAAGACACAATGAACATGTAATGAAGGGTGCCTGTTAATAATAACAATGCGAGCTATAACTACTGTAGGATTTAGTATTTTTGTGATATTTCTTTATTTCTCCAAAATTGTACTAAGGCGCGCGCAGCGATGGTTTGAAGTTTTCCTATTCGCCATGGACCTAAAATTTTCATAAGGATAGCGGCCGTCTATCCAAGCCATGTAGTTTTTTCGAGAGATTCTTGCGGGGAGAATCGTGCCTTTTACAGTGTAGAAGAAGGTGTTCTGTCTTTTTCAGCCTCTTCAAAAGAGCATGTACCACTGTTAGTCTTTCTTATCCTACACAGGAAGCTTTTAGCATAGGCAGTGCCCAGACACAGCCTATGAACTGTTGTATCAACAGATCGACTAATTTTAAACGGAATATTGAACTCTATTCCAGGATCTATATTATACTCTTCCTTTACACTTGCAAAAACACCACAAAAACATAAAAATGAGTGGAATGGCAGTTGTGTCCTGAAAGGGGCATCACGCCCATCCGCTAGAAGAGGAGAAAAGCGAGAGAGAGAATGAGAAGAAGAAGATACAAAGAAGAAGACAAAATGAAATGAAAGCACGCATCATCGCATCACATAGCATGAATTACAGGCGGTAGTCTAGTCCCATGATTGACGAAAATTCCAGCACAACTTTGTGTGCCTCATATCGAAGCGAAAGACGACCTTTTGTAAACAAGACATTAAGCGCAGTTCCAGCAAAATTAATTAGCTCGAACTTGCCCAACAGCACACAACGACAACTGTGGCGCGGAGGGGGGGGGGGGGGGGGGGGGGGGGGGGGAGTGCGCGGGAGAAGGGAGCTGGCTGCTAAGTTCGCAAGTGTTTCGCTGTAGTGTCCACAATCCGGGTACAAAGAGCTCTGCGTACATCCGTGTCGGTGAAGGCATCATGAGGTGTTGGAAATCCTGATTAATTTTGTCCACCTGGGGCTCTTTGAGGCTTGCCAAATTCCTTGGACACGAGCGTTCTTGCATTTCGCCCCCATCAAAATGCTGCCGCCGCGGTCTGAGTTGAACCCGTGAACTTGGACTCAGCAATGCAACGCCATGCCACTGAGCTACCACGACTTATCATACCTATTATGGAGGACTGTCCAACAATAGGCATAAACACAGTGGCATGTACCGAATTACTAAATATAAGAAATTCCAATAAATCAAATAACGTAGAGTATGATTTTCTATTAAACGATCGACGGCTTTAGATATACTTAGGAGCTGACATAATAATGCTCAGGCTTTGTGGAATGTTTCAAGCACATGAATATATATATATATATATATATATATATATATATATATATGGACGCCGCAGCAGCAGAAGCCATGCCAAGCTCAGATGACAAACGCAAGGAAATCTTAAAGAACCTTCGGAGCACGAAACTTCTTTCCGAATGCTGCAACATCACTCAAGATTCACCTACATACTATGCTGAGGCGTTCAAAGTTCCCTTCGTGAAAACAAAAAGAAGAGAAAATGCGCTGATTGCAGCAGCGCGTCGTATTCAAAAGCCCATGAATTTATTCATAACACTTGTAGTATTCAGCACTTGTCAGTGTTGCAGAAACAAAGATAAAAATTTCAATTTATGACAATTCTGCTTCAAAGTATCATACTCTTTGGAAACCTATAGGCTGTCATACGGTCGATTCCTTGCCGAGAACCACAATACTAAAATGCCTAACCCTTGGTGGAAAAGCAAGACAAAAGGATAGAAAGCAACAGGACGGAAGAGACACTGCAGCAGGAGTCGAGGAACTCTCTCCGGTGTTCCTTCTATCCTGCTGCCTTCTGTCCTTTTGTCTTACTTGATCTGTTTCACTAAGCACTGGAAAGCTTTAATAATGTCATGTTTCCAACTAATCCAACTTTCTGTATAAACCAGCGAATAACACAAGCATCCAAGAACACGCAAGTACACGCGAAAGCTATTCACGAAGTCTCATTAGGAAGAACAATAATGAATGTTTATTTATTTATTTATTTATTTATTTATTTATTTATTTATTTATTTATTCCTATGTCACAAAAGCAATTAGGACCTCTGGATCTGTGTTGTACCGTAAGTCCATGTATATCGTATTTGTCACCCAGCACCTGTACAGTAGCACGGCAACCAAACAGCCAGTCTAACACCTTCGGGTTCTTGCCTTCTCATCCTACCTTCTGCATTCTCTCTGCTGGAATAGACCCTGTCCGCCTGCTTGACGCTGCATATCAGTGAAGGTAACGAAAAAGTTCACACGAAAAACTACACCAGCCTCCAAGAAGCGTATGAAGTCATACGTAACAATTTTCAATCGGAAAGGGAATTTCACTTGTTTTGGACTATACTTAACACGAGCAACAACAGAAGACTTCTTGACAAAGATGTATTTATTGATTACAACACCCAGCACGCACCATGAAAGTGAAAATAAACAGCTAACACATATGCGAACTTTCCAATAATTCTTGAATCGCTCACCACTTTGAGACACAGCCAGAGCTTTGAAGATCCCAATGATATCACTTGATTTTTTTCTTACAATGTTTCTGACCAGGCCACACATGTATGTTTAAGCAAGTCGGACTTTTCTTCAGCTTCCCGAGTACTTATCCCACCGTTACATTTAGTTCTTAATTAATACCTAAAATAAGTGTTTTACGGCTCACTATTTAATTTGCACTGCAAAGCTCATTCAAATCAGGGTCTTTGGTCCTTGCATTTAGAGATGGGACTAAGTTGTTCTTTTTAAGGCACTGTTCTGCTAGTGCTCTTCACGATGGCTTGAAAAATATTGAAAAATTCATAAATATTTTCCAACCAGTCAAGATATCTACATAACAAACAAAATCTACCCTATATTTAGTTATTTTGTGTAGGCTCATAAGTAATTGTCACCGTACAAAGATACTGTGCGTGAATTCTGCATTCATGTTAGCTGTCAGGCGTAATACAGTCATCGCATTTTCATTGAGGAGAATGAGACCTGCAACTAATGCTTAATATACAAACATATATTAGAAGGCTGCACGCCTCGGCGGACCAAAAGTGTCATTTCTTTCAGCGAAGTTGAATAACGTAACAAGTGACGGCATCGCGAATAGAAGAAACAGTTTCTTTCGTCGCGCGTCGTTGCAATAGTCAGGTGTAAGACGAATAAAACCTGCATGAAAATGTAGCCAGGTTGCCGAAAGAGTTCTGGTTGGCTACCCTGCACGAGGGGTCGGAATGATATAATAGAAAGAAAGAACGAGTGGAACAAAAACGAAGTAAACCTCATACGCAATGCACTGGTAGCAGACAACGTTCTCATAGTCTTAATGCCCTTCAGACCTTACCAACTTGATCAGCGCCTATATAGGTTTCTGCATGGAGTTACGTTGGAAGCGTTGGTTAACTTCCCTGACTTTTATTTTTCTCTATCTTCCTGGCATAGAACGTTCTGGCCTGGTAGCGGACGATTCCCCGATTTATCAAGCAGAGAGCTACAAAATACCAGGCAGGCTATAAGGGTAAAATAAATTCTGTAAATTTATAAATTATTTTTAGAATTTGTATTCTTAGGTCGCAACTTTCCATTAGTCTATCTGATCACGACGTTTCTGTTAACTACCAATTCTCATACCTAGAGCTAGACAAAAGGTGTGTGTCGGTAGGTGGGTTTTGAAATTATACATATTTAGCACAACGTGTAGGCGAGAAGGAGGTCGGAGGGAAAACGTTTTCGAATAATATATCTATGTCACCCGCTCTCCAAAAGTAGTTCTCACACGCCTCGTCATATACATGCGCAAACATAACAGAGTCATGTGACGATCAATATATATCCAAGTCCGCCTTCCCGACATAATGTGCACATGCGTACTATAGCATGGTGTATAGAACGCTCGAAGGCACGCCGGTGGCCACTTTCATTTTGTTTCTCTTCTCTCTCCTAGCCGATTTATGCTGCTTTCGTCGTATGATATAGGCCGCGCATTGCTCGATAACATAGCCGAACGCATCGGCACTTTCTTTTTCGGGCTTCACACGGCATCCAAGCCAATCCTCTTGGAAAGCGAGTGTCTTTTATCTAAAGCGCTTTACGAATAACTTGCGGAGTCGCTGATGCAAGTCTGCGTCGTGCGCGCCGTCCCGATCGATTTTTTGCTTCGTCCCCTGTAATTTAGACCATACGCGTACCGTCGGCTTTCATGAAGGAGTAGGGAGGAGTACGCTGTTGCGCTGCCGGACGCCGAAGTGCGCAAGAACTGCAGCGAAAATATAGGGGCAAGGCGTTGCTATTGTTGCTTCTCTGATTTCGTCACGAGCAGTGAGGAGTATCGTGCATTTGGCGGTGCTCTTCTTGTGATTTTTGGTTTTCACTTGCGTGTCTCGGCATTTCGTGAGCTCATCACGTATTTGGTGTGCACCGAAGCATAGATAGATATCTTCTATACCACACGCACACCTACCTACCTCCCCCCCCCCCCCACACACACACATGGTAATAAAGGAAAAGTACTTTGGGTTCCGAATTCGTCGTTTCTTGCATACTAATTGCCACTCGTTCGCAACAGCATATCCTTAAGATTCCCGCCGATTCTCGCCCAAAATGTCTCGAGCAAGTGATTAACCGAAGCAGCGTTATCAGTCTCATAATCTAGCTTTCTGTGAGCTCTTTGCGGCGCTCTATAAAACTAGAGGCCGAAGCTGTACATAATAAACTCTGACAAAGATACAGCGTGTGTTGGTGTTCAGAGTTCTTTCTCTTTAGCTTCTCAATATCTCTAGATTTTCGACTTGCATTTTGGATCTCGTGGAAAAATTATTACAGCAATAAGGGTCACGTGCGCCGACGCGCTGGCGCCTTCGACCTGTTGCAGACAAGAAACCGCCACCCTAGTTTTTTATCACCACATTTTGCTGTAAGTATAGCATGCACAAGTGCTCGGTCTTCAGTGTACTTTAAATGAGTGAAATCAGCTAACTTTTGATTCGCTTCTTCTTTACTATACTTTGTATGTTTCTTGTTGCGCCATGGCATCCATGTTTTTTCCCCCTTTTTTACAGCCAAGCTGTTACCCTCTCGGTGGCCGACATTTTTCGGGTCCTCCTTCCCATTCTTGCAGATATGTCATGCGGCTATGGGAAGACTACCAGAAAAAAAAGAGAGAGAATACCTTCAAATAATTTTGAAAATAACAAACATGTGCTACTTAACTTTTTTAATTGTTCACTTTAAGACATGCTGCAAGTGTTAAATTGAAGCCGAATAGTATGCAATTTTGTCGGCTTAGCAGAAATCAAGGTTAGCGCCACTATCGAGATATTAGTCCCTAATACCAGCTAAAAAATGCCACGACGTTCTAGTTTAAGATTGTCCCGAAGTGCTAAAGGCACGATTTTAAACATGGTTAACTGAAACGCCAATGTATCTCGTAGCACGTCTGGAGGTCACGTATTTCGTAAGTGCGAATGTTGGTATTTCTGCTGAGCGTAGATAACTCCTCTAATGGCATTCTTCATTTTTGCCATTGCGGCAAGCTCCTTAAAGTTAGCCACGACAACGTTCAATAGCAAATTTTAGGTATTTGGCCAAGTTGCCGCTTTTTGTACTTATATTTTTTTCCGCTAATCTCTGGCCCTCTCAGGTAGCCTATATTCAAAAACGGCCAAGAGCGTAGATATCACAGTTTTTATCTTTGTGTTCTGCGTAAGAAAGAAACCAAGGTATACAAGTAACATACGTATTACCGCTGACATTCAATCTATATTTCATATTTACCATTGATACACAAAGAGGTAACCCAGTATTATTTAGGAGGCGTGAGCTTGACGTGCAGTCAACAAAATGACCTGCATGTACTGATATTTTAGTAAATTCAGAAACAGAGACACAAGAATTTCAGCAAAAGACAAACAAACGTAGCATCATGGTAATTTAGTAAAGCAGTGAAGGGGGCTAGTTGGTGAACGTTCATGGTTATATTGCGCTCAGTTTTACAAACACGATATTAAGGAAGGACAGGACGTGGACGGACGAAGCGCAATCGTCCGTCCACGTCCTGTCCTTCCTTAATATCGTGTTTGTAAAACTGAGCGCAATATAACCATGAATCATCATGGTAATGAAGACCGCCAGGGATTTTATTACTAGAATAATATATGTACAGTCGAGAAAAAACAAAGAAACTTGCAGAGAGAGAGAGAGAGAGAGAAAAGAGAAAGGAAAGACAAGGAGGTCAGCAAGTGTAAGCACCGACTGGCTACCATGTGCTGGGGAAAGGGGTAAAAGGAATAAAAGGAGAAAGAAGAGAAAAGGAAATCGAGAAAAATTCACGCAATAGCGCCCAGCTACGTTCTACAACATTCAAAGACGTTGGCACAATTCGCATGTCCTTAAATGGCTTCGGCACTGAAGGCCTTAAGGGCTTTGCTAAAACTTGCAGAGATGAACACTTCAGCTAAGGCGAAAGTAAGGGCACCAAACTGCGCGCCTTCTGCCTGTCAGCAATCATCCGGGCATTTCTAGTTCATATCAGGGGATACACTGTGCCATTAGCTTGTGCAAACAAGTCGCGCCGGCACAAAATACATAAACAAGGAAAGCTCAAAAATGCAGTAGCAGACGAGGAAGCAGCATGGCGCACCCCGACGTTATGCGTATACGTGTTTTTCTGCCGAGCGGGATCGTGTTTATTTTGTGACGCGGGACTCGGCGGAGGGCGAAAAGGGGACTCGTCCAGGAGCCTGATGCGGCTGCTTGCTCAGACGTGAATTAGTGATGCCCGGCTCATTTTGCTGAAGCTCCCGCGCTAGTTGGGGCGGATCGCCGACATGTCCACCGCTCTTGCGTTTTTAATCAAAGTGTATGTGAAGGCACTGCACGCAGAGAAGTCGCTTCCTACAGCCACTTTTTTTTCTGTTTCGGATGATTCCTTCACATGCTGCGAAATGAGCCTTCCACGAGCACAAATCATGCACGGACCTCTAATCTAAAGTTTGAACGTCTAAGTTAGGATACTTGCGCGATGACGTTGTTGAATTGTTCACTGAACTATGGTCTCTGGCAGAGCACGGGGCTATATGCAGTCCTTATTAAAGCTAAAACCTGAAATTTACCTTCAAACCTGTTCCTCCGAGTGACAGGCCACTAGCATGAAGGTTGACTATCTGTTGAAAGAGTTTTGCTCTCGACAATGCTTCAACTAATTCACCACGCCGCAGTACTGCAAAATTATTACCCAGTAGCTCCTGTCTCGCTGCGTGTGCTATTAAGTGCGCATGTTTGGAGGATAACGCTTTCTTTAGGAAATTATGACAGCGCAGTGTCACATGGTTATCTAAGCGGGCTAAAGTTTAAGTGAGACACCAACATGACAATTGAAAAAAAAAAAGTTGCCGTTTCGGCCGAAAGCCAAAGCATCGATTGCGATAGCAAATTAGTAGACAGCTAGGCAAGTAATTAGCCTGGTAAACTAATTGGCTTAGACAGAACTGTTTGCCTTCAGCCGTGACCCCTAACCCAATCTGAATATTGTCTTAACTAAATCAATAAAAAAAGAAAGAAAGAAAGCTATACGATATACGAAGTAAGGACAGTAGGAAACTCGGAAAAATCCGCTTGCTAACTGAATTAATGCGTATGGTGTCAGCGCGCACAAGCAAACATGACCACATCACACTCTATGAGCGCGGACATTAGCTGTAAAAACGCTGGTGTGAGAGCACTCGCGGCAGCAGCAGCGAGCGAAGTGACCTTCGGCTGGTCTATCACTTCAACGCAACAGTGGCAAGAACACGGCGCGCACAAAGGTATGAGCCGTCTGCAGATCCCTTTCAAGATACGGAGCGCAGGGCCGCGTGCGGGCGTGTAAAGTACGCGCTTGTTGGGAGAGTCGAAGCCGCACCCCCCGCTTCCTCTCGCGCTTCCTACCCGCTTTCTTCTATATATGGCGCGCGAGATTGAGTCTACATCGTGAATTCCCCTTGCGTGCAGTCGCGAAATGCGCAGTTGCTGCCGGAGCACAACGCCGCCGCCGCCCCTCCCTCCCATTCCCCGACGGCCTCTCGTGCAGCATAAGACAGCGCGTTTGTTCTCCGCTTTCCTCCTTCGCGCGCGCCAGATGGATCTGCAATCGTTGGCTTCCTTCGCGTGCTTTCACTCGCACATATAGCATACGACACGCGGTGACGGTGTTATCCCCTTTGGACTTTATACGGAACAACTCGCCGACGGCGACGGCAAAAATCCTCTTGGAGCATCCATATAATTTCTATCGCAATCAAAAAAGAAACGTCGTTGTACTGCATTTGACAAAGGGCGCCAGCGTGATTGACGGCACGCAGGCAAGTTGCCACTGTGCTCCCCATGGTCGCCGCTTAGAGCGGAAAGCGTAAAAGGCAAAGCTCAGATCACGTTGGTGTGCTGCTGCCGCATCCAAAGACAGCGCGCATATGTTTCGTAAGCTTGTAATATAAAACTTCGTAAATTCGACTAGTAACACCGCCACGCAAACAAGTTGCCGAAGCCCCACTGTGTCAGTAGGGCGCTTGCAGTAGTAGGGCGCTTGTCAGTAGGGCGCTTGCACCTGTGCGCTTGCAGCCACGACCTGAAAAGAATATTAAAGGAGAGGGGAACACCGGTAGGTTAACCAGAATACATTTCAATTTGGATACCCTGGGAAAAGTACGCAAAGGGGCTGAGAGTTGAGAGCAAGGATAAATAAACGCCAGTGCTGACGCGAAGGAG
Source organism: Dermacentor variabilis (assembly GCF_050947875.1). Taxonomy (NCBI): domain Eukaryota; kingdom Metazoa; phylum Arthropoda; class Arachnida; order Ixodida; family Ixodidae; genus Dermacentor; species Dermacentor variabilis. The sequence continues at coordinate 25,617,764 of NC_134572.1, read as the reverse complement.
GGTGCAGCAATCATGACCTGCCACGCAGCCCTGGTGCATTAAAAAATTTCGAGACCGTGTGTAAACCCGCGTTTTTTTTTTTCGTGAGTAACGTAAGCGTCCAGTCTTATCAGACGAATGAGAAACGTATCCATCTAATTGCGTGCCAGCCTCAAGGCACTCAAGCACGTCCCTCGACGTGACGCATGCTATGATTAATGCTAGCTTTCTCCTGTCACCATGGCGGCAAACCTTCCTTCCTGCCTTGAGAAACGTTCCCTCAAAACGATCGTCTGGTAGGCGGTCGCAACGACCTCTCTTTTCTTCATTCTATAGTGGCCCCGTGGACTGAACGTTAAGGCGTAAGCGCTAGTAGCTTGCTGAACGGGCTGTAGAGAGCTGACGCTGCACGCACGAGCTTTGCTCTCCACCTTCCCAGAGGCATTTGTTCAGAAAATGCGAGCGACATTTGGCCACACAAACGTCGTTAGTGCTCTCTGACATCGCAGCGAGTTAGCCACTAATCTTTGAAACTATGGAGACGGAAACAGGGAGGAGGCAGTCACCAGGAACGTTACCACTTTCATTTAACACTGTAATGTCCAAAGTATAACAGCGTGCGCCACGCTGAGTTTGATACCTCAAAATTTTGACTGAAGCGCAGGAAACTTAGCGCATAACGTTTTTGTTACGCTGCAAGAACTTTTCAGTTTTGGGTAGTTCAGAAAACGAATTACGAAATAACTGTACTACTATACTAATTTGGTTTCACAGAAAAGGTTTTTTTTTGTTCAAAAGATTCTCCATGGCTGGAAATAAAGTTGAAGAAATTTTCTAATTTCAATTAATGCCTAATTGTGTTTGGGAATTTCAAGATAATGTTTTACTAAAAGAGTTTTATGAAGCAAGAGTGACTTACACAATTTTTTTTCAGAAACGATTATTATGACCACTTTCAGAGAAACTTTTGTTGTACGAAATAAGGCAAATACAGCAAGAGCCTCTGTAATGTGCTTTCCGCATGTTGCCGTGCACGTGCTGCCAAGTATCATTTCTAAATCCGGGAACATAAATTTCTGGCCGCGCAAACCAGACCGGAGCGCTACTAATTAGAACTTGTTGAATAAATGTCTTCGAGAATTCGCTGTTGATCTCTCTTCTAGCGCGCTCACACTCCGGCTTGGCCTGCTTCACCACTTCGGCCATGCATGCACGTGACACGTACGCTAAAGACAATATGCAGACACTTGACACGTGGTCGTGACATGTGATCACGTGCGGTGCTTGGTCAAGTGCAAGGAGCAGCGTTAACTGTCAAGAGGTTCACACACCTATATATTCACACCCTCCATTGTCCGGCGTGGCAACGTCTTGTGTTCATGCAGGTGATTTTCAATGATCGCCGCAGGCAGACCAGAAGGACATAATGAGTTAAAGCATTACACGGACAAGTTAAGCTTGACACGATACTGCCAGTACAATTGGTTCACCTTCACGAGTAAATCGATGCTAAGAGTGATGATAAGATCGAACAAGCATACTGTTCTGACGTTGTTTTGGGCAAAAGTAAGTGCGCTGACTTTTCCGTCCGGACTTTTCGTCTATGCGCGCTGTTTGTGATTATGCCAATGAAGGCACTTGGAAGCGGTGTGTTCTTGCTAAAGAAACGCGCACTTTCCTTTTGCACTTCACATCGCTTGCCGCTCAGGCCTCTAATCGAGCGCTTACCGACAATGCGACCTTCGACACTTACTCGCAGCGACGACAGGTTGCTGAGAAATTTCAACAGCCGGGATCGGGAAGAAGAAACGATGGTGCTTATATTCAAAAATTCGCTTAACAGCATTTCAACTTGTGGTTCACATGGGAAAAGAAAAAAATGACGCCACTGGGCGCAGGCTTCATGTTCTGACCTTCGCTATGTATGGCTTCAACAACAAGTCTTCCACTGCAATCCCTCACCAGATGTATCGCTTCCCTCCACGTGCTGATTACGTCCTGCAGTTTGCTCAATCAACAACCATATTGTTTTGTTTTTTCCTTAGTTCTAAGATCCAGCTACTTGCCTTTTATTGAATGATGACTGCTCTGTTGCAGGCTTGGGCGCTATTTTATATGTCCTGGCAGGCAACGTTGGTGTATACGTACAAGCAGGAAACTTTCACAAAACACAGGGGTTCGATTAAATAGTATGGGGCAGTACCAGACGAGTTAGTAGGGTTTCAAATATTGATGCCTCATATTTATAAAGCAAAGTTTTTCTGTTCTCAATAATGTTTTCTGCTGAACGAGCGAAACCACATTTCTAAGTTTAAACTTCTCTTGAGCGAGAAACGGAGAGGATTCCAACTTCAATGGAATCTCGATCTATAATCATTGTTTCTTTGTCGCGCGAATGACTGAATAATCTTTTCATGCTTGCATTAAAACAGTAAAACACGTTGTAGGGCTAGTTGGTGCATAGCTTTCAAAAGATGAAGCGCCAAAAGCGACGGCACACTAGGAAGGAACAAGGAAAGGACAAGGCGCTTCCTGTCTTTGTTCCTTCCTGGTGTGCCGTCACTTTTGGCGCTTCATCTTTTGAAAGCATGCTTGCATGTTATAAGATATTTTCACCCGTCTCACAACGAAACCGTGTAACAACGTAGCAGGTAATACTAAATAAGGGAACATGGACAATAGTACCATAATGCAATGTAATGAGAAATAAAATCTGCAATACGCGCATATTTCATTGTGCAGTACATTCAAAAAGTCAGAAAGCCTCCTACGATGGTATTTCTTCTGATCGGCGTTGTTTATTTTTCAATGAGTACGAAATTGCGTGCACTGTCTTTTAACCGGCCTTCGTTTTACGTGACTACAACTCAATGTCTTTTTTATAGAACGCTTTTTGTACGTTCTGGCAACGTTGACAGCTAGAACTGCCGATGTCACGTCTGCCTTCAATCACGAAGCTAAGACGCTCAGACGGAGCGCGATGCATGTGCCTGAATCTCGACTTGCTATAGGGCAGTCTGCCGAAAGTGCGAATGAGGCTAACCTGAGGGGGTCATGAACTGTGCCTCGTGCCAACGAAGAACTCCAAAACTCGGAGTTCCGTTTCCGTTCCTTTCCGTTTTCCTTTGCGTTTCCCCGCCCACGCTATAAGATCGTCCTCTGCGGAGCTCGTGCTCGGAATTCCTGGCTCCGGAGAGTCGCAAGCAGCGAACTTCGGGATTCCGCTGTGTTTCCTCCTTTTGCATTCCCTTGTCCCTGCTCGTCACTTTCTTCGCTGGCAGAGTTTTGTTCCCTCGATCGTATACTGAGTGCCTAGCTGTATAGCTCGATGCGAGGCCGTAGCTCTTGCGCATTCTAAGGATCGCCGACCGTTTCTCGACGTCGCTTAACTCCGTGGCATCGAAGTGCACCCATTTTTATAGACCACAAGCGCCGCTCCGACGGTTCGAAAAATTCGGCTACTTTTGCCTTAGACCTCTTCGTTCACAGGAAGTCTGAATGTTGCGTCAAGGACCGCTCCAAAAGGTACAAACTTGAGCATAGATTCGCGCTTGTGGTCGCCGCATTGAGCGCCTTGCCTGGTGCTTTTTTTTGCTGTTGTTGATTTCGTATCTCATTGGCATGAGAATGCTGCTGGACGCATTTCTTCTTTCGTTTATTCTAGAGTCTATCTTATTCCAGTAAAACATAATCACCGAAAGCTGACATACGAATGGTGAGTAAACATAGAATGGAGGGAAAGGAAAATTGAAATCTTTGTAGCCAGAAAAAGATTATAAAGGGATCTTACAGCGAATACAACATAAGAAATTGTTTGACACAAAAATATTCGCGCAAAAATATTTCTACACTACTTTTCGCACATGCATAAATATTTCGAAGGACATTTGTACGTTTCTTGCCTTTTCAGTGTCTTGCGGTAGTCTTGTTTATGAGTATCGTTGAAGCGCACTCAGAAAATATAGCGGAAACGGCTATTGAACAGCCTTAAGAACTTATTGTGGTAGCCTTAAAAAGCTACCACATCATCACCATGCCGCAAGTAGGCTTAAAGTCCTCTGAAAGCCACTCGGCTGCCACTGCTTCAGGACACACGACCATTTGTCCACTTCCGTTCTTGGTTGGTTATTTCAAGGACATGACAGCTGGTCGTGCTTTGCCTCAGCATTGAAAACATGGGTTTATCCACGAGATACAGTTATAGCAACATGCCTAACAATGTGTACTGTGTAGCAACTTGCAACTGAGCAAAAGTAAGAAATACGCACTCAATATACAGGAGAAAATTCTTTGCAGATTTTTGTCTTACCCCGTCTGAACAACACACTGCTTGGACTTTATTTTTAAAAATTGAGCTTGAAGTTCATTAATACTTAATAATCCTAATACTTAATGCTCTTAACGCCCATGTACTTAGATTTAGGTGCACGTTAAAGTACCCCAGGTGGTCCAAATTTTCGGAGTCCCCCGCTACGGCGTGCCTCATAATCAGATTGCGGTTTTGGCACGTAAAAGCCCGTAAATAACTTTTCTTTAACTTAATGTCTTAATATTCTTTTATTTACATAATCTATATGGGTTCAAAAGAGAAAGTTCGTTTTTTCTAAAATTCTAAACTTACGAAGCAACTTCGCGCATGAGGAAAGCATCGGTGGAGACAAGAGAGAAAAAAATCAACAGAACGGAAGATGGGAAGATCAGCGAGAAGCGCGTACAGTTTGCTGTCCTACACGGTGGTGAGCCTCGAGGTGATTGGGAGAGGATGAGTGGGATAACATACAATGAACACTGAGTGCACACACAAAGGTAGAACACGCACGACTAACAACGAGACAGTTACCGCCTCGTATACCAATGTTATCATATCGCCAGTAGGCCCATTTGTAGGCCTTTGAGGCTCCGAGGCCACGTTGATCAATAAGCTTCTCGCGACGTGGTTTGCGTGTCGCCAGTGGCTTCTGTTGACAAATGCCTCGTCAAGCTAACGCATTCTTCCTTTTCTTTTTCGACGTTAGCTTTCGGCATCCATCAAAAGGTCGTCAACGCGTGAGTGATGACATGCTCCCGGCTTTCCTGCTTTCCAATTGTTTTGCTGGTCTAACTTTCTTTTTAGGCCGAAAGCTTGCGCCCGCTGCTACTTGCAGATTCTCACCACGCCGCGAGCACCTGGACACCACCCGCTGAGGAAAAGGCGGAAGAATTGTTCCAAGGATGCTTAGATAAATAAAATTGGAAGCATGAAAATTTTTAACTACCATCACGTTGACAAATTTGAATGGCAAATTGAGTCTTTTTTTTTTCGTAGGCTTCTACGTTCATAAAAAGAACTCGCGCATAAAAAGAATCTTTCAAGAAAGAAGATGACACCAGGGCTTCTTAGAAGTTTTTAAACGGGTCCAAATGTGACAGCGTTAGTAAGCCAGAGCCCATGCACGCCACCATTTTATGCCTGCTAACTGACTAGTTTTCAAGCATTAAACCATAAAACAGTTTATTTTTTGTTATGACAATACAATAGAGAGAAAGAAATGAGAAAGGAAAGGCAGGGAGGTTAGCTAGACATTGTCCAGTTTGCTACCCTACACTTGGGCAGTGGGTGGGGGATTGAGAGAAAATACAGAGATGACGTGAGTCTTGTTCACACTTTCGCATGCACTAAGCCGGGTGCAGCACATATAAAGTCGGTGCAGCGGTTTTATGTAGTATATCTAAAGAGAATCTAAAGCAGCATAACTGAAATTTGTCGCCTACGGACTGCATAACAGCTCGAGTGGTTTTCTGCTCTCATAATATGCGAGAGCAGTCTCCCAAGATGGCCGACCGTCCAGTCTATTCAAGGAATACTGGAAAGTGTGGCGTTTTTATCGAAACGAGAACATGTAGTGGCACAGGAGATGGCGGATGGTCTCTTTACACCGGCTCTTAGCGCAAATCGGTGCGTCAACAGTCCCAATGCGCCAGCTGTATGAGTTAGGTAAGGTTACTCCTACTTAGAGTCAACAAATCAGGGTTGCGTCTCGTCGTGAGACACTATTGTAATTGTTTGACAAGGTATATTGGCAGACATAAGCCCATGCCTGAATGCCAGGTAACGCACTGTGAGCTGAACATGAGTGAAGCAATGTATATACACATTACAAGAGAGTGTGACTATCTGCCCCGCTTACTAAATGACATACACGTAATGAAAAGGTTAAATGAATAAAAATAACTAGTGCATACCCACATACATACACGCACACACACAAGAACAAGGTAAATCAGGCGACATGCTACAATGCACCGCTAAGAAATAATTTTATCATGCTGAGGGTAAGACTCCAGTCCGTTTTCATGCCTGCGGATAAGCTGCTTCATATTTTGCTTCCTGAATGCTGAATGCTTCTTTCAGTGTATGGTGTTTGGAGCGTTCAAACTGTGTGAGTGGGTCTAGCGGATGTAGGTGCATAGAGCATCGGAATTGTGTACCGCGAACGCCTGAATGGGCGTTTTTATAGCCGAAAGGTGTCGCAACAGCTGTCACTGTAAATGTGAAAGAAATAGAGAGAAAACGTTCAGTGATTTATAAAAAAGGTCGGCTGCAGGTGCGAACCACTAATACAACGAAGGCGAAAAATAAAACAAGGGACGAAGGAAGGCCGCACGGGAAAATCACGTAGGCCAGCGCCTACGTGGTTATGCCGTGTCGCCTTCCTTCGTCCGTTGTTTTATTTGGCCCCTTCGTTGTAATCACGTATAACCAACTCGCCCACCAGCACGTGCTCAGCCAACCACTAGACAGCTACTACGCACTTGGCGAAAGCAACAAGAACATTATGTTAAAAATCATTCTAAGGCCTAGTTCGCCTGAACAATAAATTTACAGTCTCGCAGGGGCACAATATAAGATGTTTTGATTGTCGTGAAGGGCCAAATCAGTAGACAAAATATGTCAACCTTGCATGCATTGAGGAGCACACAGTACATTCACAAACGCACACTGTTCATCTTTTTCTTGCCACCATTTTTCACCGGCAAACCGTTACAATGCTATCGCTGGGCGAAAGACGTGCCTTCACGTATTGCGAGTTTATCGAGTGTTATCGATGATTCTATAGAGAAAGGATTTTCTCTCAACAAATTGCGTGTGCGACCCGAATAGGGATGTACGTTCTGGATCGCACGCGAGCACCCGTGTTAAGCGCGGGATGTACAATAAGTCACATGTAAGTAGCCTGCGCAATTCAGCCGTAGATCATGTTTAGACAACCGATGACTATGCTCACCGCTAGCGTAGTGCTTCGAGTTTCACTGTTTTTGGGCACAAGTTCGCCAATAAAGCGTTAGATTCCTCACTCGCTGTGTTGCTACTGCCTGGTCTTTCACCGCCACTGCAACGTGACAATATGAATAAGAGGTTTTTTTCGTATATGTGTGCTCAGCCGTTCGTTATTTTGTTTTCTTTCTTCAACTACTTTATTTTCTCCGCTGCCGCTAACAGGGCGAAAGATCATCATGCGCTTTAGCACGAGAAAAGGAGAATAGTGGTGCTGTGCGGATTCGTTAAAGCAATTCATAATTTTGACGAAGGCTTGATAAAATTATGTATCCTGCAGGTATTACCGTGTCCCTCCTCTATGATCATTTTCCTGCGGGGAACTCCTTGTCCTCTTGGCCATGCTGGCCTTAATAGACCACCAGGTGTAGCGAGTTAGGTTGTTTCATCAGAAGCAGATGCACTGACCAGTCGTGAACCTGTCTTTCCTTAGGGCAACTGGCCTATGTGAACGCCTTTGACTCGCTCGGGCCCTCCGTGTGCGCGGACGAGCTCACCGCATCTTTCCTCCCCATCCCCTCCCCCTATCTCATCTTTCTATTCCCTCTCTCCCGTCCGTCCCGGACCTATTTTTGCAATTGCTAGTAGGTACTGTGGGGCTTTGCGTTTCTCGCGGCGCTCGACGTTTCTGCGTAGGCGCGAGTAAGAGCGGGTACGAGAGAGAAAATCTGGGTACCTTTGCTCCTTAAATATGACTCCGCCTAGGCACTACGAAGGAGGTTTCTTAGCGCGTGTTGAATGTATGCGTTTGTCCTCTAGACATGCTGGCATTGCGGAGTACGGTTGAGTTTGTTTACGCTGCGCTGCTGGCTGCCCAGGTGGTGAGGCAGTGCGCACGGGCGCCTCATTTGGTGATCGCTGTGTCTGAAGGGGCAAGGTTCTGACTGGTGTTGTATAAGTCGCGGATCACATTTTTGGTCGTCACGATAGATTGCATTATTTTTTTACGAGAACTGCTCCAGGAGGGCACATGTTACCGGCAAACGGAGGCCTCAGGAGAGCACCTGAGGTTATAATAAAGCAGGCCGCGCAGGATCTCCAGGGCGCCCAAGAGGTAGCGGGCGGGGTCAAAGCTGGAAGCAGTGCTGCCCTTGGGTCGGGGCTGTGGAGGCCGAAGAGTGCCAGGGGGTGTTCGCATAAAAAATTGGCTGTCCGCTATCGCGGATACCCGATCTTATATACCCCTGGCACGTGCCGACCTGGACACCTACGCAATCGTGCAGGAACAAGCGTTCCGAAGAATCATTGTGCGCGTGCGTCAAGGACACTCGAAGTAATTTGGCGCCGTCAGAGCGTACAAGACACTACTTCTCAATAGCTCAGCGCCACATGTTTTTTTTTTCTCGAGATGAGCCAGTACTGTCTTTGTTCAGAGGGAGAGTTTATTAGCAGGAAAGGCAAGGAGGTCGACCTGAGCCGATGCCTTCTAGTCTGGTACACTGGAGTTGGGATGAGGAAGTGAAAGTATAAGGACGAATGATGACAAGGAAAAGGCAAGGAGTGAATGCCAATGCACATTACACAATAGCCCTATCAAAGCCGCTCGTATGCACCCCCCCCCCCCCCAGTGCAGGAACTTCAACAACACTTTTGTTGCCTGCCTTGACTTTGCTTGACAACAGAGACTCGAGAGGTAACAGCGCAAGCTAATAGGACGTGACAAAGGCACAGACAACACCGCTGTTGTCTGTCCCATTTTCAAGTCTTGTCATTTTACTCTGTCTCCGCTTAAGTCATGAACCAACCAGCCCAATTGTATACGCTTCACAGCAGAGCTTCGATGGTTTCACTGAAAGGCAGTAGCTTCATCAAAAAGCACTGCATGGTGCACAATACCACTGGCCTATAATTGTCATGCGCTTCTTTCACTTTTTTTATTGATATCCATAAACGTACCCCTGCTGGCGACAACTCATACCTGCAGCAACTTATTCACGCCTACAGGGAAAGAACAAGACAAGCCTCACACTAGAGTCCACATTTTGATAAGCGCACTCATCTTCGTCAGAGCAAAAATTGCTCTGAACTTTGCTTTTGTCCACATGTGTGAGTAATGTTATCTGCAGTGTTGCTTTGTGTGTTTCGTTTATTGTCTCTTCACAATGTAATAATGTTAGTATTCGCACCATTGGCTTGTGTCCATACGCTATGCTACCGTGCTGTTCTGCCTATTTATTTATTTATTTATTTATTTATTTATTTATTTATTTATTTATTTATTTATTTATTTATTTATTTATTTATTTATTTAAGTTACTCGTAAAGGCCCTCTGGTTGAGGGTATTTCATAGGGGGTGTCTGGTACAAATGAGTGCAGGCATATACAAAATTCATAAAAAAGTACTACAATACAAATAATACAGAATATTTACAAATAAAGCATGTAAACATTGCATATATACTTACACGTTACATGAGCAACACACAAACGTAATAACTCGAGTTATTGGTTGTTAAAGGAGAACGAATCAAGAACATAGGTAAACAAAGGTACAAAGTTCGGTAGCGATTAAAGTACAGAGCAAAAGTAAAACGTAAATTAAATAAAATTGCAAAACACAGCTAAACGTATAGAAAAACAAACTAGAGGATTAATAAACACACTGTGAGAAGAACAAACCAGCGGTATATTAATCAGGGATAGTTGTATGTACGTTATAATGAATGAGGCTTTAAAATTTGAAGATGTTAGTTTTTGTAGCAATGTGTGATGGCAACGGGTTCCAATCCTTTGGTATGCGCGATATGAAAGATCCAGCGTAGTATTTTGAGCGAAACATTATCTGTTTTACTTTGTTAGGATGTTGCCGGCGAGGAAAGATAGCTGCTGGTTGCTTGAAAAAAGTCGTCATGGAGGAATGTGTGATGATAAAGTTTATCTCAAAGTGATAAGCGAGCAAGTTTACGGCGACGCGAGAGCTCTTGCCATTGAACGCGATTTTTTAAAGCAATGACACTAGCGAATGTCTTTATATATTTGTGTCTGCATTCATCGCAATAAACTGCTTTTCACGCACAAAGTATGTGTATTATGAGGCAGCCCATTTATTATGGAACATTCTAGAGAAAGGAAGACGATGCGCCCAATAATGAAGATTTACGTACAGATGAAGATCAGTAGAGTTGTGAACAGTGCTCACAGTAAAAATGTATAGGAGTTTACGCGTATGTGTGTATAATACTTTCTGATTATGAGACACCGAGTGGCCGCGGTGTCGTATTCGCGCGCCAACATTTTCTCATCGCGCCAATTTAATACAGTCGGTACAGTAAAGTCCTACCGCTTTCGCCGCTTGAGTTTCAGAATATATGTCAAGAAGCCCAGCTATATGCACAAGCGGCACGTCCACGTTTCCTACGATAGTGTATGACCATCGACCATCCGGGGATTGCATGCGGGCTCACACGCAATATTTATTTAAACGAGAGAGAGAGAGAGAGAGAGAGAGAGAGAGGGCAAAGATGTTAACCGGGCCCACCTTCAGTTTGCTACCCCACACTGGAAGAAGGGAATATAGAGACTAAACGAGAAAGGAGAGGAGAGAAATAGCACTAGTTGGGTGCACACGGGAAGATGCGCAGCATTTAGGTCTACATATGGTCACAGAGACTTGTCGACATGAGATACTGCAGGAACAATTTCGTTGCTCTCGTTGCCCAAGGATTCTTATTTCCTAACAAGGTTTGGAGTACTGCCTGTTTACTAATGTGCATATGGTTGCAATAAAACTGGGCTTGTATTCATGAAATTTGATTCTGGCAGTAGCAGCGGAGAGGCCTGGCATGCTGTCTAAATCTGCTGAAAACTTTTTGCAGATCCGCCGATCAACTGTTTCGGAGCCCCAACTACTGCGCCGTCTCCGAAGTCACGCAAGATATCTTTCTTCGACGTCAAGAGCCACATCATTGCCGCTGCGACGGAAGCGCCAGGGGAACCAAGGCCAAGGCATAAAAAGACGTCCCCACGAGCCTGCCGTCATTCTGGCAGTAGCAGCGGAGAGGCCTGGCACGCTGTCTAAATCTGCTGAAAACTTTTTGCAGGTTGGTTGTTTACACTTGCTGACTTCTTTAGCAAACACTCATGTTAACGTACTCTGCCGCTGCTGCTACCACGCTGGTTCTTCTGCATTTTTTGTGTTCCAAGTGCTCCTAGCTCTTGTCAGTTACCCTTCCGAGAAGTATTTTCCTCTGTACCAGATAGCCGTGCTCTTAAATTACAATGAGCGATCTCAGCGATACAGCCTGTGCGAACTGCATGAGAGATATGTCATCTGATATCCGGCACATGGTGTGCTGTGAATGCTTAGGCCTTTTCCATTTGGGCTCTTGCTCCGGAGTCTCAGAGAAAACTTTTAAGACGAAAGGCGACGACTATAAGAAATCGTGGAAATGTACACAGTGCCGAAAGTCTGAGCCAAATGTTTCCCTTCCCAAAGATGCTGAAGATACTTCTGTTGCTGCCCTGCTTCTTGAGATGAACAGAACGCTTGACGAGCTGCTTCCCTTGAAGAAGATGGTTCACGACCTAGAGGCCTCGGTCAAGCTCATGTCTGACAAATACGATGCCATTCTTGGTGACGTAACCAGGCATGAAGGCGAGATTACATGTCTTACCGCTAGGGTTTCAAAGCTCGAAAAAACAGACTGCTCTGGTGTGGAACTGCAGCGCATTGCTTCTTCTGTAAATGACATTGAGTACCAGAGCAGAAAGCTGAACCTCGAAGTTCATGGTCTTAAGCACGTTCGAGACGAATGCATGCTTACAGAAATAAACGCTATCGCATCCAAACTCAAGTTCGACATGCTGAATGGTCAGTTGGTTTCGGCAATCCACAGGCTGCCAGCTAGAGCGGATAAAATTCCAGCCGTCTTGATACGTTTTGCGAATCAGTCGGTTAGAGATAAGTGGTTAGAGAAAAGGAAAGCGTTTCCGGCTCTTCAATCTGGCCTACATGTGATGGAAAACTTGACAGCGCAAAATAGGGCTCTACTTAAGAAGGCTAAGGAATGGGCGAAAGCGAATGAATTCCGCTTTGTCTGGCATCGTGGTGGCAAGATCTTTATTAGGAAGGAAGAAGGAGATAGCGCCCATGTGGTAAAGAATGTATCTGATCTAAATAGTCTCAAATGACGAGTTAATCTGCATGCCGTCAGTTCACCATGTCAAGCGGAGATTGGGTATCGCCTACAGAATTACTCGACTTCATCGGTTCGGAACACTGGCTATGCACTAAATGTTTTCATTTAAACTGCCAGTCTGCTCGAAACAAACATAATGAGCTAGATGTGTTTTTTTGGTAGTCTTAATTTTAAATTCGATTTCGTTATGTTATCTGAGACATGGTACAATCTCAGTTCTCTTGTTTGGCATCTACCGGGCTATCAGTGTTTCAACCAATTTAGGACTACCTCTCGAGGTGGCGGTGTTAGCTTGCTTGTTCGTGACAATATTAATGTCGACTACATCGAAGAATTCTCATGTGTCACAGACGACTACGAAGTTCTATCCTTTTTCAGCGGCAGAAGCGTTTACTCGGTGTTTATCGTCCACCTGTAGGCAATATTCCACGTTTCTTTAGTTTTCTCAAAAATTTCTTTGCATATGTCTACGTATAAGTATGACGTAATCTGGGGTGGTGACTTTAACATTGATCTCCTAGCTGACACGTGCTCAACTCGGCAATTTCATATCCTGCTTCAGTCGCATGGTTGCTCAAGCGTTATCTCTGTTCCAACACGAGTAACCTATGCCGCGTCAACTTGCCTGGATTTGTTTATCACCAATGTTTCAACGGCTATCATAAAAGCCGGCGTTCTTTCGTGTAACCTGAGCGACCATATGCCCGTTTCTTTCTGTCTCAAACGATGCACTGAAGAAAACGGAAAGCGTCTTTTCCCCAGCCAAGTGATTACACCAAACCGTCTCGAAACGTTTCGCGGATAGATTCAGTTACTTGACTGGAGCGATGTATATGCCACACAATGTGCACAATCAGCATATGAGGAATTTCTGCGTATTTTCATCACGTGTTACCAGGAAAACTTTCCTCTGCGAACTAGACGCAAGCGATCATCGCACATTCGAAAACCGTGGACCACGGACGACCTCTTTGCTCTATACATGCTCTATAACATGCTCTATAACCAGTTTGTTAAGTCTCGTAATATAACCGATCTATACATATTTAAACGCTACCGCAATAAGCTAACAAATGAGCTTCGGAAAGCCAAGGCCTCTTATGAATATGAATACTTCATGTCTTGTCAAAATGATAGTCGCAAAACTTGGAAAAAACTAAATGTTCTGTTAAACCTAGCGCCGTCGTCGCCTGCAAATATAGAGATTTTTAAAAATGGCATTATCATCCCGGATGAAGTGCTTCCTGATTACTTTAATAATTTCTTTGTTAATGCAGCTGGTTTATGTGTGCACAGAAATGCCACCCGCCATGTTCAGGTCAGGTGCCCCGATAGTATATTCTTATATCCTACTACTGAGTCTGAGCTAGTCCATTTATTTTCTGAGTTACGTAATACCACGTCGTGTGTCATTGACGGCATACAGATTACACCTGTAAAGCACGTCTTGAACATTATATCGCCTGTTTTAACATACATTTACAACCTCTGCCTGACATCTGGGGTATTTCCTGCCAAAATTCAGACAGCTAAAGTACTTGCACTGTTTAAAAAAGGCAATAAAACTGTGATATCTAATTACAGACCCATTTCAATACTTCCAGTATTTTCAAAAGGACTTGAAAAAATAATATTTCGGCGTATTTCAGATTTCCTTGAAAAACATAACCTGTTCACTGACTGTCAATATGCTTTTCGAAAGGGACGGTCGACCGAGCTCGCGTTACTAACACAAAAGGAACAAATATTGCGAAATTTTGAAAACAAGCTGCTCACGCTCGGGGTTCTTATCGACTTCAGTAAAGCGTTTGACTCTATTAACCATGAACTTTTATTAAAAAAGCTAGAGTACTATGGTATTCGTGGTATTGCTTTGGAAATATTTAAATCTTATTCAAATCAGCGAAATCAACTTGTTGAAATTAATGGCATCTGCTTCCAGTTCAAGGAAGTAACAGTTGGTGTTCCCGAAGGAAGCATATTAGGCCCCCTGCTTTTCAACATATACGTTAATGACCTTGTTCTTGTCGATAGTGAACCTAAATACATCATCTATGCAGATGACACTACGCTGCTTTTTTCATCGAACAACGTTGAAAGGCTGGTTTCAACTGCAAACTCTGTTCTTGAAAAAATACACAGATGGTCACAGGATAATGGCTTAAAAATTAACACTGACAAAACAAAATCTATTTTATTTCAACCAAAAAATAAAGGTGTGAGCTTGGAGACCGACATTATAATATGTTCTTCAAGAATTGAGCTTGTCAGTCTGCGAAGACATTAGGTGTCTTTTTTGACAGCCGTATGTTATGGACTAATCACATCGACTTCCTTGGAGGCAAACTTGCGCAAGTAGCTGGGGCACTCTTCAGCTTAAGACCGCTGCCACGCAAGGTCAAACTTCTTTTGTACAACGCTCTCTTCCTGAGTCACGTACACTACTGCTGCCTCGTGTGGAGTACGACGTCTGCTACAAACATAAACCGGTTATTCTTGCTTCAAAAAAAAGGCAATACGTAGTATCTGTAATGCTCCACTGGACGCTCACACTGCACCTCTATTCAAACAGTTGAACTTACTCATACTGCATTCTCTGTTGCAGTTGAGGCTGTTACTAGCCTATCGTAAAGAATCAAAACAAAGCCAGTCATGCATCACATCGTTAGCACAACTAACTAGAAACAGAACAGAATACAGTACACGGTCACCTGAACACTGGTATGTGCCGCACCCTCGCACTAACTATGCTCTTCAAATGTTGTACCATCGCTTACCAGGCCTATTAAACACGCTTAAATGTAATAACATAGATGTCACTTCCTGTCCTGTATCGCATTTATATGAGCATTTCAGTGACATTTGAAGACGATTTAATGGGTTGTTTGTGACTGTTTTCTGAAGTAGACTGTCGTCACATATTTCAATTTGACATTAGCCTCTGTCAAATCATGTCTTATTCTTTCCTACAATGATTACTTTGTTCTAGTGCTGCTTCTTTTGTACAATACTGTACACTGTGGATTCGCGTAGTTTTTATGATTTGTAATGTTTTTTCTTTTTTTTTTCATTGCACTTCTGTTTGCTGGTATACTGTCTCAGCCAACTTGTCATCGTTTTTTTCGCTTATGTATTTGTTTTGTCGGTTCTAAATCAGTGCCTGTGCCTTCTGCTGCTGCCCTCAGACCGGGTTTAAGGCCCGTCAAGTTGCTGCGAGCAACTTTTTCCTTAAGTCTCCCATAAGTTGTACGTTTATGGAAATAAAGGCATATTATTATATTAAACAATTAGTACGCAGAAGCTATAGTAAGCACGCATAGCAGGCGCCTGCCTTTAAACACATAGGACGTAGAAGCCAAGGAGGCTAGCCAATGTAGAACAATTCTTATTAACGAAGCGCTTCACAAAATCGACCCAGTGCTTTCAAGTTCACGCTTTAATGCATCCACGAAACGAAATTATTTTCGTGCAACGCTGGAAAATTGTTACAGCTAATCACAAAGGTTCTGACGAAATCCACCTAACCTGCCGGTAGAAAAAGTGCAACATTTGTCTAAGAAAAGCAAGGACCCAGCAGACTACAAGAAAGCTACGAAGCACGGAACACATCCGCCTCGACGCATCCTTCTGGGACGGAGTCATCTCTATAACAACTGTCGCCGCTAGAAATTGGCATGGTCCTCACGTCGGACAAGTTTTCTTGACGTTACTGCTCTTTTATTTGTTTCGGACAAATTAGATGACGGAGAGCAGCTCCAGAATGGAAACAGCATTGTCGCGGGGTTTTTGCGGTTCGCGTTTACATTGTGCTTGTTTTCTGCCGGAGGAGGACTTCCGCCGGAACCATTTGTAACGACCACGCCAGCTGGGACGCTAGCTACGCTTGTTCCAAGTAGTCTTCTTCCTGTTGCGGAAGAACAGCGCGTAAAGGCTTGGTCGGTGTTCTGACAGCAGCCAGCCAGCGCGCGCAAAGCAAACGTACAGCACAATTGGAAACTGGACGAGACCTTCGTTCTCGTGATTTACTTGATTTCCGCAACAACAATTCGTCGACTAATTTGCCCCTGGAATGCCTGGGAGGACAAAAATGGAGGAATGCTCAACACAATAAAGCGCAAACGTAAGCTTCGTTACTGACACCAACATGACAAGAATAGAAACAGCGTGAGCCCCATTTGAAAAATTGGTACAGATTAAGCATTTGCCCACGCAGGGCACTCCTCTCTGAACGATTATCAACCGTGAATTTTAGCAATAGAAATCGCGAAACTTGTTATAATTCGGCGATAGTAATTTAGCGGTACTTTCTCCAACTGGAAAGCTGGAGAAATACTGGCACAAGTACAGCAGGCAACAAGGGTATCATTTTGTTCTGTAGTGATAATAGATTCATGCAGGAGAGTGTTCTTTCACCAACTACACAGGTGTCTGTAAGGAAGACCCGGCCCACTTACACGATACTCAAAGCAATTGTGCAAACGCTTTGGAAAATGCATATTAGAGGAGTTGTGTTTAAACACAAACAAGTACTCCTACTTTTATTTTTTATTGCATGCCTGTGGGGGAGACATGAGCAAGAACGTTGCACCAGACGAGACAGTGACACAGAAAAGACAGACGACGATGAGCCTCCTTCGTTTTTTTTTTTTTTTTACTGTGCTTGCCCTAAGCGCTCAAATCTTCCATGTATGCGTACCAACAAGCATCAGTGTTGTAGTGGAGAGATGTACGCCTCTTTAAGTGGCACCAGCGACTCTTTTCGCATGAGTGCGTGCTAGTTATAAACCTCAAAAGCCCCTTCTATAAATAACCTTTATGAATGGAAATGAATTATCGCTACGTTATCAAGCGCTAATACTTGTGTCTCTGAGAGCGTAACAGCCTTCTCTTTCTTACATCCATATGTTTTGCTGTCCATTAATGTGCGTTTCATTTGTTCCACTAGGCTAAAAGCAAGAATAACCAGAGCGTTCTTGAAAATCTTCAAACTTTTCGCGGTCACAAATTAATGCAACTAAGCAGTCCTGGACACGCCAAGAAATTAAACAGATGGAAGCTTTGTTCGCCAACAGCCGGACCAACAGAAGATCAACATGTTGACCTGGCTGGCACATGCGAATGGGAAAATGGGAACGACACATATGGGCATATGCCATTTCTCCCGTGTATCTTTTTTTTCTTTATTATCACAACGGATTTAGAGCACTAAAAGTGAATCTGCTTCCGCTAAATCTTTGTTTACAAACTATATCATGCAGGTCAGGTTCATATTCACAAATGTTTTACATTTCGATACAAGCACCACAAAAGCGTAAATAACTCAACCAGTAATTCAAGGGTCGAACATTTCATCATTTTTCCCGTGTTTTGCTTAATGCCGTATACAATACGGCAAGCGCTTTCCAACTTCAGCAGCAACCAAATATTTCACTAAATATGTCAGCAGAAGTCAGTGAACGTGCTATAGTTATTACAAATATTTGGCTCGAGAACAGAATGTTTCCATTTGAGGAATATTGAAACTGTAACAAAGTATATGCTATGTATGAAACAAGCAGAGTCGTCGCTGTGACCGCTCCGCTCAGAAGTGCATGCGTTTGAGCGGCAAGGACGTCTGTCCGAGACGTTATTCAACGCTTTGTTACCGCTTGCCTGCTACAGGGGACATCTGTTCTTCACCCAAAGGTCATACAAATGTGCTATTCCGCCCACGTATTCACCGGCTGGAACGCATTCGTCAGTTAGGGCTACTATCGATCCTCAGCCAGCGGACGAATGGGTGTGGGACGAGGATAAACAAAAACGAAGGAACGCAGTCGTTTCTGTAAAGATTCATCGGTCAACAAAGAACCCAGGCGTGGCGACCCGGCGCGCGTTTTTTAGAGCTCTCCCTCTTTTTCCTGTGGTCAAGGAAGACAGTGCGAAGAAATCAAGACTTTAAACGCAGCTTGTACTACGTGTTCGGGAAGCATGGCCTTGAAACGAAGGTAAAAATGGGGACTGTTTGGCAAAACCTTCAATACCGTGGCGGCATCCCATTCAACGCTTGACAACTTTAATATACACGATAGATTAAACAATCTTTCGTAAACGTATGTGTGGGCTCAGCTTTCTTTTATAGTTCAATGCTATGAGATGATAACGGCGCAGTCCATCGGAAATGAATAGCTGGATAATTTTCTTTCGTGAATATTGTCTGTGTAGACTCCGAAACGTTACTGTTGTTCTGCTTAGCAAATAAACAAACAAAACAAGGTATGAAGAAAAGACTGATCAACCCCGCCGATGTTGTCGAAGTTATTGTGTATACCGCTCGGTTTTCACCTTGAATTGACGTTAACAGAATATTGACGTATACCCATTAGCAACAGTATTTCATGTATCGCTGGGGCAGTATAGTGCTGTTTTACAGCTATCGCATCATTTCTTCGCATTATTGATGAAACTACATTATCGTTATTTTAATTAGATTAAGCAAGCTTTTGTAATAAACTTTTTTTACGTTCTACCTGCCTCTGTAATTGATTGATTGATTGATTGATTGATTGATTGATTGATTGATTGATTGATTGATTGATTGATTGATTGATTGATTGATTGATTGATTGATTGATTGATTGATTGACAGGAAAGTGTGGAAGACTTCGAAAAGAAAGCTTCGCTTTTATATGGGCGAACGCCATTTCAGCCATGACCTTGTTGCAAGGCGCCAGCGTAAACAGCAAACCGCGAAGTTGCAGTATACTTCAGCGTTAAAATAACCTCCCGCACTTGGCTTATTGCACGCGTGTTTTGCAGCGCGCGCGTGGTTTGTAGCGTGCGCCACGCAGACATGCAGTGCTGACGTCAGCGCCTGTACTTCGGAGGCAGCAGCAGGCAATATGTTCAGGCATAGTAGCCTCTACGAGATGCAGCGGTCGCTGCAATCAACCTGCGGTGATTCTTCCACGTTACTCTCTTAAACAAACAGTTGTCTTAAAGTGTCATCAAATCCTTGTCGTCATCACTATGCCGCTGTCGTTCTTGCCGCCGTTTTCATTGTGTCCACATTGTCTTGTCTTCAGCACGGGGGAGTAAACACGGCTGCATAAAATGAGTTCGTGGTTGCAGAAATTTTAGAAAGCTGCTGTTTTATTTTTTCGCCTCCTGATCCAAAGGTTCTTATTTCAGCCTTTCACCCGGCAACATCGATTTCCATTGATCCTTTTTTATTCCTCTGTGCGTAAAGCACGTACAAAGCAAATATAAGTAAGAACTCGTACACTTGGTTGCGAGGCCTTTTAGAGGGAGGTGTGGCCCCCACTCGTAAAATGTTTATATAAACATTTAAGTTCAGCAAGGACTCCACAGCACTTTAACATGTAACGGCAGTAAGGGAACACTGTGCGTTTTCGTATTTCTTAATCTGAAATTTTTTGATCGGTGGTTTACAAAAACAATATAAAAAAGCCCACACAAATGTCTAACCTTCTCAAAGCGCTCATACGCATGGCTTTCAAACAACCACATTTCCGTGGGTTCCAAAGAAGGATGGGGCTGGCTATACTGAGGATACGATTACTACTCAGAAGATAAAGCACGGTTTTCGATGCTAATTCACGCGCGGCGGAAGTGTCCTACTTCGCTCAAGCTTCATCATAAAAGCCTTGGTCCGTCAGTCAGACGCGTCGACAAGAGAGGAGCTTAGAAAAACGGAGCAGACGCGCAACGTCTTTTTGTTTCAGAGTTTGTCCTTTGAGGTTTTACATTGCAAGGGACAGAGCACCAGCAAAAGGCATGCTTTCGAGAGTGCGCATTTTGCTAATCAATCAATACGTGTATCGCACGAAAAGAGCGAGATTTTGAATGACTCAGCGCCCATCTCACGAATACCGCATCGTTTATCTTCATGCGCAACTTCTTGCGTCCTACTCAGCTACTTCTTTTTCTCCTTTTGTTCGCTTTTCTTTATTTTCCACTTTATCTCTAGTCTACCAGGACATATCCCGCTAAGTGTTGTTTTCAAGCTGATGGGAGAGCGTAACCTCCACATCTCTACAAGGAACTTCCGACCGAGGCATGGGTCACAAATGTACCGCGTGAACAAGTTGTCTGTATCCATATACGCGTATGCGTGCGTCATAGATTCGTGATATGCCATCGAAAGTCGTTTAACATGTATATAAAACACACGGCACCGCACCTGTTGTACAGATTTGTCTACGAGTGCAGCAAAAACAAAGAATACAAAGTACAACAAAACGACAGCAAATTCAATGCAAACTGCAGTGTCTACAGATAGCTGTCGTTCCAAGCTAAGGGAAACTTTGTGTGCATTCATAATGAGAAAACAAAAGTCCGCAGAACGTCAAAGTGCGGTGCACGTAAAAGATGCATACGTGAGTTCTCCATTTTCGCGAGAAGTGCTGCCACACACGGCGCAGGCCTCGCGGGATATTCTGAGGACAGGGCTAATATCTGCTTGACAGCGCTAAAAGACACACAGAAACCAATTATGTGAATTTAACAAACAATGCAACCTTGCAATACATGCGCTCGCGCGTGGAAGTGCAGTGTACAACTGATTCTTCTAAGCTTTCCGCCATGAAACCCTGTCGCGCGACGCACGCAGTCAATTTTTCAATCATTCTATCCAGTAGAGATTTCTTTCTAAATAAAGTGCAAATGGCCGATAAATAAATGGAATTGGTGATTGTAGGGCTTTATTACGTCTGCATATTGACTTGTTCGTAGTTTATCGAGCGTGTCCTTGGAGACAAAATGTCATCTTCTCGCAAATATTTCAGAGGCGCGACCTATGGCAGGCCATTTGTTGGGCCAACCACCCTTTTCTTCTTTATTGATGTGGTATAAGGAGATGCTGACGCACAATATAAGGCACCGGCTACTCCTTAGCTCTTAAATGAGTCAAGCCTGCAACATACACGGTTCAAGATAGCATATCAATTAACGTTTTGTACAAGCACTAGAAATTGTCAAACAACGTTTTCGCAGTAACACTATGACGTTAGAAATACATGGTACATACGATATACAAGTTAAATTACTCCACAGTTCTGTAGAAGAAAGTCTCAGAAATGCAAATGATACTGTCGCCTAATAATAGTCTCTAGTCAACGGGTGGTGCATGTATCGTGTAAATGCACCATCACGCATAGTCACGCATATATAGTTTCCCTATGGTACTCCCTGTTTGGCAACATGTTCAGCACTCTTTCCTTAACCCGTGCTAACATTTGCGACCTGATAAAAATTCAGAAATCCATCGCAAGGGCCTGCCAGACATTCCGAGTTGCAACACACTTAGCAGAACATGAACGTGACTAACAATGTCAAATGCCCTCTTCATGTCTAGGAATACTGCTATCGTCAAGTTTCCAGGTGCACATACGTGTTCCACACAGGTTACTACATCCAATATTACATCCATTGTGCTTCTACACTTTCTAAAACCTGCTGAGTAGTTGGACAACACATCCATTTCATTGCACCACCATTGACGTCACGCGTCAATAATTTTCTCCATTACTTTTCATAGCAACCTGTCAAACTAACTCGGCAGAAGGATTCAAGGCACAAGGGCGTCTTACCCGGCTTTAAAATTGGGATGATTCGCGCGACTTTTCAAGAGTGAGGTACAGTTTCTTCTATCCACAGATTATTATGGACGTCTAAGAGAGCATTTGTACCTGTCAGTCCGAGGTTTCTTAGCATATTGTACGTAATGCCGTCCGGCTCAGCGGCAGACTTTTGGCGACATGATGCAATTGCACATTGAAGCTCGCTTAATGTGAAACCTTGATCTAATTTAAGATGTTGTGCCCAATAGCAAGCAGTACTTTTCTTCTTAGCTAACACTAATGAATTATCAAATTCTGCACACTGTGATAAAAACGCAGGTCTGTAAGTCTGTAAATAAGCTCGCGAAACTCATCTGCAGCTATTATCTCACACGTGTTCCGAGCAACAGCGAGAGCACGAAATGGACGCTCTGTGTTACAGGTCCGCTTAAAGAACGAATTGCTAGAAAACTTCGTGGGAAAGATGTGTGAGGAGACAGCGTGCTGCAGAAATCGCACCAGCAACGTTTGCCTAAATATTCCATGCGGCTGAGCATTACATTGTGAATTCACTGAGGGTTTTTGTATGCTTCATAACTTCCGTTCCGTCGGTACACTCTTTCGGATTGGCGTCTCATGGCTCTTAGGTGTTCATACTCTCCGTCAACTGAAGCGTAATCTTTTGTAATTCAGACCTTGTTTGTGCATATGTTCACATTATCCTGCAAAAATTCAGTAATTCTTTCAAGCGTCTATGTTGATTAATTTGATCCGTTAGACGGTACCGAAAAGCTTTCCAGTTGGTTAGTCTGCTGTAACGCCTGATATCATTGTACATGCTAGGGTGATTTACAAGGATGGGAAAATGATCACTTGCGCGCGTTTCCATATCTGTTGTCCATCCCACACCATTCACTAGATCTCGTGAACACAGGGCAACATCTGTGCAGCTTGAATAATTATATCAACGAAGAAATGGTGATCCATCGTTTAAAACATTCAAGTTGCATTTATCTATGGCGCACTAAATAGGATTACCACGTGCATCACAGTGATCACTGCCCAGATAATGTTGTGTGCATTGAAGTCTCCACATATAAATACATTATAACGAGCTATTTTGAAGATATCCACTAGCGCTTGTACTGCAATATTGTCACGTGGTAGTGACGGTTAAGAAGGTAGCAAAACTGTGATTAACGAAACGAGCATATTATTCGGTGAACTTGTGCCTTCAAAAACAGGCTACAGTCAAAGAACAACGGTAGCGGCGAACACACTCGGCGATCGTCGAAAATCTGATCAGCGGGTCCAGCGCGTCGGCTTTTATACAGCAGTCATCGAATGTTCCAGACTAATCGTTGGGACCCGCGTGCCTTCCACAATGTTCTACACCATTCGCGTCACGCGATGAAATCAGATAACACAAGGTTCGGCGACAACAGACAGCGGATAGAACCATCGATAACTTTCCAGAAACTTCTAATACATGCAGGCGCGTCTCGCGCTGTGCGATAACATTTGTTAGGTGGCGAAACGGGGTCGCCCGATAAATATAAGTACACGTGTCAATATGGTTTGATGGTTGTAGATCCAGAGTAATAACTGTTAGGCACAGCTTACCAAAGGACACTTTAAATGCGATGAAATCCGGAAAGTCTGAATCACTGGACTGAATGTGATAATATGGTAAGTCCTTTCTGACGCACAGGAGCACTCTGCTAACAGCACTATTACGAGACGTTTTGTATATCACATAATTCGAGACGCGAAAATCGTCACTGATTTCCGCCTCTTGAATGCAAAGTATTGGGAAGTTGTACTGTACAAGCCGTTTACGAAAGTCAGCCCACTTTCTCCGAAGACTGTTGGCATTCCACTGAAATATGGAGACATTTTTGTAGCGGTTATTCTTGTGCTGCTTGTCACAGATTTGGCCCTGATTTTTGACACAATAGTGCTTCCAGAGGCAACAAGGTTTTCACAGATACAACCATCTGACACCATGCTAACCAAGCATAGCGAATATTACTGACATATTTTCATTTGCTGGAGTACATTCATACACATCTAGGAGATTAGAAGCATTACTCACAAGGCTACGTTGCCGTATACGCAGACAAATATTCCACTTCGCGTCGTTTGTCTGGTGCCCATGACTGTGCTGATCCTCTGATGAAGTTTAAACTATGCAAATCGTCCTGCCACCGCATCTATCATGAAAACAGCTGTTACTGAAACTTCGCTTCAATGAACATCGCTTTGTTTGAACACACTCGTTATAATTCCTTCCGGAACCTCTACCACCGTAACAAGTATGCTCTCGGTGCTGTTCGGAATTGTTTTGATTCATCGCGGTTACCTTACCAAACTTTGTTTCTTTAATATTTGTTTTCTGATGCTTCGTTTACCTTTCCGCGGTGGAAACTTGGTTTATTGTCGAGAAAAGCTAGAGCGAATAAAAAGACAACTTACGCGGGAAGAGCCAAGCGGCTCACGTTGCCGCCCGTGAACATTGCCCCCGGGCAACTCCACCGTCAGAGCAAGAAGAAATGATACAAAAAAGTATTACAACATTCTAGGACATTACAAGAAGAACAGGAGGGAATATCCACACTCACACATCAAGCTTAAAAGAGAAGAAGCCGTCATACTACGCCGACTTCAGTTGGGCAATTACCTCCACGGCACTCCACTACATGGGATGTACCCGTCATCATTCACAAGAGACTGCCAATTCTGCAATACACCAAACACGCTTTACCACATGGTCTGGGAATGCAAAAAGAACCCGCGGATAGTGCCTATTCAAGCAGCAACAGAAGACCACAGCTGACAAGCCCAAAACCGGAGGACCAACTACTGCTGCGGAGCAGGGCCAGGCTATCAGCACTGACCCACGACTACTTGGAACAATGTGGCCGCCCACCTTCGAGCATGAGCAGCTTGATGCCGTAAATAAATTTTATTCACTCTCTTTCCGTGTGAGTTGTATTTTTGCTTTTGCATATGTCCTCGTCAGCAACGCAAGACCGACTAACCCAACATTTAATTGTTCTAAACTTGGCGTTTTTTAATCAATTCTTACGGCACCTGTTTTCCTTTCTTCCTATTTTCCGACCTTTTGTTTACATCAACCGATTCTTGGCGTATGTCCACTTCACTCAAGAACGACGATAACATCAACTGCTATCTTATTCGTTTGATCGCAACCGCCTCAATGAAGCACTATCGGGCGGCTCTTGCGCAATGTACGCAAACGGTAAACAAGAATATCGGACGGAAAAGGGTGAATTGCTCTCTGCTGAAGGCGCCACTCTGTCGCGGGCACGGGTCGGAAGAGTTGCGTGGCACCCTGCCAATACACCCAGAAAAAACGAAGAAAAATGACCTTGAACTCAATATCGGTATTTCGATGAGCAGGACACTTGTCCCGGAACGCGAAATGGTAGCAGGGTTGGTGGTTATATTTAGAGAAGAGAAAATGTTGCGGGGCTGAAGATTCCAATGGCGGCTCGTCGATTGTCCATGTTGAAATACTTGTGCAGCACAAAGAATTCTATGGCGCGAGAATAGCACGTGGAAACAGGGGTCCGGTGCTACACACAGTTCAGGTAAGTTAAGTTTGCCCTACAAGTAAAGAGTGACGCACTAGCCTTCCTCGAAAATTATTGCCCTAAAATGAACACCACCTTTGAAAGTTCTTCTGATAAAAAAAGAAAACAAAAGATTTCTAGACTGCCTTCACAAATTCCCTTATAATTTTTAGTTATGAAAGAAGGGTACGGTCGTGTGTCTGTGTTCATGTACCCGCCTTGTGTCCTTGTCTTCTTTGCGCTACACAAGCATTTTATGAATGCGACAACCTGTCGGTACGTGTTCGCAACGCGTGCTTCATATTTTTATAATCTTGAGAGTAGGGGTGTTTAAAAGTGAGACTGGCTTTGTTTGGCAGAGGGATGCCACTCTTTGTATGGTTTGCACCTTGCCACAATTTGGATAGATAAAGAATTCTTCTTTTTTACTTACATCGCCTTACAGAGATAACTGTTCACAGGCTACCAGCGTTGTATTGAATTGTTCTTTTCATCGATCACATAAAATTGGTTTTTATCCTGACCACCATCATGGCCACTGAATTAGCGATAAAGAAGAAACCCTTCGAGCACCGAATCATCTGTGTAAGGAATTGAACTACGTTATATCAAGTGTGTAATATAATGAAAACTTCTCGTACGGGATCTTTTATACAGAAGCGTTATATGTAATTATTATCAGCAAGAAGAAGAAGACATCACCAGACCTGTACAGCTTTGCGGTCACAAAGCTTTGCGGTCGCATTGTTTTACAGTCGCAAAACTACAACTTAGTCCTCGAAGTGCCGCGAACACCATGCAGTATTTCTCCCAACGATTAGCTCTCTGCACACTACAGTATATGAAAAGCATTCCATTATTTTAATGAAACCATGCTGGTGGAAGAAAGCCTCTGAGAATTTCATGAATATTACGTTTCATGAAAGCAGAGAGGTAACATAGCGAGCTGGGGCCTTGATAAATGCGATGTCTTCAACTAGTTGGCAGCATGGTCAAAGTGGGCGAGAAGAGATGGGGCGTAAACGCCAACCAAACCCAGGAGACCGCTGCAATGAGTTCAACCTTCAACCATTGACCTGTCGGGGGACGCCTCGGCAGCCGCTTCTTTCGTGCCACTCGCAGTGAAGAAGAGGGCGACAGGGCGACGTGCATCTGCGGTAACAAAGGCTGCAGCATCACAGTTGTAAAGCCTCAACGCGTGAACGCTCATCTCATCGAATTCGCACGGAGAAGGCGCACCCGGCATCTCCCAGCATTTTGAGATGGCGGTCACGTCCGGGACGCTGTGTGCGCAACGTCTTCTTCTCGTGAAACTGGAACCAGTGGTGCAATACCGAGCTTCACACTTCCATTTTCGGAGCCTCGGTGAACACGTGGGGCTGGGGAGCACGGTCGACGTCTGTGTTCGTTCCCCTATTCCCATGCAGCAGAGGCGAAGGTTGATGTGCATGGAGCCGTGGTCGGCCTCCTCGTTCTTCACGGCTGCGAGTTGGCCCTGTACAGAAGTGACAGTTTCTGGCCGGCGGCCATTGATGTCATCAATCATTGGCGACCAAGTTCCCCTTGAAGTCCCCGCTGACTCCTTTGAAACCTTCAGCATTACCACTTGTTGGGCGTGTTGGTAAACTGATTTGGAAAGCATATTTACCACCAGCGAACAAGGACAGAAGGGAGACGACACGACAATGCGCTAAAGTGGTGTAACGCATTGTGGTGTTGTCTCCCTTCTGTCCTTGTTCGCTGGCGCTAAATATGCTTTCCTTTGAAATGACTGAGCAAGATTTCACGTGTGTGTGAAAACATTTATGGGAATGAGGTCCGGAGGCTCGAATTCTTAAGTCAAGTCGGGCCGCTCCCACGATGGCACTGTCAGGCCAAGCCTTTCAGCGACATCATGGACCCTCTGGATGCCCCTTAGTTGGTCCTGAAACAATGGGCTTTGAATCCTTTTCTCCAACTGTGTCAATTCTTCAACGAGGTTAGGGAGAATCGCGGGGCACCCCGCCAGCATATGTCTGATTCCAAGGATGCCATTACAATCGTTGCAGTCCATCTTAATCTCCCTCTCTGGATATATTTTATTAATGGTGTACGGTGTCGATATGTACCTGTTTGCAATAAGTGCAGTGAGACTGCCTGAGTCCTGTTCAGTTTTGAATGTGGCAATGGGAATTGCCTGCGTCCTAAATAGTAGTGTTTGGTAATGTCATTGTATGTTATTAAATGATCTCTAGATTCTCTGGCTTGATGGTGAACGGCTCGGTTGTGACTGTCACGGTTAGCAAGTCCTCGTGCCAAGTCATGAGCAACCTCACTGAGGTTTATCCGAGTCTCGTCCACTTTTCGCATGTGCGCAGGAAACCATCGAATTTCAGTTCTCATAATCCCAATGTTTTCAAAAAGTTTAGCTGCAACACCAGCTACGTAGCCTTTATCAAAACACTTTATAGCGGATTTCGAATCACTGTAAATGCAGGCCCACTTATTACTCCTGATGGCTAGAGCAATTGCCACTTTTCCGCCACCATGGGGTCCTTGGTAAAAATAGTGATAGCATCTTGCACCTTCCCTTGATAATTTGAGACAATTGCCGTATATGCTTCTTTACCTTTCACCCAGGCTGCATCAACTATAGCTGCCAATTGGTTCTGCTGTTCTATTTCCTGCAAGAGTGCTTTAGCTCTTGCCTTTCTCCTTTCGACATTATATTCTGGATGCATGTTTCTGGGGAGAGGGTTGGTTGTGATCTTGTTCCTAACGTCAGTCCTTAATTCTACTTCAGCCTCTATTGGGCTCCTTGATGTATTAAGTTCTGCACCTATTGCCTGTAATATGTTCCTGCCAGCTCGTGATTTTGTCAATCTTTCGTGTTGCGCTAGCTGTTGGGCCTCCGCGATTTCTTCCATTGTGTTGTGCACCCCTAGACTCATGAGTTTGTCAGTTGCAGCGTTACTGGGTATCCCTAGGGCTACTTTAACGAGCTTCCTGAGCATCACATTAAGTTTGTTAAGTTCATCCTGCTTCCATTTGAATAATCCAGCCACATAAGTGAAGTGACAGAGAGCAAAGGCGTGTATTAGCCTCAAAGCGCTGTCCTCTCCTAAGCCTCTGTGTCTATTGGTAATTATCCTTAGTAACCTAATGACTTCATCTGTTTTATTCGAGATATGTTGTATTGTTCTATAGTTAGCATTGTTTCCGTCTATGTGATACCCAAGAACCTTGAATGTTTCAACTAGCCTGACTGCGAATCCTTCATGAGTGTATAAGCATACTCTTGGCTCATCTTTCGGAATGTAACCTCTTGGTTTGCGACCTTTTCTGCGATGCTTAATGACCAAGAGTTCTGATTTGGCTGCCGAGCATTTCAACCCCATGTCTTTCAGTGTGTTCTCTACAACATATAAACTTTCCTGTAATCTGGTCTCTGTCTGTCCTACATTACCCTTGGCACTCCATATGGTTATGTCGTCGGCATATACCACATAATGTATACCCTCAATTTTCTCCAGATTTCTTGCAACCTTGGACATTGCTAAGTTAAATAGCATCGGTGAGAGCACAGCCCCTTGTGGAGTGCCCCTGTTTCCCAAATTCTTAGCTTCTGATTTAAGCTCACCCAGCATGAGTTGTGCAGTTCGATTGCTAAGAAAGTCCTTAATCATGTTAAAAAGTCTCTTACCTAACCCCATCTCCGAGAGGACGCCAAGTATTGCCTTATGCTTTATACGATCAAAAGCTTTTTCCACATCCAATCCCAAAAGAGCTTTCATATGCGCTGGGCTGGCCTGTATAAGTTGGTGTTTGATCAACAGCATAGCATCCTGAGTTGACAGCCCGGGACGAAAGCCGATCAAGTTGTATGGGAGGATGTCGTTCTGCTCAACGTATTTAGTGAGTCGATTTAGGATGACATGTTCCATAGCTTTGCCTAGACAGGACGTTAAGGAAATAGGACGAAGGTTGTCCAGAGTGAGTTGTTTTCCTGGCTTTGGTATGAGGATAGTATTGACCACCCTCCATTCCTCTGAGTATACCCGTTTTCTCCAACACTCATTGAAATGTTCAGTTAAATAAGAAATTGATTCATCATCCAGATTTATTAATATCTTGTTAGTTATTCCGTCAGGTCCAGCCGCCGATCTACTATTAAGACTGTGAAGAGCTGCCCTCACTTCACTCTCAGTGAAGTCCCGGTCAAGTTCTTCACATATGCCTCCCATATATTCGGGGCCCTCATCTTCTTCGTTTGGTTGTTTAAGTGGGAGATATTTGGCGGCGAGACTATCCATGATATCCTTCTGTGTTTTATCTTGGCTTTCCTGATGAACCAACTTAGATATAGCTGTTCTCTTGATTGTCCTTGTTTCATTTTCGTTGAGCAAGTGCTTGAGGAGTTTCCAGCTACCTCCATGCTTGAGTCTACCATCAGCCGAATTACAGATCTCATCCCACTGTTGCTTCACGAGAATCTTCGAGGGATCATCAATTTCTCTGTTTAATTGCGCAATTTTTTTCCTTAGCCTTCTGTTAAGTCTCTGTGTTTTCCATCTATGTAATATAGACTGTTCGGCCTCAATCAGGTGCGCCAGCCTGCTGTCCATAGCCTCAATATTTTCCTCTGTCCTGATTTCTGTAGTGGCCTCTTTGACGTCCTCTCTGAGCTGGGTGACCCACGTCTGAAGGGGATCCTGCTCGGCATCTAGAGGCCCCACTTTCCTTCTGTTCGCCCTGATTTTTCTGAACTGATCCCAATCAGTGAATTTGAAGATTCTAGTTTCCTGTCTCGGTATGCGTATGGTTATGTGTATGATATAATGATCGCTCCCGAGATCCATGTTTGAATTTTCCCAATTGGCTCCTCTTGAGTTGTTTACGAAAGTAAGATCTAGTGTGGAGTCCCTGCTTGTGGATGTGCCACAAAGGGTGGGATACGCCGGATCAGTAACCAAGCATAACCCCAAATCCATGGCAAGACTCCATAGCTCCTCTCCCTTCTTTGTGTTCCAAGCGTATCCCCATGTGTGATAGAGAGCATTAAAGTCCCCTCCAATAATGAGCGGGGAGTTTTTGGCAACTGAAAGCACATTGTTGAAGAGTGCTCTAAACCTCTGTCCCATGTCGTTAGGACTGCTGTAAATATTCAAACAGAAAATGCTTTGCGTCTTACCTCTGTTCCTTTTAAGAATTATCTCAACTAGAATAAATTCAAACCTGGAATGTCTAAGATGAATATCATGCTCAATGTATGGCAACTTTTTGTCGATGAGGGTCGCCAACCCCCTTCCCCGTTTTTTTTTTTGTCTCTACATATAACTTTGTACCCAGTAAGCATAATTTCGTCCGCTAAGGTTTCCTGCAGCATAATTACTTTTGGCCTGGCCTCAGATGACCTGTCGCAGTGCTGCTTTTTTGTGTTGGAACCCGCGACAATTCCATTGCCATACGTTAAATCCATGATTACTGTCCATTGTTATTAGGTGAGGCTGCCCTTCTATTACCCACTACTTCCCGCTTTGTGATGGCCCCCGACAATCCAGGAATGGACTTTATAATATCCGCCTCCGATGGCAAATACTCATCGTCGTCGTCCCCTCGCGTCTCAATTTTCCTAAGTCTTTTCTCCGCCGTTAGTCTCCATTTCCGCAATTTATCCATATTAAAGTTGGTCGTTTCCACTCTCTTATCGCTTTAATTGCATCTTTTATTTCACTGAGGGCTGAGAAGACTGACTCATCCTCGGAACTCACCGCCCTCTTTTTAGGGGCAAGAGAGCTCGATTCTCCTGGATCGCTGCTTTTGCTTACAGGTCTATCTATCTCTACTCTAGAAGGGCTCGACTGGTCTTTTTTACGAAGCTCTACTACCTGCCTGGTCAATTCTTCATTAGCTTTTCTTAAAGAAGCTACTTGTTTAATTACCTGCTCTATTCTGGCATCATTGTCATCACCCACAGCCGCCGAGGCGCCCCCCAACAACCCTCGCCATACCTTTGACTTTGTCAGCCCAGGTGGTTCCTGGCGTAGTCTTCTCGCCAGGTATTGAGTCTCTTTGCACGAAGCGCACCTGCGCTTCCTTTGACTTGGAGCGCCTTCTCTCCCTGGATAGTGAGCGATGCCTGGATCTGGTGCGACCCCTAGAGCGCGAGGGCTCCCTGGCCTCGGGGCGATGGTTGGGCGCCAGCTGTTGCGCTTCCGACTGCACTCTTGTTGACGACCGAGTCCTGTTGCGCTCTCTTCGACGAAGTCGTACGACGTAAGGGATTTCAAATCTTTGCTTGCAAAACTTGTCGCCGGTAGGGTGATCGCCTTCACAAAACTTACACTTAGGTACACACACATGTTCATCTCCTGGGTTGCGAGTTCCACATCCCCTGCACTGAACAAAGTCACAGTGTTGGACACACATCAGAGCGGTGCGCGACCCTTCCGCAGGTGAAGCAGACGTCGAATTGCTTCCTGTAGAGGTAGCATCTCACTAGTGTGGATCCGTACCTGACAAAATTGGGCTCTTTGAGTCCATCGAAAAGTACGATGACCGATCCCGACGTCTTGATGCGCTTGGCAGCCAGCGCAAGTGGGTTCAAGTCATGCACGATGTTTCTTGTTATTATAGCTTGCGAGTCTCTGATGTCCACTCTTCGGACGACGCCTTTGAATGTGGCATGTGGTGCCGCTTCGTATGCATTTCCCTCGTATTCCGCTTCCATAATGTTGAAAGACTTGATTCTAACGTACTTCACAGCATGTTCGGGCTTAGGTGTGCTGACTACGATGATATTTTGAGTGAAGTTCGGGCAGACAACATCTTCACGGGCCTCCTCGTCTGTTAGGCCGGACGCCTCGATGACTGCGGAACCAATCGTGGTGGTGCTCACCTTGTTCAAATTGAGCCCTCCTCGAGGTCGTATAATGATTTTTCTGTGCTCCTCGGGCAGTTGAGGCATCCTCGAAGCTTTGATAATCCGATTCTTGACCATTCCGCCGACGGCGGTTCCCTTGACTGCATGCTCTCGCTGATTACGTGGCAATGTGCTGTCCTGATCCACAGCCTTTGTGCTAGCTCGTGATCTTCGGCCAGCCACTACTTGCCAGCCGTAGTCGTCCTGACCATTGTTTCCTTCATGTCCAGTAAAATCTTCATCTTCCATGTTTGTATCCGCCATGGCTGCGGTCAGGTGGGCTTACTAGGCCCAACAAAGGCCCTACTCCTCACTAAGGAGCAGAAAACGTTCCGTAAGATTGTGAAAAAACAAGCCCCACCTCGAATTTTGGTGTCAGTAGATTCGCCGTCGCTTCGCGGATCCAGTGGTATGCTTCTTTTCGTTGCGCTCTCAAAACTGACGAGCGGAGCATGGAAAAAGAAACGGAGCCGATGCTTCCACGTCTGCACTGACGGTTGATTGCCTACCGGGCAACATTTCAAGCTATGTAGACATTTTTACTTCGAGTAACCTGAGGTAATAAATATCCAACTCCCAACGCCTAGGCAGACTCTCGGAGCGGTTACGTTTAGTTGCATGTCTCACTCGCTCTTTTGATGGACAATGCTCGTCAATGTTTCAAAACTAGAACGGCCATCACGAACAACCTAAACTCGTTCGAGGATACTTAAGAAAAGATGCGGTGCCAGAGAAAGACAAGGACCAAAGGGCATTTGTGATGACTTATTCATCATGCCCATATTTCACTGGGTTTGCATGTTCCTTCATCGTGCATGTGTGGTAAACTTCTTATATTGATACTTATGTCTTAAATAATATTTACTTGAAAGTTTGCGCTTGTCCGTGTCCATATCCTCTCGTCCTTGCCAGCGTTTGGCGCAGCATCATTTCTTAAGCTTTATGAACTAACTCGTCCAACAACAAGATCTATTGAGCTATCTTTCGAGTATGTCTGTGGGTCTCAAGATTAGAATTGGAAAAGTGTTAGTCTAAATCGCTGAAGTGTATTTTTTGTTCTCATGGCACAGCTGCGCTGGTATAGACCTACCACTGCAGCAGTGGAAATCGCACGTGGCACACGAGTGTCCGCACAAGCTTTGTTTTCAAGTGAAGGGGGATTACTAAACTTACATATCAAAATTCGCCAAATAGCATTTGCGGTAAACTTATAGCCCCGTAGAAAGCTTTCATCCAGGAGCAGATTGAAAAAGTCGGCGGCATTGCCAATTTGTGCATTGATTTCTATTCATACTGCCCATGTAGGTGCAAAACTTCTTGAAACGGGGCCACAGTGACATCACTGTTCTGGATTTTGCTCTTCTCTATAATGCACGAATGAAAACTAATACAGGACAGGCGCTATATCTGGTCATCTGCAATAAATGCCTGCCAACTGTTTCAGTTTTTTTTATTTGCTTCTTAGTTTAGCTGTCGCGTAGCTGGAGGCTGGGAGCGCCTTTGGCGCCATCACTTTACCCGGATTAACGAAAAACTCCCCTTCTCTTACTCTCGGCGTTCATTCTCCAGCGCAGTTATTATGGCGTGAATTAAACGAACATTCCTCACGCAAACAGCATTAAAATTCCTGAGCGCACACGCGCTTTCTTGTTATAAAAGAAGGAAGAGCCTCGTAAAAAGAGCGAGAGAGAAAGAAAGAAAAAAACACGCAGCTATTATTTTGCGCAGCCAGAGCCAGGTCATCCTGTTTAATATTATTCCCTCTTTTCCTTTTTGTTCAGCACCTGGTGAACAAATTACCTTCCTTTGGAGAAAGAGCGGGGATGTCTTTGATGGCCCAACAAAAGCCGCGACCGAGCCTCTCATTCGAGCCATCCCCCGTCTTCACTCTTTTTTGTCTCACTCTCTTCACTCACTCGCCTGATTATTCGCATTAGAGGGCGTCTAAACGAGAAAAGTGAGAGAGGAATGGAAAAGAGTCGGAATGACTGCTTGGTTCGACGCCGCATGGTAAATTCGAGAAGTTTTGTTTTGATTCACGCTGCGCCCTTGATAAGCTGAGTTTACGCTCCAAAAGTCAGCTTTTCCTAGCCTAGCGTGCCTTCAACGTCGATGATACGCAGTGCGCGCTTTGAATCATAAACCATGTGGGGGCTTGCTTCACTTTCGTCAGATTTTTGGTAATCTCTGCTTCAACGATATTATCTTTCTTTTTTCATTTTGCCGTAGCTTCAGCCTGTGCAGCTGCATCAATTGTCTTTAATAGTTTGCAACCCTGGTGGAAAGTTTTATCCTCGACGGCTCCTTCTTTCTTTCTATATATTCGGACCACCGTAAGCTCTTTCTTTCAACGTTAGACGCGTTTCTGTAAAACAGTTGATATTTGTTAAAGTCGTAAACATAAGAACAGAGCATCAAGTCACTCGGTGGTATGCTTCACCAGTTTTATCAGCACACCTGTGGTGGGCGCACTAAAATTAAAGCTTATATTATTTCGCTTTCTTAAACGACAACCTTACAGACAGGCAAACGAATAACATGTATTGTGACACATTTCTAAATCAATTTGTGTTGTGAAAAATATCGATTGAACCACTACTTCTAAGCGCTGCACATTAAGCACTATGGAGGCAGTGGACGAACCGTGACATACCAACGTTAAGTAAAAAATATAGTGTCATAAAGAAAGCAGTTCATTTAATAGAATGATGTCATAAGAACAAGGGCTTAGTAATTGCGATATATAACATATTTTTGGCGAATAAAGTTTACCAAAGACGAACAGTTCTTACAAAAAGAAACCATGTGTATCCGGCGTGTGTTTTCTGAGACATTTGCAAAAGCACTCGATATCACTTTACTCATCAAAAATGGCGCTTTTGAAACGCCGCGCCCGTATTACGAAAGCTCAGGACAGCGAGTACCTCCACTGGTTTTCTTTTAAACTTGCAGCTGCAGGTAGATAAACTAGTCCCTGCTAATCACACTTCCGAGCATACATTGGATTGGCAGGACAAATAGTGAGCGAGCTCTTGAAGAGTCTCTCTTTCAGCCTTATCTTCGGTATATAAGCAGCCGAAACAAACTCTTATTTTCATACGTCAGTAGTACTATTCGTGGCGGCAGCAAGTAACCAAAAAACTTGACATCCACCTGTATGTAGTCCGAAGTTACAAAGAGTATGAAAGAGACCTTTCATGAACCTTCCTCCACCTTGTGGAATTCTGCAGAACTGATCTCCCAATAAGTAACACATGTCACAACATCAGCGGCATGAAGCAGGCTTTGTGAAGAATGCTTCGGGCATGGCCATAAAGCTGACGAGGATTTTCTTTTCGTTTGCCAATATTGCCATGTTATCTTTGCCGGGTGAACAACAGAAACCGTTGGCACAACAGTGAAAGGGTTCCTGATACGAGCGAATAGCGATGAAAAGAACGTGCATAATTTGACAAACAACAGGGCCCGTTTTTGCCGTTTTCGTGAGGTGCTGTTCGTGGCACTGTTTTCATGCTGTAAATGGGAACTCCGTTGCCGCACCGTTAACCTCATGAAAGACGCTTTGTGCACTAAGAAACCACTCTGTGCCACTGGCGCTGGCAATTACCTGAGTTGAAGCCGAAAATTATGCAAAAATGGGTAAATAATACGGTAAACCAGCGTGTGCAACTGCGAAAAAGCAAGAAGAGTAAGGAGGTAACGTCTATTTGCGTGATGTGCCATGAAGATTACTGTCCGTTCTCATAAACGGCTTTTTATTTATATAGCGCCACTCCTGAAGCTCTTTACGATACTGTCTTTGTGCTGCGTCCTTTTCTGCACTCGAGCATTATCTTCACAAAGCCACTGAGGTATACTAGCAGATGCGCGGTGTTGGTTCGAACTGAGAAGTCAGTGGCGACACTGTGCGTCTGTCTTTTCGCATCACGTGATCTTTTTTAAAGTGGGCGTCTGTTAATACTGGACTTTACTTCAGGGATTTCCGCCGTTTTCTACCTGCAACAAAAGGAGCGTGGTCAACACGTGGACACCAACATAAAATTACTTTTTTTAGACAGGAAGGCGTGCAAGCATTGTCCTATCTGAGACCTTCCTCTCTGAAATGTAGCGCTCCAGCCAAATGCGCTTCGAAAACGTTTCTTTTCTCTCGTGGTATTTGCTCAATTTTTTCTCAGAGTAATAAAAATTATGCGTGGTTCTGCTATCGCAAACACCAGAGACCAGCGGAGCTGGGGGAAGGCCAATAAATTCGTGCCAAACCGCACACAAGACACATGAGCGCGGGCAACGCGTCCCTACGTCGTCCGCCAAAGGCGTCTACAACGGCGTCCGCGATTCGCGTGGCCAACGCCGTAGTAGACGCAGCGGTTGTCTCCGCTCTGTACGTAGTGGCGGGCGAGGAGGACATCGAGGCACCCTAGCAGCCGCCGGAGAAGAACGCCCCTCCTCCCTCGCCTGACACCCCTGCCTCGAGCGCCACATGAGAGGGCACGCGTCCGGGCCGCGTTCCTCACTCGCGTGCGCGCCGCTCCTTATCCCCCGCTAGGTTCCACCCGCCCTGGCTGCGTGCTGCACGATGCTATCTTTATATTCTGCTATTACTCTCTCCCATCTCTCTCTCCCCAAGCTCGGCCAAGCTGTGCACATCAAGACAAACCCAGCGAGATTCTAACAGCTCCACTGTAGTATCGTAAAAGCGCCACGTCCATGCCAATGAAGCGCAGGCGATTCGAGTAGCAATGGCTCGCGATGCATTTGTTCTTATTCGCGCCGCAAGGTACCAGGCAATCTTGAACCGGCAACAATGGAAGAGTAGTGAACGAAAAAGCGCAATGTAGTCGTTGTTCGCGAGGCCATCGCCTTCTCTACTACAGGTAAAGAGGAAGTGCTTTACAGCCCTTGACTCTCGCTCACCCCCTCCACCTCTACAAGTAAGTTGTAAAGGAGCAACGACTTGAAAGAAGTTAAGCGGTACTTGCAGCTGTTTAGTGTCAACACGTAAACTCAAAGCTCTGTAAACGTGCCTAGCAGCGTGTAATAATAATCTAGCAGATCATGCAGGACATATGTAAGAAGAAGAAATAAGAGACAAGTGTTCTTTATTTAAGTGCTGTCTTCTTCCGTAAAGACTTCCCCTTTGCGTCTTATGCCGCATTTATAAAAATAACGATTGCTTTATTATTACTATAAATAACTTTCGGCCGCTGCTGATTGGGTAGGGCCGCTCGTCTCCTTCTCTCTTGCACAGCTGCATCCAATCAGCAGTGGCCGAAATGGACAGTCCGCTAGGTGAACTCTTACAGAATACCCCCCCCCCCGGGTTCACCCCCTTTTCTTAAACTGCCTTCCAGACTCTATTTCAGCCCAACTTGAGAAGGCGGATAGCAACATCAGCCCTCAAGCTGAGTGTTCACAGCGTTTTTGTGACATTCCACAGTGATTCTAAGCGGTAAATGTTGTAAACAGTTCACCGCAGCATCTATGCTCAAATGCACTGGAGAAAAAGCGTTTTTTTAGAGCAACTCCTTGTCAGAGGAATGACGTAGAAGCAATAATAAAACACAGTATCCTTTTTTTAAGGGCCGACGCTTTATTTCATTCGATGACCTCCATGAAGGCATCCATGTCGAGGGCAGTTTGCGAATGCGGGGTTCGATCTCCATCGTCCACATCGTGGCCCGCTGCGTTGCCAAGGGTTAATTGCTGTCTTTGTCTGTGCAGCTCGGTACCAACCTCTTTTCGACCCATGCGCAGGATGTTATTGCTGTGGAAAATTCTTTTAGACTACATTTTAGCTTAAGTGCTGCCTTCGTCCCCTCGGAATTTTCTCAATCTTGTGTTCTCTTTGTTCTCTAGTGTAAATATCACTTAGAGAGAAGCCCATTTTTGTGCGGCATCAACAACGCCTACTCTCACTCATCTCTAACTCTTCCTGCGCCCACCCCCTACACCAATCATCTTGCGTGCCATCCACTTATATTTACTGACGAGTTAATTGAACCCGACCGTTTATGTACCGGCCTCGCTTTTGTAACCTTGGCTTCTCACAACGCGCATCAAGTGACACGCATAAAGCCGTCGAATGGACGTAAATTTATATATAATGCAGTAAATAAATATAAAACTACACGAAATTGATTAGATGTCTTTTTGTCTTATTACGCCAGATTGGGGCACAAATTGCACATGCGCTGCCGGGTAGAAACATTAGCATTCAGAAATGCATAATATAGATTTAAATTCGAGCGAAGCTTTTTAAGCACTTGTATTTGTTGGTATATTCCACAACTTGAGACTCTGATGCTCGATGTAAGTTCACTACGCAAGCGTGAAAAAAAAACTTCAAAATTACCCATGCCATGCTTTATGGCTAAATGATGCGACTGCTCTTCGAAAGATGTCGCTGCGGTGTTTGTAATCTCTCTCACTTGTTGACGGAAGTCAATTCCTGTCAAGGGGCTGCGAGTATTTCACTACGGGATTCGCTTTCGTCTTTTATAGTGATTCATTCCGGTAATATGCTGGGAACTGCTAAGCTGAATACTTAGTAAGGGTTGCTTCAGGGGTTTTCTCATAGCGAAATCTCCAATCTACACGATATTTTCTACAATGAATATTTGACGAGCTGTGGTGTAATCAACAGGAAATAAACATTGTCTTTAACCATTAGAAATAACTTAATTGGTTGGGGAACATTAAACATCTGTGTCTAAAAGAAAGGTCGGCTTACTTTAACTGCTTGCATTGAAAATCATTAAGTGAATATAAATCACT
Organism: Dermacentor variabilis; assembly: GCF_050947875.1. NCBI lineage: Eukaryota > Metazoa > Arthropoda > Arachnida > Ixodida > Ixodidae > Dermacentor > Dermacentor variabilis. The sequence continues at coordinate 25,578,500 of NC_134572.1, read as the reverse complement.
TTCTTTTTTGTATCATTCAGGCATTAGTAGTACCTCTAATATTGCTTTTACACCCCACGAGTCTCGTCAACTTCTTTTTATGTTGGTTCCGATGAATGTCAAGCAGTGCGACACCAGTGTCTTCAAATATTATTCCTTACTCTTGTTTTCTTATCACAGATCTAATATAAACTACACAAAAAGTTCTCGTAGCTTGCATGCTCATCTTCCAATTAGGTTTATACAAGCAAAGTAGGTTACTAGATTGAATCAATCTCTCAAATCTATCCATGGAAAGTTTGCGGTTAACGTTATGAGACATGATAGAAAATCAGAAACACTTGTTAGCCTCTCCGACGATATTGCTTACCCTGTAGCCCCAATTTAGTAAACTTCACAATGTTTGAACTTTTCACCTCGATCGCTTTACTACCTTTACATTAACGAAGCTATAGTTATCCCAAGAACTTCCACTTGTTGTCGCGATTGTTGTGGTTGCTTCTGTTGTTGTTTGCAAGAAAAGTGACATGTTAATTACCACATTCATACAGTGAAGTGGCCTGTAAACGAAGGTTGGTTCCGAAAGAGATATCCGAGTTCTTTCTCCGCAAAAGGCGCGTAGGAGCGTGCCAGTTTGGCTCCATAGCTTTCTTTTCCTTGTCAGGCGACAGCCGAACGCTGAAAAATATGCCCCGGTTGGAGCTGTGCCGAGCAAACCCGAACGAAAATAGCTCATGCCACGAACAAAACAACGAACAAACAAAGATTGCCTCCACGCACAATAAGTGCAAGGAAGAACCGGCGGGCAGAGCAAAAAAACGTGCGACTTTCTTCTCCGCTTTAGCTCCTCCTTGTGGTGAATGTCCAAAGGGCCAGAGGCATGAATGAATCTCCCCAACCTCGCGTGGCTAAAACGGAGGCGACGCGCCCATTCATTGCCGGCTATATCCTGGCAGGTCACTCAGATATTTTACGCGTAGCGTGTTACAGGGGAACCCCGGCAGCATGGCCAAGCAAAGGTGTGAGCGTCATGGCGGTTGTTTTCGTTCGTGGAACTGTACGATCCGTCACTATTTTTGGCGTTTGAATGACTATGCGGGAATATCTTGCACATACGGTTGTAGACATAGAAGCCAACTTTTTCAGGACAAAGAAGTCACAGCGATGTGTACCGTCAAGGCCACGCACGGGTGAAAACCGACTCTTACAGTACACGTGCATGGCGAGGCGTACTGGGCCAGCCGTGCTGTGCGTAAGCATAACCGCCGAATGTGCGGACTCTTGACTGCTTTCGGGCCCGGCTGAGGAGGACCCAGGCTTCGTTGCGCATATATCGTATATATAGAGATTTTGGGTCGCTTAACTTGTCTCTGGCTCCAAACTAAATGTATAAGAATGACAAAGAATGTATAAGAATCACAATCTATAAGAACGACGGTGCGTTGACATTTTGCTTCTTTTTTGGCACATTGATGTCGCGGATGGGTGACCGTGTCCTGTGGGTGCTGAATTGGGCTTTCGGTGCCGTTGCATGTAGAGACACTCTGTATTATCGTAACGTGTTCGAGCATGTGTAGTGCTTGTTCAGGTTTTTTCCTTGCTTGTTTTTATTGTTGCTTGTTTTACCAATTCTGAATTTGCGATAGCCAACCCTAATTTCTCCTGCTTTCCCATTTTCCTGCATCCATAATAATAATAATAATCAAATGCGCTTATTAAAATGCCCAGGGACAACCTCGAGGGTCTTGGTGCTGACGCACTCAGCATAACAATGCACAGGAACAACAATGCAAGCTCACACACACATACACACGCGTGCACACATAAGAAGGAGAACAATAATTTCACGAATAGATTTTAACAGAGCATAAAATGTGTACAGGAAAGAATACAAAGCAAAAGTACAGAAACAGAAGAAAAGATTACAGCATGACGGAACACACAACAGATATGAGAGCTTTCATTCAGTTATTGCAATACCTTTGCAACTCCTTTCAGGAAAATATTAAAATTAGGCATGAAGATATCCTGGCACTCTGAATGGGCGTTATATGTCGCCTGCACTCTAGGTAGAGGGTCACAAAAATCTAAAGGCTGAAAGGCGCGCTGTTTCACTATGCCTTTCTGCGGAATGCAAAGGCACACACTAAAAAGCAAGTGCAAGCAGCGGATTTTCCCACGTAATAATTTGCGAAGAAAAAGAACATACGATTTATTGTGTCTACAGGTGAGAGTAGGTAACGTGAGTTTGTGTGTTACCTCTATGGGGATGGAAGTCTTTTGACAAAATCGACGTCTAAATACAGATGTGAACTTTTTTTTGCACATTTTCGATAAGTTCGCAATTTGACCTGCAAGTGCCGCCCCAAACCACGGAGGTGTACTCAAGAATTGGAAGGCATACGCTCTTACATAAAGTTACAAATGGCCCATGTTCTTCGAAGTATCTCGTCATCTGACATATTGTGCCGAGCATTCGAAGTGCACGTTGCCTCGTCTGTTGAGCGTGGGGCGAGAAACTCTGAGAGCTATCGAAGTACACTCCAAGGTCCTTCGTTCCCCGAGCTCTTGGCAGGAAAACAACTTTAACGCTATATGAAAATAAAGTCATGTTATTCTTCCGCGTAAAGCTTAGAACTTTAGTTTTTGATGCATGTTTTGGCCAGCTTGTTTTCAGCGCACCGTGATGCAAAATTTTCAATGTTCATCTTAAGAGCGGCCCAATCATTACCATTTTTTAGCATTTTGAAAAGTTTCGCGTCATTAGCATATAACGAAATTGAAGAGTTTTGAATCACTGTCGAAATGCCGTCAATAAACGGCGAGAAAAGAAGAGGGCCCAGGACAGACCCTTGAGGAGCTCCACTTGTAACCGCATAAAGTTATGACGACTGCCCATTTACGTTAACGTAGCAGTACCGGTCGCGTAGGTAGCTTTTTATCAGCGCTGTGACAGAGTGGTGCAGATCAAGTTGTGTCAACTTTGGAGTAGTATTTTGTGACATATGACATCAGACGCCTGTTGAGGTCAAAATAAATGACATCGAGCAGTCCTTTCCTATACACTGCTTAAGATTCATGCATCATGGAGCTGACAAGGTTAGTAGTTGTGGAGCATCCCGATTTGAATCCATGCTGCTGAAAAAATGATAGTATTTTTAATAGAAGATGAAGTTATTGTGTGGAGATCTGATTCGAATAATTTAGATGCTGCGCATAGGAGAGAAATAGGCCTGTAGTTACTCGCAGGAGTTTTTACCCCTGACTTAAAGACGGGAACGACCCGTGCTGTTTTCCAAGCCTTTGGGAATGTATCCATCTTTATAGCAAAAATAGAAATACAAGTAAGCATTGGAACAAGCAAGGACCCGCACGTATTACCCAAAGCAGGTGGAATGTCATCAGAACCAGGCGAGAAAGACGGTTTTAAGCGTTTGGCTCTCTTAAAGGCAAGTTCCTCTGAGACCGATAGACTTGAATTCAGGGAAGGGTGATTGGAAAGCTCACTAACTCCGTCACTACATGTACCCTTCACCGTACACAGACCCGAAGTATAGGACGAAGGCACCCGCAACATCTGGATACAGGTGAGCCGTCGCCACTAAGTAGAGAGATATCTTGTTTCGTATTGTTGGATGACTCGTCACGAACGTGTCTCCAAAAAAGACTTTCAATTTTTAGAAACGCCAGCTTTCACATGTGCTATATAGATGGAAAGATCACGCTTGTAAAGACGTTAAGAGAGGGCCCTACACCTCTTAATATCTATAAACCAGTATTCCTGATTTGTATACTGTGCCTTCCTGTGAGCACGGCCTTTTAGCTTCATAGTTGTTCTCAGTTCAACAGAAAACCAGTGGGGAAATTTAGAGCGTTTAGCACCTTTTAGGGCTATAAATTTCATCGTGAATAATATTCGCGAATGCCGTGACTTGGTCATTAACATCTCTTAGTTCTACTACTGAAGACCAGCCTGAATTATTAAGATAGTGGTAAAGACCCAAGCAATCTCCGTTTGAGAAATTAAAAGACCGAGGTGTTGCTGTATCCTTTAATCTCCTGCCACTAGATATTGCGAATTGCATTGAAACATGAAGCGGGGGATGATATTTATCTAGCTTAACAAGGGGGAAGTCGCCCCACCACACATTCACAACTTCTGCGTTAATAAGGCATAGGCCTAGTACGCCGCCACAAAAGTTCAGAATATGAAATATGAAGCGAGGGATGATACTTATCTCACTTAACAAGGGGAAAGCCACCACAGCACACATTCACAGCTTCTGCGTTATTAAGGCATAGTACATTGCCCCAAGAGTGCCACAAGAGCAGTTCAGAGATGTAAAAGATATAAGATCAAGTAACGAGTTGCACTTGGCAGATAACTAAAAAGAATTGGTTCAGATTTCACCAGTTTGCCAGGAAATGCCAGGCGTATTAAAATAACCAATTATGAGTATATTATGGTCAGCATGAGCCGATACAACATTTTCAATAGCGGCATTGTATTCTCTTCGTGTACGCATTTTATGCTCTGTCAAAATCTGTATTCGCCAAAATATTTTTTATGTGTGCGCGCGTGTGTATGTGTGTGTGTGTGTGAGTGTGTGTGTTGGGGGGGGGGGGGAGGCGTACACTGTTTTTCCTGTGCATTGGTTTGCTGATTGTGCCAGCACCAAGACCCTCGAGGTTGTTCCTGGGCACTTGATTAAACAGCTTTTATTTATTTATTTATTTATTTATTTATTTATTTATTTATTTATTTATTTATTTATTTATAACAATGATCTGTTGTTTGCGTATCCTTATTTGTTTCTATCAGTAAGACAAACTTAGTTCGAAGGCTACAGATTTGGTATTTACGTGTTGTAGACCGCTATGTACGTTCACATTTCCCAGAAAGCACAAGATATATTCTAAACTATATTGCTCATTTTGCGCATGTCTTCTTTACCGCCTCCTACAAAACTCTGTCAGATTTTCTTTATTTTCTGTTTTCTGTTGTGAGAAGTTGCTTCAGATTTCCAAAAGTTAAAAAAGATGTTGCAGCAAGTTTTTATTGCACAGGCAATATAGACGCTTGTGTGTGAAAACAGCTGTATAAACTTCCTGTTGACGCCTTAAGCAGGAGAGAGTGCTTAAATAGCTAAATTGCGGGAGTGCATAAAACATTATACCCAAACTGTACGCAATACAAAAAACTTAATTTAAAGCACCTTTCATGGAAAAGTTCTGTTCCTTCCGTTTTGCGCAAGCAACTTTCACAAACGCAAACATCACACATAGCACAAGTACACATTAGCAATTTATTATCTCTTTTGTAGTTCTGTCCTTTCTTATGTAACTTGTAACTTTTGCCTTCTTAAAGCGTCTCACTCTCAACGTTTGAGATGCATACACCTTAACCAGGAACACCTAGCCATCATCTTTCCACCAACTTCTGCTCTTCTTTTATCGCTTCCGTCATTGCTACTGCCTGTCTTGTCCAATTTTCTCATTCGACTACTTCTACTTATGAGCTTTGGCAAGCAAAATCTTTGGAATATTATCAACTGGATGCGTCCGCAACTACAGGTCTTCTCCCACCGCACCTAGGTGGCTCAGTTGAACGTGCGACGCTCCTAGGAACCAATTTAGCAATGTTTTGTATTGAAGAGCTGTATAATACGTACGTAAACAATGACTGCAGAAAAGAATGAATGGCATGCGGGTTACATTCTGGTGTTCTTGCTCCGCTGACATAGTGACACTTATGTCAAAGTCGTCTGCAGCGAGCTCATACCATTATCGCAATAGTAGTCACCTGGAATGACGGAAAGATCTTCACTATCCGTGAGCAAGCGTCGTGGTGGCGCGTGCATGATTTTCCGGATGCCTGCAAGCTGAGATAACGCCGTGCTCCAAACTGCACATGTATCAAAACGTGCGTACTTTGTGCACGTTCCATGTGCGACAGCTAGAGTTCTGCAGGATAGAGCGCAGCTCTACCAAGCGTCATGACTCGTGCCAGGGATCCACAGATTTGAGCCCCATTTGCTGTCTCGGTTTGCAGAAGTGGCTCAGTTTTGACTATAAGAAACGGAGAGAAGAGAGACTTGGGAGAGACGCAGCGTTGATGCTTGTCTACGGACTCTGATTTTTTCTCTCCGGGAAGGCGACATCGCGCGCTGACAGATAGAAGATGCGGTGGCAGAGAGCAGGCGGGAGAGGAGGTCTAGAAAACGGTCAGGTCGGCAGCCTTCGATTTAAAAGTATTGTAGAGCGCACCGTTTTTTTCGCACGGTGACAGGACGCGTCGGAAACAACTGGTCCGGAAATTGGTTCCTGTCAAAGAACGCAGCTGCTTGTCAAATTTCGTCAAGACGGGTTCCCGTCGAGTTCCTCCAGACGTATAGGACGGACACTCCCGACACATTCACTGAGGCCGAAGTGCCTGCTAAGGCGAACTCAGATGTACGCTCGAATGCACATACACAGGACGGGAAAACACAATGCCAACGTTGGTACAGCAATTTCTCTTCGAGCCAATTCTTAGCTCTGAAAATGAGAGCAAAAATTCTGAAAGGTGTATAAAATTTACAAGAAGGCAAGGTGCTAGAAGAATAACGGTATGACAAAAGACTGCCTTCGTACAAAAAAGAACGCAATGCCCTACGCCCCGTCCTGTAAACGTTGTGAAGAAGCACGGTTGACGACAGCTCTCAAATACCAGGTTCTACGTCGGGGCCCGTGATTTAACGCTTACGAAACAACCCGTTTGAAACTCAGTGCACAGCAATTCGTTTCTTGGCAGGAACGTTGAATGCGAACATTTGCTTCGAGCACAGAATATAAGACGGTAGTTTCCAGATATTATTATTCTCCTCTGAAAGTCGACGAAGATTATCCCAATAATGTGCGCCGTCGCCTTTTTGAACAAACGGCATTTAAAAAGCTCATTACCTTGACTGTCAAAAACAAACAATGAAATGCAGTTGCTAAGACAGTTAAGCGCGTACATCTGATGACGTTTATTTTGAAAAGTCAAATCATAGGATTTTAATTGGGTTCCTCGGTCGAAGGGTGAAGAGTCGGAGTGGGAGGAAACAGCAAAATAAATGTGGTGAATGCGCTCCGCCGCGCTAGCAGTTTATGATTATCGACGCGATGAGACAACCTCAGGATTGCACCGTAGACCTTAAGTGGTGGTGAGTAAATAATAGCAGCTGTTAAGCTATTTAGCTCCGTAAGACAACGAAGACTTGAAAGGAGTCTACGAGGTAGCATAAATTTAGAACGTGAGTAAAAACGTTGACAAAATTTGGGAGGGGTAGAATAAACTACAGCGACTTGCTTATTTAGGGGTTCTCTGCAGAAAAGATTGAGCTCATCTGCAGTGACATGTCGCCAGACCCATCCGGATTCCGACGCTTACTAGTAATTGTTATCTCGGAGTGGCTTTAAAGCGAGATTCAGTCAAACAGTTTCATTTGATTGCTGTAGCGATTAAATAGACACTCCAATGGAATATTTGCCGCCATCTTGGATGTCGCCGTGGGGCTCCGCATATATAATTAGGCATATGTATGATGTATACTTATCCATGCCGTATGTGCGGGTTATATTTCTACCCTATTCCATTCCTAGGGTTGCTCATTAGAGGTCTTACGTTCTTGACTAAATTATTCCTCAGAATTTTGAGAATGGCAGCCCACAAACAAATGTCATGAAAATGACATTCACAGGGCATGGTTTTTATCTTAAATCTTATCAGACTATTAAAAAATTAAAGTGAAAAGCGATACCAGTACTCAAACCTGAAAGTGATGTACTTTTATTGGCTCGGCTCTTTACGGGCAGCGTACTGTCGACTGTGTGATGTCATTACACGTCCTACACGGCATGTTAAAGGTTTTACGGATTCCAGAAACTTTGCTGCACCCCTGTATGTCACTTCCGCGTTAGTCGGTTCTGCGTAAAGTTAGAAAGCCGTCCGAGAAGTTTAATAGCAAAGCTGAACCTTGCTATCGCAGTCAGTGGTTCTCCCTTCGGTCCAAACTGCCGCTTTTTTAATAAGCGGATAGATATTTTCCTCTGACTTTCCTCTAAGGTCTTGTAGCCATCTATTTGGTTTGCAGAGTTTGGGTCAGTTCGAGCAAGTCTAGTTTGCCTCCAACAGGGCTGCAGTTTCGTCTAAGTTGAGCAGCGTTGAAAGCATAAGTAAATAACCTGCGTGAGGTAATAAAACAGTTGTGCTGTTGCTCCTTTCTTAGAATATTTTATTATTACAAGCATTTTCAGTAGCAGGTGAAGAATCTACGCATGGATACTTGTCTGATGCTTGTTTTCGTATTTAGATCGCACGTCGTTTACAACTGTAGCTATTTTGATTCTAGGTTGCCTGAGAACCCACACAAAAAACAAAAGCACCGAAGCGGTCGGCCTTCAGGTCCCGCCCGTGCAACTAATGTTTCGAAAAAACCCGAAACATCGATTGCTTCTAAGTGTGCCATATTAGGTGACCTTTTCATAAAAATATTGTGTTGATAATGCTCTGGTTCTTCTATTGACTGTTTTTCTTTTTAGCATGGCATCGCCGCTTAATATCCGCTTCTTCACAAAACTGCCTGTTTGTTGACTGGGTTTTATTTGTTAACGCTGTCCGGAACACATTGCCACGTTCCAAATGTCACATATGTTTCGAACACACTGCCTCGAGGCTCAGCACTTTACCGTAGGACAGTACACTATACTCTTATGACGCTGGTGCCACCTTTTCAAAACAGCTAGATTTCTTAGTGTTTCCATTGCAGGCTTGAATGGGCTCATTAAATCGGACACCTCTCCCCTGCTCCTAGATTCCGTTTTTCATAAACAATTTGCCTATCCGAATGTAAATTATGTTTTGTGAGCGCTTAGGAGGCAACTTGTGAATATATTTAAAACGAGCTTGGTGCTTCAACAAAATGCAACAAATAAAATCTGGAAAAGTAATAATCTGTCGATAAAAAGGGGAAACGCGACAGGAAAGCAAGAAAAAGGGCCTCGGAGTTCTTGATATTGAAGTTCCTTAAGCTGCTAGTACATTCAGCCAACTACTAGAACCTATGCCTATGCACACCACTAATAGACTACCAGGACGGCCAGTAGAAACTAGATAGAAGAAAGACTTTTTAAGAACGTTTAATATTTCCAGAAGTTGGCAGCACAAGGAAGGGAGAGATAGTTCACATGGGAGGAACTGCATGACACGCACTTAAGCCACAAGAAGTGAACCCTCCCTAGCCCTATGTGCATCTCGCCACCAAACGCACAGTGCGCTCTGAAAGATTGACTTTTCTTAGCGTGAGGGTCACTAGAATATAACGCCTCCGAAATTCGTCGTTGGCAGCTTTCCTTCTATATAAGAAGATTCCCTGCCTCGAAAGTGCGAGCCAGCCGAAACGCGATGAGACGAGGGGCAAGTGGTGCTATAAACGTGGTCGCAAGATCGAACAAAGTGTACCGCGAAAAGAACACCTAGGCAGCTCCGGCCGGTGGGCTGATCCTCGAGAGTCTTGCCTAAATGGCACGGAACGCGTAAGAATCGATAGCCCCGGCTAGGCAGCAGTGAAGAGGGAGTGCCTCATCAACGCGTGCCCTACCCTGCAGTTCTGGGAGCACCGACCGGTGGTTAGGAAGAAGGGATAGGAACCGGTGGCGACTTCATCGAACGCATTTCCTCTGTCTCAAAAAAAGTGGGTGGGGTGGACGACGTCGAGTTACTTCGGCTTCCCCTCCGTGAGCTCGGAAACACGCGCATATGTTCGCGTACGGCGCAACGATCGATACTTTGATCAGCGCGAAGTGGCCTCCGCTTGTTTTGTATTCATTTTACGGCGATAAAGCGTTAACAAAACTGGGATGTTCTTGTATGAAGATGAGCGCAGTGGGGAAGCTGCCTTGGGCAACGGCAGATCTTCGCCAACCTATAGACTAGAGCTAGCGCAATTCTTCGTAGCTTATAACAATGCGACCTCGCAGAAGATTGAGAGCAACACTTCGCTCTTCCAATATTGCTACTTTCCTAAATCCATGCGTACCACCACGTGCGCCATCATGCTATGAAGACGACCAACCGAGTACTTGCCCTGTTGGTGATCTCATAGTGCTGCTGAGCCGGAAAATAAGTTATAATGAAGTCACGCGATGTTAATGGGGCATAACCGGCCGCAAAGTATCGGTTGCTATAGCACTCTGCTGGTCCTGTCACTTCAATACTCGGTGGCGCTGACAGAACTTCGATGATGTGGAGCTTACGTGGAAGCATATACTTGCTTGCAGGGCTCTATGGAAATAATAATAATAATAATAATAATAATAATAATAATAATAATAATAATAATAATAATAATAATAATAATACAGGCTCGTTGTTTATTGCCAATTTAGTAGGACGTTCTTGCGGGCAAGTCGTCTAATAGCTTTCTTATAAGTGCGCGAGAAAACGAGGACGCAAGAAGGAAACACATCACACCACAAGCGCAGTTATAAGAAACGTCTCCGCGCAGTTATAACAAACCTTCTAAAAAATTTATTGTCAAGAATGCACAAACGAGAAAGACACCGAGAAATACAAGACAAGGACGTCCCTGTCTCTCCTTGCTTAACAATGTGCTTATTGTGCATTGTTTAGGATTGTTCGTTCCGACTTACCCAGCTTGCAGTCGTTCTAAAAACTGTCGTGCGCCGTACTATGAGCGAGGGTGTGCAGAAATTCAAGTGGTGAAAATAAAGTCGACGTGCCCACTATGGCGTCTCTCCCAGCCAGTGTATTGAATTTGAACGTTAGCTTCGAACAAGCAACCAATTATTCGGGAATGTTTATCTAAGAAAGAAAGGCTATAGCACACCATTTTGAAGAGATGTTAATGTTGCTCTGATCCACACAAGTGAATCACTTTCCCCATTGTCAAAAGCACCAGCAATGATATATTCCCAATTTGAAATGCTGGCCAATAGTTATCCTAGTTTTCTACAATGTTGTGATCAATTTCTAATACGGGTACATCGATGCAATTGACAATCAATTGCTATGATGTAAAACGTTGCTTTTTCTAGAAACTCTGTTATGCCAAATTTATGAGATGAACGCCTTACCAATTGCTTGCGTCAGAACTAACCAAATAGCAGTGAGACGTCAGAGGAGTAATTTTTTATCAGCTGGATCACCCCCCGAAACTCTAGGCTAACATAAATTGATCTAGGCTGGCAGTCCTTTCTCTCTTGCTTATTCTTCAGAAGGGCGAGGTCGTGGAAGTCCCACAGGAGACGCCAAAACAGAACGGAACACCAGCAGTAGGCGTCTCTGGTGCCTGTATTGCTGCTAAGTAGTTCTTCCTAGGTGTGAAAAGTGGCTTGTGTTCCTTGGAAGGTCCCGCCTGAAAGTCAGGAAGGATGGGACCAACGAGGCAGTGGCAAAGCCAAAATGCTTTTGCTGCACGGGCCCTCTTCGTGTGCCTTATCGACGCAGAGGAGAAAAGAGTTGCTTCAAGTGGCTCGTTGTTCCGCTTCCGGTGGCGTTGCCTTTCGGTGCGCAGATAACGGTCCACAGATATTGGCGTAGCTGTGGCGTGACGTTGCGAAGAAAGCTCTGTTCGCATGAAACTTGCAAAAACAAGCGTGCTGAATCAAAGAAAAGCGACAACAACACAAAAACTAAGGCGACGCTGAAGGCTAAAGGACAAACATTCCAACTTCTTTCAGGGCTAGTGAGAGCGCTCGCGAGTGAGAGAAATGCAAGCCTCTTGGTAACGGCTTTCACCCATCAGAAGGTTATCTTTTTTTGCTGCGTATTAGATATTTGCGAGCATGCATGACGTCTTTTTGACTGTGTTTGAGTGTGTGAGTAAGAAGCAGCTGGTAAAGTACGCAGCTCTGTCCACTCTCTGCTGAGCAAGCTAGTTTCCTGCGCTTGGGTGTAGTTATTTACTTCTTTCAATATCACACAAGGTACTGGCATGATAGTGGTGTCTTCTTGCAATACCATATAAGAACACCTCGTGTATCCCCGCCGGTTGGGGTGCCGAGGCTTACCGGGGATGGGCGACCACCAACGCGTGCGTCCGGAACCTCCTGGACTTCATCTAAGCCGCTGGCGTTATCCGCCCTACTGCGATCCATATTGTAAGCAACGTGCGAACGGACGAGGGGAACTTAAGAAAAGCACGGGACGAGCACTCTTATTCCCGCCTTCTTGTAGTTTTCCTTGGAGCTGCGGAACGTCTACATATTGAAAATGAACGCAAACAAAGAAAACCTTTACTCTGGTCAAATGGACGAGCGCAATAAAAGAGGCCCGCTGAAGAAATTGCGAATCCCTCAAAGACGCTGCAGGGATAACAATCTCTTATTCAGATGCCGCACACTAAGTTTATCTTGTCTTTCCTGGAGCTATCGCAAGGGCTCGGTATATACTTCCTCACTGTCGCTATCTGTGTTTTTCATACAAAATTTCACATTGCATACTATGGCGACCTGGAAATTGCTATCGGGGGTGGAATACGAAAATAAATCACCAGAATGCGTTCTTCGCCGTCGAGGAGAGTAATCTGGTATTGAAATGTCGCATACACCATGTTATTTCCTCTTTTCTGGCGATGTTACACAAACGCAGTATTTGCTACCTCAATCTCATTCTCTGCTTCCATTTTTTTGCAAAATTTAACACACGTACTATGACAGCCTAGAACTGGCCATTGGATGAAGAACATGGAAAGAAGAGAAATAAACCTATCGTCAATTGCCTTATCACGATTCTATAGATGTCAGAACATCCGCTGTTACGGCATGCTTTGTAGTACATCGTAGGGGAATTTTCGACAACGTTACAGGGTGTACATCGGTTATCTATCCTTGCTCATAATAGAAGCTTGATCAATATATTCAGCGTAGGCCCTCACCTTGCAGAAAATATAAAATGTCCTGGCAAGCAGATCTTGAAACATTTATGCCCCCTGCTCCTATGGACTACCTGGTATCCACTGCTCTGTCTTCTTTGTTGCTGTTGCTCCATCTGATGCCACCGAGCTCGTTGGGATACCAGCTTACCATGAATGTCGAAGGTTGCATAAAAGTAAAGAATTTATTCCTCTCTAACAGCGTTGAGCTCGTCGCTCAATGGTTATACTTACCTAAGCGCTAAGAACTAAGTCACAAAATACCGACGACGCAACGCGGCGCAACGCGGCGCAACAAGGCATAACTGAACGACGTATACGATTCAGAAACTTTATGGGCCCTTTTCTTTTGTTTGCGCCACTCATACTTTTCTAGCTGGAGCATTCAATGCCATTTACGCTATACCCCCCCCCCCCCCCCCCCCCGAAGATACCGCAACAAGACTGGTTTGCGGAAGCACCACAATCAGTTTCCTTCGCCACAATGAAGTCGCACGTGGGCCAAGACGCGCGGTGTCTCTCGCCTCGACACGGTCCACTCGAAAGCGGAGCCTTGTCACCCGACACGTCTATGCTAATCAATTCATGCATTTTTGGGACAAATGCTGCCCCGCCCACGGCCACCGCACCCCGTCACAGTGCTTGCATAATGGATGAGCAGCGCGGGACCGCCGCCGACCCTGCCAGAACAACGCTTTGTAAGAGGTGCTCCGTGTCCCATCCAGCAGTCGAATCAATGGGTTCTCCAGTTATGTGCGCTCTACTTTCCCACTGCTAGCTGCACATCTTGGTCCGAATTCACAGAAAAGTTCTCACGATTTTTTTTTTATAAGAGCAATTTTTAGCCAGTCCTGATGCCTGATGTTGGACATTAGCGAAGGCCCCAAGCCAATTGCAAAGTGCAATTACGAGTCAAAGGCATTGTGAATTCGGCCCCTCGTCCTTGGCAAGAGTGCACATGGGATGAAATTCGGAAGCATCCAGTCCCCACTCGTTTCCAGCCGCAAACAGATAGCACGTAAGACAGACGGACGGATGGACGCCCGGACGGATGAATGAATGAATGAATGAATGAATGAATGAATAATGGAAAAACTTTATTGGGAGTCCTAAGATACCGTAGGCTGACTAAGTCGAATGTTATTTTTTGTGCACGCTGAAAAGTGTGCACCTTTGATTATACCTGGGCTTCCTAACTTTTGGGGATGTACTTATGATGCTTTCAGTTCATTATACCTGTTTTGTGATGTAATCTTGGCTTCTATTGTAGCTGGTAGATATCGTTATTAATTTTTCTTACATAAAAGCACCTTCGTGAACCTCAAACCGCGCTAAGTGATTTGTAAGAAAATGCATCGACCAATCATGGGTGCCAACTTGTTAATAACAATGATTTCCAGCCAGTGGTCATCACTTCATATTAGCGGAAAGATTTGTAGCTTTAGCCCCATGACATTTTGGTATAATATTTTAAGCACTCACGAGTGAATGGGCGGAAATGCAGTGCATTGAACGCGGGTAATCATTGCTGTGAGAGTAAAGCATGTATTAGTGTATCACCTTCCGCAACCAGTAATGCTGACTTAATAATTCTCATTAATTACTTTGGCTGCTTTTATCTGGTTTGATTAGGCATAGCATGGAGGGAGGGCAGGAGGCAAAAAATTCCGCACGATATGACATTTCATTAAACTTTTCAAATAGTTTCAGACAAGTTTTGTATACTAAACTTGTATATTTCTATAGAAATGCCGAACTTTTTACCCTTAGTTATGGCGACCTTTGCTTTTCTAACCCTCGTTAGCCTAAGCGCTTCTCAAAATGCTACAATCATCACTCTAAAAAAGTTATCTTTATAGATTCTGAAAACAGCAAAAAAAATGCCGCAAAAATTAACAAATCTACAGCTTTCGATGATTCTTCTGTCTGTGAACTCATTTGCTGTGACAGTGGCAGACTCTCTCAAATGACACAGTTATCTTCAAAAAAACAACTTACGTCCTGTGACACAACGTTGTCTTTATCTGCTACCCAATCGCCTGCTACGAACTCCGAAAAACATGCGCAAGTGCCACGACCCTGAGACAACGTGAACACAAGATACCGCACAAATCACTGAGCTCGAATGTAAGCACCGAAAAGCAGGACGGTGGAAATCTGTCAGTCAATTTTCATCGCACCGCCCGAAAAGAATATCCAGAGTTTTTAACACCGCATTACTGGTTATTACTGGCGGCGTGCTTCTTGAGACATGATTGGACCAGCTCTAAGTTTACTCACTAAAACATCACTAAGTGACCGCACGCACAGGTGATCGTGATAATCAAAGAAAAGAAGGGGGTAGACTGACTGAAGCCTTCATGTACGTAGAATAGTACGTATGTTTGCAATTACCTCTGTGTACCTTATTTTGGGTAAGAAAATATGGGGCAAAGACGTTCTGATTCGCCCTCTTACACACACACGCAGGAATTCTCGAGATATCTCGCACTTCTGTTTCTCTCGTAATGCGTAATTCAACTTCATTCACATTTTTGGGTTGTAACAAAACATTCATCTGCTAAACCTATGATAAAAGAAAATGTGTCATGTGCATAAATATTGTTATATGGAAGCACTAACTTGTACCCGTTCGTACGCTGTATAAGAACGTCCGCCGAAATCAGGGGCAAGTGAGCAAGTGGTGACGTGGTTTTGCAGCTAAGTCTGCTACACAAGCATAACCTTCAAAGTGTGCTTCCGTCATCTTCTCATTTTCTTGCGCGGTTCTAAGTGGCGCTTTGCTGAAGTGAGGACGCTCTGTTTCCATTCGGCCTTGCTAGCCCATATCCCTTACATCCTGTCCCAGCAGGCCACTCCGGTTGAGTGATTTCGTTCGGCGCCCCGGATGAGAAAAGATGAATGCTTGCGTGATCGCGAGCCGACAACACGTGATCGATGCTTGCATACAAAGTATCGTGACGAGGCTGACGGGGAACCAAATAGTGAATAAATCACTTGGAGTCCTTCGTATCTGCGCCATTCATCTTTTGCTTTTTCGCCTCGCTTTCTGTGCTCGCAGAAAGGCCATTCTCCCCCGACTTCCTTCTTCGGTGACACGAGCGCACGCGGCCTGTGCAAACTACGACTGCACGTGTTGATGCCGTGGAACCGCAAACTTCAGCTCGTCATTAAGAGACTTCTCAGTCAACAGGCCCGCCAGCAGCCGTGCTTGCACACGCTCATGCGTGAGCATTCCAACCATGTTACAAATTACTACATGCGAACACCAGTGATAGCGTTGCACTTGCCGTTCCCGTGGCTCAGCTCATCGGGGAGGTTGAGCAAAACGTATACGCAATCGAATTAAGCGGCCCAAGAGACCTGGAAGTAAGACCGTGTGAAAGTTGTTAGTTGTAGTAATAGTAGTCGTAATTTGTTGCTTTCTTATAGCCATAGTGAAAATCAAGAAAGCTGGAAATTTCTGATCACCACATTTTGATTGTCGGGCGCTACAACTAGCACCTGTACGGCGGCCATGTAGAGGAGGATGTGAGAATAGGTATAAAGGATTGGAAAAGGTAACACTGCATAGAGGGTGACTATTAGACAGCGAGGGCTCTCGTGATTAATACCAGGTACATTGCCGGACATAGTTCGAGAACCGACACTGCTGGAAAAATATAAGAGACTGAAGAACTTCACAATAAATTCAGCAAGCATAGGCCAGAATTTTCATGCTTCATTCACACTTGTCTTTGGGTAAAACTGTAAAACTTCGGAGAGCGCTGCCCCCGAGAATATACTCGACATCAAGACGGCAAGTTGGGCCAGTTGGTTAGGATTCATTGCAAGGTTCGTAACAGCGCAACACAAGAGACGGACAAAAGGAACGTAAAAACGACGACACGGCGCTGACTCTCCACTGATATTTTACTGAAGATACGTCAAGCATATACACAAGCGCCAATTAAAAAACCATGACATACGCGAGACGCACAGAGACATCAAGGCGAAGACTACGCATATGTTCAGGATTTCACGAGCGACTTTTAGCTCTCTTGTAATAGCTGAGGCTCACCAATCACCATTTCTAGTTATGCGAACTACAGAAACATGCCTACATAATTTCCGTCTTCAAACACAGCATAAAAGCCACCCATTGGCTCTAGACATAATGGAACTAGGTATAAGTTATGTTCATATAGAAATTTGAGAAAATCTTCACATATTACCAAGAAATGAATTCTGGAACTCAGATGTTGAATATCCTCCATGGCTGCTTACACTTCTAAAAATCGAATTGTCAGTAGACGGGATACTCAGAAAAAGAGACATGTTCATTCAAGCTGCTCAACAACTAGCACTTTACCAGATATACATGTGGTATCCAGGATACACACACGTCTATACAGATGGCTCCAGTACAGCAACCTCTTCAACTTCATCATTCATTATACCGCACCTCAACAAACAAGAATCATTTAAGTTATCTCGTGCGACTTCGTCCACAACAGCTGAACTGTTCGCAATCCTATGTGCGATGATATTCATATTGTCAGTAAGAGATGCGCAAAAATGGGTAATTTTCAGCGATCCACAGGCGGCTCTAACATAATTCTGCAGCACAAAAGGGAAAACATTCAGTGATAGTATAATATACGAAACACTTAAACACCTCACAAAGGCAAGCGAAGCGAAACATACAATAGCATTCCAGTGGATACCAGTGCATTGTAACATTCCTGGCAACACAGTAGCCGATGAAGCAGCACGACAAGCACAACTCAAAGAAGACGCGGTTCCGCTCCCAATATCAAACAATAAATTACGCTGCATTATAAGGACAACGGCTTTCAAAATGCGTAGAAACACTTCGTTTGACCAGAATTCTAAGAGCTCGGGCTTATACCATATTGATGCGTTTATTGGATTCAAATTCTCATTGTCATTAGACAGAACTATGGAAATCCTTATTCATCGATTAAGGCTAGGCACTGCCTACACAAAGCGTTTCTTACACAGAATTGGCCGTGCAAAAACCCACGAGTGTGATTGTGATTTGTAGACGAATATAAATATCACCTCCTTCTAGATTGCCCACATCCTGACACCACCAAGATGCCGACTTAAGTCAACCCTAATTAAATTAGAACGTGGACTTTTCAGTTTAAAGAAACTTTTGGGTTCTTGGCCAACAACATCCTCGCAGAAGAGCGCTTTAAAAGCACTAAAGACTTTTCTTGAAGACAGCGGCACTGTTGGACGTTATTACCGCTTTTATTGTTCCTTTCATTTCAGCCGAGAAAGCAGTTCGAGCGCTTTTTCACTACCTGAAGGCAACAGACTTAAGTGCTCGACTATAGACATCCTACACCTAATTTAGTGCATGTGAAAGTGCTGTATAAACTCATGTTTTCTCTTTCTCTCTCTCTTTCACTCCCCATTCCCCTCCCCACGTGTAGAGTAGCAAACTGGATTCAGTCTGGTTAACCACACTGCCTTTCCTTCTTCCCTTCTCTCTCTCTCTCTCTCTCTCTCTCATTTCAGTGCCGCTGTATATATGCATGTGCTTGTGAATTATGGTATGTTGACTGTTCTGTTGTGACTATATGTGATAATGCATTTACACGATGTATGTGCCACCCGCTGACTAGAGACTGTGTTATTAGGCGACAGTGTCGTTAGTAGTTTTGAGGCATTTATCTAAATAACTGCGGAGACATTTACCTTGTATATTGTATGTACCAAGGTGTTTCTTACGTCATAGTCTTCCTGCGAAATCGTTGCGTAATAAGTCCTGGTGCTTGTGTAAAAAGGTTATTTGATATGTAGTCTTGAACCCTGTATGTTGTATAATGGAACCATTCAAGATATAAGGAGTAGCCGGCGTCTTAAATTGCGCGTCAACGTCTCCTTATATCATATAAATAAAAAAGGCAACTGTGACGAACTGACGCATAAGCAAACGTGACAAAGGTAAGTTCCTTGTCATGAAGAGCGATAGACGGTTCGCTGATACACGCCTTGTTCCTAACCTTTATATTGTAAACCTGAGCGAGTTCTCTTGTCAATTGGCTCACGTGTTTATAAATGGCATTAGCCTTTTTTGAATAGGGGTGACAACCGCAAGACTTGCATTGCTCCGGGAGATGAAGTGACAACCCCTTGAAGAGATAGCTCATACTCCCCAAGCGGAACATTCACATAGCGCTTCGTTTGTCCCATGTACTCTCTACCACAAGATAATGTAGTTTTATACATGCATATATAATGCATATACACCCTGCTTAACAAAAGTGATCTACCCGTTCACATGGTTGACAGTGCACTTTCCCTTTACTTGCTTATTCTTCAGCATATTGCCAACTATCGGGCATGTGCGCCCTGTCTTATGTTTCGCAGAAAGACAAACATCGATGCCGTACCTTGAACCGACGTTCTTAAGTCCATGCGCCATACGCCAGCCTACGGCACTGCTGCGTTTGTCCTTCTTTTTCTCTAATTTAGTTTTACCCCCTTGGTCATTTATGCTCTTGACGCCACAGACCATACTTTCACACACAGATGAAATAATCACTTCGGGTAACCAGCATCTAATAAATGATTGACCTGATCAGAAGAAGCAGCCTTGGACATTTGAAAACACGAATTCTTCAGTGCAGCATTTAGAATAGTCTTCGCTATAGCCCTATTCGCTACCTTAGAATGACCGGATTTATAGTTCCAAATGGGATTAACAGACCTGGGATCGAATTTCCAGCACAAAGGATTTTGATCAAAAGTTAACCTCAGGTTTACAAACTGCAGTTGGTGATCTTTAAGGACTTCGTAAATAAACTCAAGGCCCATGACGTGTTGCCTTAATACCGTCAAAATTTTATCTACGCCCTCGGGGTGATTGTCACTATTAAAAAATATAACAAAATCATAAATATAGAGGAAAACCATACGGGAAGCTTAACAAGGTGGCCCTCTATTTGCCTATTAATATAACCTAGAAAAATGTCACTAATGATAGGAGCCGCACACGAGCCAATGCATACTCCCAATTTTTGTACATACAGACCCCATCTCCATCAAACAAAGGTAGATCTCAAGTAAAAAGAAAGAAGTTCAAGAAAGGCTTCTATTGAAATACCGCTACCATTGATGAAGGCTTCTTCTTGCATTTTTTTACGCATTTTATAACCTGGTCACAGAGAAGGGAGTAATATGAGTTTTACAAATCTACACTGAAAGCACACCGAATGTTCAACGAACTGTCTTTCAGCTGCTTGCATACAGACACGCAAAGCAAGAGGGCCAATGTGGTCCACAATCAGGTTTCAAAGTAGCTATTCTGAAGTGGGCAAAAGCTTCAACACACAAAACAAAGTTGAACCTCTCACAACGCATTCACTTGCACTACTTATTTTGACGTGGTCTTGAGACCGTAGTCTCGCATAACGCAGCTACAAAGGGCCAAAAAATCGCTGCTGTGATTTCTGAAAGCTACAGCACTGAGTGACTGTCTGCGATATGGAGCAGAGAACTCTCACTACGTCCGCGATATGACCAGTCGACTTTCTTTTCTTCTCTTAATCTTAATCTTTTATTCTCCTTTACCTCTTCCCCCGGTTCAAGGTAGCGAACCGCGCTCACTCCTGCTTAACCTCAACTGCCTTTAATTTATCATTTTTTTCTCTATCTTGAATACTTGAAGGCTACATTATTTGGTATTTTTAATGTCATTTTATTTGTCAGCTATTCGCCTTTCTCAAGCCATTTCTAATCCACATAAGTTCGTAAGTTCGCTCTCGCAATATCCAAACGTTTCCATATAGAGCAAAAGCATGTCGTGTTCTCAATGACGATGTTATATTTGTGCTGTTATCGCAAGGCATTAGGCGCTGTTTTACAGGCGAAATGTATACAGAAAAATCCATTTCGCAAAGGCTACATAAATTGCAAAGATGTATTGGAGAAAAGTTTCGGGCAGGATTTCACAATGGAGTGAGCCAGCCTCTCAAACACTGCTTCGGACTTTAAAAAACGCCGACGCTTTACCATACGGTGTTATGCCATTTAGCAAAAAGAAAAGAAAGAAAATTCACCGAAAAAAAATTGCCGGAGAACACAGTGTGCAGAATTTCTTATTTGTGCCTTTTCATTAAAACTGTCGAGATGCTGTGCTGGGGCGACACGCTTTTATTTCTCCTGAGTTTCCAGTTGTAAGTCTTGAGCGGTCAGTGCTCTAGTCTGTCTGAACATTTCCTGAGCATTGAAGTGCAAGTTTTCTTTGTTAATTTGCACAGCCCGTCGCAAAAGTGAAAGTGTTGCGAGTTTCGTCTAGGTGCGCCTGCACCTAGAAAAACTCTCCTCTTTTTTTTGCTTTTTTGCCAGTGCCCCAGCAGCGCCGTTGACGCTACTCGTCGCTGAAGCGCGCCTGCAAGGGATTAATTCTTGCTGTTGACGGAGGCCATCGCCCGCAGGTCTATAGGAGCTAGCAGGCTTTAGTGACCTTTAACCTTGAGACTTTTGCAACAGACTGTTGCCTTAGAATTTCACTTTCGACTTTTGCAAGTACTTTCATGTGGTTTCATACGGTTTCAGATTTAACAAACCTGAAAAACAAGGCAAGCGCATGTTCCCAGGGCGATGAAGCAAGTTAGGTTTTCCTTAAAATCGCACGCTTGGCTACTTGAATATGGTGTCGCTCATAATGCTCGTAAGGAACATTCGCTTTACAGTTGAAGTCTCTGCCCCTCCTTGCAGGAATACATTGTCCAGCAAAACTGTTCTAACTTCGCAACGCTTCAACGAATCTAAAATCTGCTCTACTAGAAACAGAGATACAGAGATCAAGGTCTAACGGGCTTGAGCCCGTTTGCCTAACTGACACTGGGGCAGGGGCGAGGGGGTGACACGAATCAAGAAGAGGAGCTGTAAGAGGTACAAGGCACGTTGGAGAAGCAGACGAAAGGCAATGTTCCGCACTGCCTCACAGACAATCGCTCAATCTGGGTGGGCTTCAAAGCAGCAGCTGTAGTAGTAGCAGCAGCAGCAGAAGCAGCAGTAGCAACAGCAGTCTTGTTGCCTAGACGCAACCATGCTTCACATCAGGAAAGACCATTTGGCAGGTCCGTTTGATCAAGTAAATACGATAATACTGAAATGAGGAGAACACCTTTGCATCAAAGTTACATCAAGGACAAGCTTGCTAAGGTACAAACACGTGCGCGCGCGCACGCACGCACGCACGCACACACACATATGCACTATATTATTTAAGGTGCTGAGTCAGCTACCCGTACTTGCTAATATTAATTAATTTATTTTTTTATTTATTTATTTATTTATTTTATTTATTTATTTCCTATAACAAAGCAATACACACTCTTTGTGCATAATCTATGTGTTCTGTACTAGCTACAGTAGAGAAAGATGGGATAGAGATCTCGAGGAGATGTGACTCGGTAAAATTTTTGAAAGAGAAAGAAATACACAGCTTTGCATTATAGCTTCCTACAAGATGGTGGAGGAGGCGGCACGAAGCTCTTGCGCCGAGACACTGGCAGCTTCCTGTAGGCCACGTGTTAGAGGTTCACGTTCGTTGCTTTTAGTTCCCCTTCTAAAATAAAGTGGGGCACACTTACAACAAAATGCCAAAAGACAACAAGGTGCACATGATAATGGGGCACCTGTGTTTCCCTGACGATTATGCGCATATCCTATTTAAGCATATATTGACAGGTACAAAACTTACAGATAATAACTTTCTCATAAATGAGCATCACGGCTTTCGCAAGGGCTTTTCTTGTACTTCGCAACTTGTAGAGTTATTTCAGGAGCTGGCTTCCAACGTTGACAAGGGTGGGCAAACAGATAGTTTGCTTTTGGAGTTTCGAAAGGCCTTCGACGCTGTGTCACACTCCCTTCTCCTCGTCGAACTGCAGATTCTAAATTTTGACCAGAATGCACTAACTTGGATAACCAATTACTTGTTCGACAAGCGTCAATGCGTGCTTTTAAATGGGAGGTGTTCATTCTATGTTGATGTTTCACCACGTGAGCCACAGGGCTCCGTCCTTGGACCGCTCTTATTCCTTATTTTTGTTAATGATATTTCTGTAGGTATTTCGTCGCGCATAGGCTTGTTTGCCGATGATTGTGTTTTATACCGGAAGGTTATGAACGCAAGTGACAGCGTTTCCTTGCAGGAAGATTTGGATCGTATTACAAAGCCGTGCCAGAAGTGGCAAATGACGTTGAATCCAAAAAAAGTGTGTGCCCATGCGCGTTTCCAAATAAAAGAAACAAATAGAAACAGCTTACACCATAAATCTGTATGTTACTACTACCGAACCAACATGCAAATATCTTGGCGTTGTTTTATCCCATGATTGTTCATGGAATGCCAATATTGATTATGTTGTTGGTAAAGCAGCAAGGGCTCTTAACTTTATCCATTGGAACCTAAGATCGGTAACCAAGAATTTAAAGAACACAGCCTACCTCCCATGTATTCGGCCGATTTTGGAGTACGCATGCCCTGTATGCAAACCGATTCAGGCCAGGTCTATGGTTAAGCTTGAAAATTTTCAGAATAGAGCGGCGCGGTTTGTTTTAGGGCGGTACACGCGGGCAGACAGCTGTACCGCTATGAAAATGGAGTCGGGTCAGAAATCGCTTTCTTTGCGCAGAAAAATACTGTGGCTGAAGTTTTTCTGTTGTGTTTTTCATGTTAACACTGGAATTGCTTGTATTAACTACTTTGCTGAACCCAATTACATATCCAGTCGAAATGACCACCGACACAAAGTGAAAGAGTACCGTGCAAGGACAACTATGTTTTACAATTCCTTCTTTGTGATGACTATCAGAGATTGTAACCGGCTGCAAGAGACGCAAGTGTGCTGTATAGATGAAGAAGTGTTTTATTTACGTCTGTAGCCCCCCCTGCTGTAGCGCCTTTTTAGCAAAGCGGAGCACTCACTGAATGAAGAATAAAGAATAACGAATAATAAGCAAGTGCCAATCAATCACAACAAGTGGCCGAATTTTCGAGCTTTGTCATTTACAAAGACTGTTCTTCAATGGGCAGGCACTTTCACTAACAATATATTCGCTATCACCATCAGCTTGAACGCGTTGTTGCGGACTATTCTGGCGTATATGAACGGCTTTATGAATACTGTGCTCGATTGTCTTCCTCGAACCGAGCATGACAGGGACAAGTGAGACATTACCTTTGACACCTATTGATGTTAAAAAAACTAGACGAACATTGCTGGTTGTTTTAATAAAGCTGTACTTAGGGGCTTCAACGCATTCACGCCGCCAACGTGAATCGGTCCTGTGAAGATTCTGGTGTAAGCATTCTCCAACGAATGTGACGTAGCTCCACTGCGTTGTCCGGTGCCCCTCTCGCAAACTATCAAAGCGCTTTTGGCAAACAGTTCATGTATATCGAAACGTGCTAACGGAAGGTAGAAAATGAAGACAAAATTGGACTGTACTGCGAACGTCTCTGTAGATGGCCTACCCTGAGCTATCATCTCCCATCCTGTAAAGAAACGCGACCCATTTTCACACCTCCACCAAAATGGTACATGGAGAAAGACACAGACAAAAGAGACTATTTGCACTATATTCACAACAGCAGCACAGCCAGAGACCAAAATGGTAACAAGCTCGTGCCAAGCCCAGATGGCCGTCTTCGTCTTCCTTTGTGTCATGTCTCATAAGCGCCTGTTCTGTCGCAACAATATGCTTCAACTTCAGTCCAACACTGTTTATTTTACGTTTATCCGAACTCCGCAGACAGGTAGTCCCCACGGCTGCGCCCCTGGTTGCCTCGGCGGACATTAAGGTCGCCGCATAGACGCTGTAGGTCTCGACTGGGGTTTGGAGAACAGCGGAAATTCCATGAGTCGCCTACTGCGACCGCTCTAGATGGCGATGCTTAATCAAGTAAACGGTAGTTTTTAATCTATTGCTGCGGCGGATATACTACAGCGAATACTTCCGTGAAAGGGAAGTGTTGGTATCCTCTTCCCAGAAACGCGAGCTAACAAGGAAACCATGTTTGAAGCATAGAGAAAGCTAATTAAGAAATGTGTAGGAAAATCAACCAGGCGATATCGTTCCTGGCCTTTCTTTGAAACTACATAATATTGTCGCCGAGGCGCCAATCACATTTTCACAAATCTTCCGCCACATTGCGAGCTTTTACAGAAATTATTCGGTGAAACTATATTATCAGTTAAGTTCCAATTCAGTATTGACATTTACGGCAACGGTACATGCCGACTTCAGTGCAGCGTATGCGTGTCACCCCGCGCAACCGCTCGAAAGGGTCCCTGGCTCACGTTCCACATGCCCTGTTACGTCCGCCACGTAACCGTAACCAACTCAATCGACAAAAACTGTTTCTGATTTTCTTGAACGCCCTATAGGCTGGCGCTGAATGCGTTGTTTACGGAACGGGTCCGAACTTTTGGTGGAGTTCACATAAGTTGCTGTTTCTTTGCAGTTAATAGCATGTCAGGAAACTCCTACGGTAAAATAAAACTCCCGAAAGAGAAGCCTCCGTTTTCGTATTTCCGTATTGCACTATTTTACTCCCGAGGTGCGCAGTTAATCGCGTCAGGTGTCTGGTCACTGCGGTTAGCCGTGCCGCGCTGCCCAAGAGAACACTATCTCCACTGCACTAATGAGGTTTCTTCGCAGCGTCGTGGCGTCGTTCGGAACGGCAGCCAATTAAGCTGACTGGCTCCTCCCAGTGGAATTCGCACCAGCTGCGGAAGATGCAGCCGCAATCTCTGCCGCAAACCGCGCGACGCGCTGAGCTAGCAGACCGGTTGAAATGCGACTTGTGGTTCCGCTGGCCACCTCGCGGAACGCACCCTTGGCTTAATGCCTATTCGCTTTTGTTCTCTGCCTGTATATATTGGGAAAGAGAGGCTCGAGTTGGCGAGGAGGCGCTGTACAAACTTCGTCGAATGCATCGTTCCGGAATACCGTCTAGCAAGTTCGCTATAACGTTCAGAATGCTAGGGAGGTCAAAAGACCATAGTACGTGAATTCGGCGTCATTATACGGCAGTGTTGCGTAGCATTCCGTGTCCAGAAGCTCCGCCGCGCAAGACTGTGTCAAAAGCTTTTTGTTGCTGTTGTTGTTGTTGTTGTTGTTGTTGTTGTTGTTGTTGTTGTTGTTGTTGTTGTTGTTGTTGTTGTTGTTGTTGTTGTTGTTGTTGTTGTTGTTGTTGTTGTTGTTGTTGTTGTTTTCCTTCTTTCTTCTTTTGTAACCGACCTAAGAGCAAGTTGAAATAAGTCTGCAAACACTACGTGGCACCAAAATATCATGCCTCCAAACAAGACACAGTAGCAAAAATATTGGAATATTCCTAAAACCCAAAAAAAGTGAACATGTTCAACGACAGGGTAATTGTTGCTTTTATCTTTAAATATTATTTATTTGGGATATTGTAATTCTGGCATACATATATTTTTGATTACCTAGATGAATTTTCTCAACATTCCCACGCTTAACTTGTCTTTTTATATCTAAAGAAATGTAAACCTACTATAATATTTCATTTTCATCTGTAATATTCTTGTCTTCAGTGCCTGTTAGCAGCTTTTTTGTATACATTGTGATTAAGAAGCTCGTCATTCCTTCTCAATTATTCTAACACATTATTTCTTACTTCCTTTCTCTACGGATCATTTTCTGCCATACGGTTTTCTGGTTAACCTCCCTGCCTTCGCACTCTTTCCACTCTCTCTCTCTTACATATCTGCGGCCATTACAGCACAATTCATGCCTTATTTGCATGCATCAGCTCAGGATTCAATACGGGAGAAGCACGTGCTGTGTACTGCGATTAAGGGGCAGAACATTTGTCCACTGCTTGAAAAAAAAAATGCTTTCGAGCAGTTGCCCATTGCTGAAGTCTGCGATAAAAGTTTAGATTCTGCTATATTCGGGGTCTGACTTTATTGAGATGATATCAAAAATGTCATCCGCCAGGTTGCAGTCCTCAAAAACGGTGACCTAATGCCTGCAATCACCCCTGCCGTAATGCGATAACAACGAAAACTGCACGGGAGAGTAGGTTGGAGTGTGAAGGATAGTGTGTAAACTCTCTTTAAAGTTACTTGTCGATGTTATGGAATAGTTAAATTTTCTGTTATGAGTAACAATCATAAGCGAGAGCCCTCGCTCATCTATGCCAAATGGATCTTTCAGCCGATAACAAAGAAGCAACTGACTTATTTACTTTTTTCGGTTTCTTTCTTTTTTCGCTTCGGTTAGAGCCATGTTCAATGATCGTTTGAGAAAACAATCGTACTAAGAAACCAAGAAATGCGAAGTGGGAACAATTATCAGCCAAGCACGTCATGTTAAATCTGTGTGCTGCAACACATTAACCACCATATCGCCCTCGCACTGAGTGTAAAACATGTGGTTTACATACAAACTCGTCCTCACCATTAGACACGATGCGTTGAAAAAAATGGCCAGATAATGTTTCTCAATGTTAAAAGCATTTTCTACAATATTCTGCTTCCTTAACCGATGACGCCAGCCCCGTGGTCGCTGAATGAAGCAACGCGCATGACGTTTCTTACGTGGCCTTCCTGCAGACCGCGGCTGGCGACGTTCGCGTAAACAGTCTAACACGCGGCGGTGCCATCGCACTTAAGTCTTGCGTGGCGTGGCAGCTGCATGCAAACATTCAGGCAGCAATGTCGAGAACCTGCGGAAGTCAACGAGAGTCACGTCTCGTTTTCGCCGCTATATGGATGCAAGGCAGCGTGCCTCCGTTTGCTGAGCCCGGCCACAACAAACTTTTGAGCTGGAAGACGGTGCGAATCATCATGTTTCCCTCCTTCCAGAGCCGTTTCTTTTTTTCTTCTCTTGGCTCCCCAAGCCGGCAGCGCTGACATGCTCGCTGAACGTGACAACGCGAGAAGGCATCTCGGCGACAGCTATGAGTGCGTGCTTTCCTTCCACGACCTCTGCGACGAAACTTTTGTGCAGCGCTATGCTAGCTGCTCCTTGCTGTGGCCATGGCAGCGCGTGCAGAGAACAATGGCGAGTATGGGAAGCTATCATCGACAGCCACCATTCTAGGACGGCGTCGCACGTATGCGAACAGGCACGCATGCGCATGCATACAAAGAGAAAGAGAGCGCACACTAGTGAACTATATTTGCGCTGACAGCCAATTCTCTCTTGCATTTCTAAGTTGCTTTTCGCGAGTTACGACCGTTTTTCTTTCTTTTTCGGTATAGTCGCGCCGAACATGACAACGCCTCTCGCACGATAGCGAACACTTTTCGTGCAGAACGGGACAGGCTCACTAGATACAATGACATAAACAATGCATATCTAAACGCCAGAAGGATATACCCACTGCCGAATCCCAAATTGAACAGGAGGCAGGCCATCGCCTGGAGACAGCTCGAGACACCTTCCCTAACCCATTCTATCTGAAACGCATCTTCCCAGATAAGCATCAGGACGACATGTGCAAAATTGTGCCAGGAAGCACCAGCAACACTCAAACACGCGTTGTGGGAGTGCAATGTGATTATAGGAAGGATGGCAGTTGCTCCAGAGACGTTGTTGTAGAGGTGGGCCGCCACTCGGCGCCGCTCAGACCTCGGAATCCAGACGTGGACAGTCCAGCAAGTCCGTGAGGCGGAGTTGAGGCAAGGCCTTGACGTTCTCTCGCGGGAGACCTAAGCCTGGGTCGCGTTAAACCTTGCCGGATGTTCAATAAAGATGTATCCATCCATCCATAGTTTCACAACGTTTTGTGACTGCAAACGCTCACTTTTAAAAAAAAGCTACATTCCCGAACATTTTTGTTCCCCTTTGGACTAGTAAAACAGATCTCCACTATCTCTCGCAATTTTTGCTATAAAATTCGGCCATTGCAACGCCGGCTCTTTGCATCATGCTTACTTATTGTGTCTGTGCTTTGAGTCGCTTGTCTGTCTGTCTGTCTGTCTGTCTGTCTGTCTGTCTGTCTGTCTGTCTGTCTGTCTGTCTGTCTGTCTGTCTGTTCCTTTCTTCCTTTCTTTCTTTTTTTCTTTCTTTCTTTATTCCTTTCTTTCTTTTTTTTCTTTCTTTCTTTATTCCTTTCTTTCTTTCTTTCTTTCTTTCTTTCTTGTCTAATCTCTTCTATCTCACTACTCACGGCTACGTGCCTTCGTTCGGGACTGTCAACAGCAAGAATGCATGCCGGATTTCTGAGCCATATAATGGCCGCTTACACGGCGTTCAATGCTGCACTGTACGCGTGTCCTGTTATGCTGGCTGTAAGTGTTCGTACATGGGAGGAGCATTCCCAGCGCTTTCCCACTCGGGCTTCTACGATGAGCGCAAATGGAAGGATGATGCCGGTTCTGGCGCCGCCAGCTCCAGCTGGCGAGGGTCTGATGACGACATCCGTACGTGACCGACATTGACGAGCAGCACTGCGCTGAATGCGCGCCGTCATTTGTGTTTCCATTGCTTCGCGAGGGCGCATTCCGTCATACCCAACGAAGGTCACGACTACACGCCGCGATCTGCGCCGTATTTGGGCCCAGCATTCGTTCACGTTCGCTGCGACAAACATGAGCAATATCAAAGACAGGAGCCTTATATATATATATATATATATATATATATATATATATATATATATATATATATATATATATATATATATATATATATATATATAACAAACACTTTCTGCGTTACAAACATAGCGGTTCGAGCGACCCCTAGCGCTTTCTCATGGTCGTTCGCCACGTGGCATTGTCTAAGTGGCAGTGGGCAGTGCGTTTATACAACGAGCATTGGGCTTGGCGCGCAAGAAGGCGCGAATTGTGTGCAAGCTGGTAGACAGGTACATGACTTAGGGTTCCGCAGAGTTCTGTACGTACGCCTTCTGTACGTACGCCTTAAATGAGTATATATATATAGCTTCGAATTTATAGAAAACGAGCCAAATTCTTATCGAGGGTAAAATTATCACTCTATTCGGGAATGAACGTTTGGCAACGCCTACATGATCATTTAATTTGATACTAAAATTTTTGTCGAAATGCCGTAACTGGTGCCGTCGACACTACCATTACGTCACAACACATAACGTTATTTGCTGACGACATGTAGCAATAAGGCTGTACGTTTAATAGCGCCGCTCCTGAAAAAATAAACAAGAGTGGTACGCGTGCTTATTCTTCCTACGCTCGCGTATGATAGCGGCAGCGATCACAGGAACGAAGAGGGCCGCTGTACTGACACATCATGACACATCAACCTTTTGGCATACTGAAACCAAAACTGGCCCGTAGAACAAGTATGGTAGTAAATTATCTACGGCGTTCCAGACGCTTGTCAGTATCTTTTTCTACGGTCTAGAGCGTTGGTAGCTTTATTTAAAGCTAACAAGATAAAAGCCGAAACCATTATGTTAGTACTCCCTTAAAGTAAAGCTGTCTTTGCCTCTTGCCCCTACTTTGCGGTTACTGGCTGTTGTCTTGATGAGTTGACCCACTTACCAATAGGACATTTCGACTACTCGTGTCGTGTGCGGTTCGGAACAATTAAAGGCAAGAAGTGAAGTCGGCAACACGTCGGCGAGAAGGGTTGCTAGTCCGCAGTTCCATTGTGGCTACACTGACAAATACGTACAACACCTTTTTCCCGATGGCCCACGGCACAATACTGCGAGGCCAAGACTTGAAATTGATTTAACGTTGCTGCACAGTCGGCCATTCACTCTAAAAAAAGTAGTGCATAGATAAAGATCGAGTTACAGGAAGGAGCCCTTGTTATTTTTAAAAACTTCGTGCAAAATACAAAAAAAAAATATTAGGCTCATACTAAATGCTTGTGAATGATGCCAGTATATTTTATACCACAGCCCGTATATGTCAGCCCCATATGAACCCGTATATATGAGCCCCACCTATACATACTGTGGCGAGGAAAGCTTATGTCGCCTTGAAGGAGAAAAGTCTACCTGTCGAAACGCTGGCTCCTGATTTCACCTTGTTCTCGTTTTGCTCATCGTCTTGAATTTCCGTTTTCTGATTATGAGGCACGCTATAGTGGGGGACTCCGGAAATTTAGACTGTCTGCGGTTCTTTAATGTGCTCCTAAATCTGAGTACACGGGTGTTTTCGCATCGATTGCTGAGGCCCGACTTTACATCATGGAATTTACGAGGCTGAATCAGGAAGTATTTGCCCCAATTTTGTTTTAGTCAAATTACGGCTGTACATGCGAAGTCAACACATCCATTACCAGCGCTTCACCTTTCTTGGACCGGCCCTGCCTTATCTGCGGGTAGCTCTGCGGCACGGCGCTGTTCCGAGTTGTTGTGGATGGCGGTTGTGCTTCACACGTCCATGGCGTACCAGCAACGAAGCGTGATTCGCTTTCTATGGAGCAAGAGGCGAACGTCCATCGAAATCCACAGGGAAATGCAGCACACGTATGGGGAAAGGTGTCTCGCTTTGAGAAGTGGGAAGTGGTGGTGTTGCGAGTTCGCAAAAGGCCGTGAATACTTGCATGGCAATGAGCGCTATCTTTCGTTGCTGTCTTTCGACAACATGGCATAGGGGCATCTCAAATTTTGTTCTGCGATGGGACAAATCTCTGAACCGGTGTGGGGACTATGTGCGGAAATAGTGTAAGGTACGTAGAATAGTATGTATGTTTGCAATTACTCTGTGTACCTTACTTTTAGGTAATAAAATATGGGGACAAAGACTTTCTGACGCGCCCTCGTACTTACCCATGCAGGAATTCTTGAGATATCTCGCACTTCTGTTTCTCTCGTAATGCGTAAATTTCATTAAAAATTGTTAGTCATTGTTCTGATGAGAAGAGAAATTACGCTACATGCAACTTGAGTGAGTGTTGTGACAAACTACTGATAATTCAAAGCCTGTCAACAAAAAAGCGTCAAAGTGTTCTGATGTCTACCCCGGTGGTAAGAACGAAGAACTCATTGTTTGCATTAGCCTTCATCACATGAAATGCACGTTTAGAGAGTTCATTGCCACTTTTATAGCAAGTGCGCCAGCTCTTATGGAACAAAAATGAGCTTCAAATGAAACGCACTAGACGGGAAAAAGTGTTGGGAAGTTTATGCAAGCCTTTGCTCCCAATCGCCTGTAACACCGTGGTGATTGTCGCGTGCGATTATGGACGAAGGCTATGAAAAGAGAAACTGCTTCTTTTTTATTTGGTATAGTTGTCAGTTACTTTCGTTTTCTTTTTCCTCTGTTGGTTTCTTTTTCTGTCCGTCTTGTTTTATTTCGTTTTAGATTTTCTAAATGGCGGCCGCTTGTTCGACAATGCGAGAGATAGTCGTCATCTTATTTATTGCCTCTTTATTCAGCTGCAACAGGAGCGGGAGCTATCACGGGCACAGCTGGCACCGAAGAGGGAAAACTCGGCAAATGCAACGCGCGGCACGGCGGCACCGAGTGATCACCGAAATATGGAAATTTAAAGAGCGCGCCCACGTGTTCCTGCCGAGCGGAATTATGCGCAAGATCGAACACGCATAGCTGGCACCCGAGTTTCTGCAATCGACCGTACGGTGCTAGAACAAGCAAGCACACACAAGCTCTTCACCATTTCGCACTATCGCGCCACGAGCTTCAATTCGCAGGGCGCATTTGCTACCACCGCTCCAAGCGGGTCCGTACGCGCCGTTTCATTTGTACATACCTGTTCGTAAATTGAGCGTGCTAAATGGGCGCCAATTTGCACGTGAAATGAGCAGAACACTGTCCGTGCTGTAGACAACTGTGAGGGCCTAGTATGACATCATAAACTAAGCAGCGAGGGACGGCGAATAGACCTTAATATTTCGTCATCGTCATCATCAGCATATTCCTTGCCCATAGTTAGGTGTAGCGCAAACGGGAGCAGAAGACACGACAATGGATGGGTACAATCGGTAGCTTTCACCTATAATGTATTCCAACACGTGTTCGCGTTACCTAGGCAGACAACTCTCGCTAAAAAAAATCGCATCTGTCGCTTCTTTTTTTTTTAGCGATAGCAATTGCGGCCATCCTGCGTCGCAATAGCCCATATTTAGAGCTTGTGTCCGTCCGCTCTATCTATCGTCTTGTTCTCCCGTCTGCGCTACGCCCAGCTATCGATTAATAACAACTGGTTCACTGGCATTGCTTGTTTATTTCATGCGCACATCACGAAGAAGGCCTCTGGCAGCGCTCTGCGATTATCCCTGTCTTCCGCAAGCCAACTCCATCGTATACGTATGCATTCAGGTTTTGTAATCTCTTGACCGCCTGTCTTTTTCCTTGCCACCCCATTAAGTTAATTAACAAGCAACCGGCTGTCCGCTGACGCATTACTTGACCTTCCAGCTCCATTTGTTCCTTCTCATCTTCACTCGAATACTCGCTGCATCCGTTTCCTTTCTAATTCATACTGCCCTCTTCCTACGTCTTGACGCTACAGCTATGCTTCTTGGTTTAATCGTTCGTACCACACTTTTTAGCTTTTCTTTTAGTTCCTTTGTCATCCTCCATGTTAGTATTGAATCTTCCATGTTAGTATGGGTAGAATGGTAGTCGATAAGACGTAATGCTCGTTGATACTTTAAAGCAGTTCGCGCCACCCCTTCCGAACTTTTTCCCTAGAATCCTATCGCAGCAAAAGTTGTCGCCCCACTAGGAATCCACTTTCACAAAGACGAATGAAAATGGATTGTTTATCAATGCGAAGCATTGTTTAGTACCTCCCTGTGCTTTCGGCATTTTTAGTCGTCGGCGTAGCCTCCACGCTGCAAATGTTGCTGTGAGCAAGTGTTTCGCCACAGCATCATACATTATCTCCTCTCGTACTCTACAGATAGCGCATCTAGCTTAGTGTTGTAGAATCGCTGTATATCTAAGCGTTTTGAATTCTACGCCAGATGGCTGGATTATTTTCTCAATTCAACGGGCTCACCACAAGCCGTCGTTCTATTGGTGAATTTCTAATTCGCACCCCCCCCCTAACAAAGCCTCAACGCCCCACCCTAGGCCACACATGCATGCATAATCATCTCGCGCCAGCATCAACTAGCCATGTGAGACGATATGCGCGTGCGTCACGCGGCATAATAACAATTTGCTTTAATGATGTTGCAGTTTCTGTTGAAAGGCAAATAATTTATAGCGATAGCAAAATATTACACAACTACACAAAGCAAGACTCGTAGTTTTACCCGACCTGCATATTGCAGTAAAAATTCGCTTAATATTTAAATCAGCACGCATGTTGTCATGCTCCCAGAGTCAAACATGAACTGGTCTCACTCGATGACCGCGGGCATTCGCTGTAACAACGCTGGTGTGATGAAGAGCGACGGCAGCGGGGAGCTAAAGCTTGGCGCTGCCTCTCCCTTCGCCGCGTCTCCAAAATTTGAGATTGCGGCAATCCCATCTCAAGACGCGCGGGAAGACGGCGCGCATAAAGCAGCCAGCGTTCTCGGCTAGCCACTAGTCCTTGCACCCGCTGAAGATTACCTCCGAGATAGGGCCGCGTGTGCGCTGTGCCGCGCGGACCTCAATGCGCAGCCATGACAGGGCTACAGGAAACGCCCGCTCTTCTGCCCTAGCGCGTGCGGGAACACAGCGAGAGTCAAGCCACCATCCTTATCGGCTCACACTCGCGCGCTTTCCCTCGCACCCAACGCACACGGCGCGCGAGGCGCGATCTTATCACACTTGGATTTTACGCGGAACATCGTGGCGATAACGGCGACGAAGTGTCGATGTCGTAACTGAGACCGAGAGAATGCGTCCCAGTTTTCATGAAGCCACAGATGCCGGAAGAAAATATTTAAATATCTATTGACTTTACCATAGTCCTTCACGTGAGTGACCACGCCAATTTCCCCCTATTCCACTTGGCAGCTAGAGTTATGAAACGCTATGTGGCATCGTACTGCCTTGATGATCAGGTCATAACGGAACCTGTTGCAGCGTTTCTTCTCCGGATGTAACCGTGGCATGCTATTGTATTCGCCTTGATGCCCAAATGCTAGCCTTACACAAACATGTTGATTCATTTTGTAACGCTCTTCAGAAGCACATACGTTGTTGGATAGCCAGTGACCTCTAAAAGTTACCGTAAAACACTGGCTCCCACAGTGTCTGGGTTCCACGCAGTTTCCTTACCGCAGAAACTGCCGCTTTATTGCTAGGTCTCCCGAAGGCTGCTTGTGCGCAAATAGTGCGGAAATGCGGCATAGTCCAACATTGCGGCACGCTTCAAGCCAAACGTATAGACCAGTCTGCTTCTTTCGCGGGAATGGAAGGTGTTATAAACATTCGGTACCATCTATCTATCTATCTATCTATCTATCTATCTATCTATCTATCTATCTATCTATCTATCTATCTATCTATCTATCTATCTATCTATCGATCTATCTATCTATCTATCCTCTTATCTTGGGCCAACCCAGTGGCCCAAGCTCTCCACTTTCTTGCGCCACTAGATATGTGCTCCTGGTCGTAATGCCTTCGTGTTCGTTTCCTTGTAGTCGCTCTAGCTTCGTGATCTTTTAGTCATGCCATCATCTTCACGCCGGCTCACTGACCCAGGCTGTCTAATAGCTTGGCCCACTAGGTATGGACTCGGAGTTGATGCCGTCATGGTCGTGATGCCGTCGTGGTCCTCGCATCGCCGTCATTCCAGCTTTGTCATCCGACGCTCGTCATGCCACCGCCGTAATGCCATCATCGTCATACAGCTAGTTGTCACACATTCATTGTCACACAGTCAGAATGATACCAATGTGGTCGTTTCATCTTCACTTTCCAGCTTCGTGATCTTGCTCTCGCCAAGCCGTCGTCGTCAAGCCCTTTACACCGACCCAGTGTTGCAAGTTGTCTAACAGCTTGGGACACTAGGTATGTGTTCAAGGTCATGATGACGTCGTGCTCATCTCATGGTCGTCATTCCAACTTTCTCATCTGACATTCGTCATGCCGTCATCGTCACACTATTTGATAACGTGTCCTAGCGCGAACTTTTTTTTCACACAAACACAGGAAGGGACACACACAAGCGTTAATTTTCAACAGAATCAACAGAGTTACGTTGGACCACTGTTATTTTTAATCGACATAGACGATAAATCGACTAACTTGCAGTCTTCTATGCGTGTTTTTGAAGATGACTGCATAATATATAAAGAAATAGCAAACCAGAACGACACTTTAACCCTGCAATCTGACTTAACGACTCTTTCAGAATGGTGCAGCAAATGGCAGATGAAAATTAACATCGAGAGAACTAAACACGCTAAATTTGGTCCTAGTTTCAATTTATCGCCTAACGAGCACCTAATTAACAATTCTGCAGCTTAAATAGTTTCGTCGAATAAATACTTAGAAGTCCTGTTCACTTACAATCTAAAATTGAATGATGATGTAGAACTAATCACTAGCAAAGTTTTTAGAAAGCTTGGCGTTCTAAAACGTCGCCTACGCATTGCCAATTCCGACACCAAACTTCAGGCAGTTGTTTCTATAATTAAATCATCATTAGGGTACGCTTCTAACCTATCGCATCCACATCAAGCTTACCTTACTGACATGCTGGAATCAATTCAAAGTAAAGCCGCTAGATTTATCTCGTCCTCATATTCTCGTTATCACAGGGTGTCACCCATGAAAAGAACACTTGGCATTTTACCTCTCGTAATACGCAGAAAATAGTGACGATTATCCTTTTTTCGCAGTGTTTATTACTGTGACAGTGCCTTTTCATGCAAATTCCTTCATCCAGCAGCCCACGTCTTCGCCCTTATTGACCACAAACTCAAGGTATACTCACCTATTGCACGAAGAAAAAAATATTTACACTTACATTTAGTCTTATGAATGAGTGGAACGCCCTTCTGCAATTCATTGCCAACATTAAGGAATGATCTTCTTTCCAATGAGCTTTACTAAACTACCTTAATGAGCAGAATGATAGAAAGATGGGCGAGTTGGTACGGCAACATATTCTTGGTTTGTGAAGAAGTGACACACACACAGACTGTGTTCGTCCTGTCTTCCTCTAGTCTCCGAGTGTGTCAGTTCGGGTTACAGACCAAGAATATGTTAATGAGCAAACCTGCCATACCAGGTGATCTCTAGTAAACAACCATGTTATCCTGCTTGAGCGCCTTATAACCATTGACCACTGTCATGCATTTGTTGCCTTTATCTAACAGTGTCGTAGTTCTATCTTGTGTTATTGCATTATGTAATCCTTATGTCATACTAATACTTAATCTCCTTAATGCTGTAAACAGTTATGATCTTAATTTTGTGTTTTGATCTTTTTTTTAAGTAAGTAAGCTTATTTTCCATGTTCAACTGGAGGGTTTTCTGGCAAAAAGCTGCATGAGCAGCTTGACTATGTCCAGAAAACCCCTACAAGCAGTAGCACACGAGTGGTACATAAATCAGACACACATACAATAGTTATAGTCAATAAAAAGAAAACATTCACCAGTTATACATACAGAGTATAACAATCTATTGCAAAAAAATATATACAATAAAATCGAAAATAGAGACGCTCAAACGGTCATACAAATGTTCAGAAAAAAATAGGAATAATCAAGCAAAACATAAAGGACATAAAATCACATTTCAACAAAATATTTCCGCAGCTCAGCTTTGGTATATCCTATTGTGTGTTCATATGTGTTTAGAACATGGGTTCATGCTCATAACCCCCTTCCGAAGTTTCTTGTTGTTGTTATCCCCCCCCCCCTTCGCAATGCTCAATTCTGAGCCCTTGGGGTAAATAAATGACATGAAAGGAAATCAAACATGTCGCACCAACAAGGCCAGAAGTCAATCCTTGTCACACATTCATCATGCATTCGTTGTCACACCGCCACAGTGAGGCTGTCATGGTCGTTCAGTCGTTGTCATTCCAGCTTCATGATCTGACTCTTGTCATGCTGTCGTCGTCACGATACCCACTCCGACTCAGAGGTCCAAGTTGTCGAATAGCTTGGACCGCGTTCAGGGTCGTGATCGCGTCGTGGTCGTTGTATGGTCGTCATTGCAACTTTGTCATCTGGCTCTCGCGATGTCGTCATCAAGCCATCGTCGTCGCACAGTCGTCGTTATGCGTCATAGTCACGCTGTTTTCTCATCGCCATCACTTCAGTAACGTCCTCCCATTGTCGGGATGCTGTCGTAATCATACCACCTTCTTTCTTTCTTCGAAATCAATCTTGCTTTGTCATTATTTTGTAATCATACTATTGTCATTCAATCGCGGTTTATGTCACCCTTGTCATGCCATCATCGTCAGACAGTCGCTATCATGCCTAAATGTCAAACAGTCGTCGTAATGTCATCGTGGTCGTGCCATCATCGTCACTCCAGCTTCGTCATCCGACTTTGGTCATGCCGTCGTCGCCACGCCATCGTCGACACGCAGCTTTTGTGATACATCGCCATCTTACACTCATCGTCATCCCATTCTCATCATGCCATTGCCATGCCATCGTCGTCACTGCATGGTCTTCCTACAGCCGTCGGCATGCATTTGTTGTCCGCTGCACGCTGTTGTTCCCCCATCGTCATCACTTCAGCATTGTCATCCCGTTGTCTTCATGCCGTCGTCGTTATACCGCCTTCGCCGACCCACCGACGTTACTCATTGTTCGTCGTTCTGTCGTAATTATGCTGGAGTCATTCAGTCGTGAATATGCTGCCATTGTCATGCCGTCGTCGTAATTGCGTCGTCGTCACACCAATGCTATCATGCATCTGCTGTCATACCGCCATCGTCATGCCGTCTTGATCGTGCCAACGTGGTCATTCCTGCTTCGTCATCTAGTTGTCGTCATACCACCATCCTCACTCTGTCGTTGTCATATAGTCGTCGTCATCACATTGTCTTAATGTCGTCGTCATTTTACACTTTTGTCGTTCGATCGATATCTTTGTTGTTCGATCGAAAGTCGCCCACAACATTAAGAAAGTGGCTGAAAGGCAAGGTGTAAGCGTTGTATTCTCCCCAATTTGCAAACTGGTTAGCCTGTTCCGAGAATTGGAAACGAGGGTAGAATGACAGGGGCTGGTAAAGTTAAGCACGTGGCACTCTTCATCGACTGCAAAACTGGTGTTGCTTACCACATTCCGTTGGCATGTGGTAAAAGCTATATAGGCAAGACAGGCAGCTGTTTTAATAAGCGCTTGCAAGAGCATAACAAATCCTTCAGCAGGGACCACGGAAGCAATTTCGCAGTTCATTGCCACGGCTGCAAGTAGTGCGAAAAACCTGTGCCAACTTTCGATCATGTGACCATTTTAGAGAGGGGAAAGACTGGATATGAGCGGTAAATTTTAGAAGCCTTTCACATTGGAAATCAGAGAGGAAACTGTGTCAGTGATAAATCTTTGAGTTTAACCAACAATGAACGTGCTTACCTAGCGGGTAGCTAAAAAAATTGGCAGTGGCTTACCTCTGCTATGCCAGTATATACGTAACGAAAGCTAAGACATAGAATGGTTAGCCTTGGTTTATCTTGATTGCAAGTCCAGGTTAGTCCGGTTGCCTAGCTATGTTGCAGCGTTTAGCCAGTCGTTCGGCGCGCTGTTCGTCTGTTTCCTGGGCGATTCGTTTCCTCTTAATATCGTTCCGATGTCGATTCCAGGCCTCCTCCTGCTTATCAGAATTGTCACCGTTCATACTGCCGCCTCAACTGTGGTTGCGGCGCACGCGAGCTCTCCTTTTCAATCCTCCCACATGTTATCAGGCATGCGACGCAGCTGGCGAAGCGAACGGAGGCGGGCGCAACGACGAAGAACGCGGTGTGACGTCATACCAAACGGCGGCGAGGGAAAGGCGCGGCGCTGCGCAGCGGCGGAACACCTGTGGCTCGGTGCTACTAGTGGCGCATGCGCAGTAGTGATTAGGGAGCGAGAGAAGGAGAAATATCCGCAGCGATGCGCGCGTTGGGACGTCATGTGCCTCCTCGGAGCACCGCCACGGCGAAATCGCAAGTTCGTGGCTAATAAAGCTTTCGGTTTAAATGTGATAAAACTGACATCGATGCGCGTGTCTTGGGGGGGAGGTGAACATGCGCATGCGTCGGAGGTTATGTGCGGCAATGTTAATTCCAATAAAGTACAGTTGAAAGTCCAGCGTCCGTCCGTGTGTAACGCCTTTTCCTTGTGTACGTGTCCTTGTGTATTCGCTGGTACCCACCTTTTTGAAGTTCATCATTCCTTCGTCATTCCATCGTCACTGCTTCGGCGTCATACAGTCGTCTTTAAGCCTTTATGCTCATGGGCGACCTTGGAAAGCGAGGGCTATGGTAGAGTGGGACGACGCCAGAGTATGGGGCGGAAGTAATGAAAGTCGCAGAATTATCACTACAAGTGTTAAATAAACGTGACTTTAGAATATTGTCTGTCGCTACATTGTTCGATTGCTATTCGCATTACCGTCGACAGTCATGGTGAGATGAGTTCTCCCGCGATTATTTTACACTGGTTCTCCACGTCGGGGCACGCAGCCCCCGATGTCGAAGACCCCGATGTCGATAACTCATAGGCGGCTCGCCACGTCACTGACAATAAAATTGTCGTGACTTCAGGCAACATGCGCCAGCACATGCTCTTCGTCATTCGTGGTACCTCGCTCCTTGAGTTTATAATGTTTATAGTTTTTGCAGTTTATAGTGTTTATAGACCGTTTATAGTGTCGCTGTGTATAGTATCCCTCCCACACGCATTCCGCGCTTACTCTCTCCCTTTTTTTCTCTTTCTATTCTCTTTTCCCTCACCTCCAGTGTAGGGTAGCAAACCGGGTGCTCTTCTGGTTGACCTCCCTGCCTTTCCTGTCCTTGCTTTCTGTCTCTCTCTGTCGCTCCTTGAGACGTACACAAACGTGTCAAAACGCTTAATTTGATGCAATAGTGCGAAAGGAAAGAAGCCATAAAGTCAGATGTCCCTCGTTGCACGCGCATTGTTCGACGCAGGCTATGTACTACAACCACCACAGGCTCTGGTGGTGTGCGGTTGACGTGTCTCTATATTCCTGCTTACTTCGCCCCATTGCATGAGTACTACTGCAAAGCGCTTGTAGAGGCAGACATGGCAGGCATACACGATGTTGACACTTTCGGCTTTCGTTTGCTCGCGTCTCGGGATGATTAAAGCGTTCCTTGACGTTCACAAACACATGAATGCGCCAGAGAGTTTTTATACATTATTCTCGGCTACTAAACACACCCTTGACATTCGGTATGGATCACGTTGGAGTTAGCGAAACTTCATGAGGTTTTCATATTAATTTAGTATTTCTGAGCCGTTGAGCAGCCCCTCGTTTGGTGGTGTTTCGCGACAACCTGCCACCCATCGGTTCGTCGTGAGAAAACGCTACATGACCATCAAAGAGCTCAACGGACTTAGTTACCTAGCACTGTCAGAGAAAGCGTCAGGCCCATGCCGAGGGCTTTTGAAGTGACGAGCAAGGATCTTGTGACCGCGCAACTTCCGCAGACTGGACCATCGCCAGCCACATGCTATTTCCACACTTATTTGTGATCACTTTCTTTGTTCCTGTAAAGCTCACTCCCCTGATTTTCTGAAGCTACCTAGTTCAGGGCAGAAATCAAATGACTCTTTGGTGTTTCCTTGTTTTCTTATTATTTTTTGTTTTTTGTTTTTATTTATTTGTTTGTTCGTTCGTTTTGTTCTAGGGACATCTCCCAACAAAATGCGATGGTGATGCATGCAACAACCTTCCTAAACGCTACTTGAAATATGCCTTGGAATTTATTGCCATAAAGCCATTCGCTAACGGGCACTATGTTTCGGTGGGGCTACACAGCATACTGAAAAGAAAAACAGGCCAACCAGAATTCCAGCAATGTTTCACAAATTTCATAGCTTTGTCGCTTGTCTAGTACAACAGAAAAATGAGACAGCATGGGACTAATGCTTCGAAAAGAATAATGATGCTAAATAAAAGGGAGCTTCTATTTCAAGTTTTGCTTACTTCGTTTATTTGATCAATGATCCGTGTTCCCCCGATCCGTCGGTGTGCTTACCGTTAAGCTGCTGCTCTCCAACGCTCGTAACAAGCAGCGGAAAGATCAGCAGTCCTGAGCTCTGCTGCAGAACTGCAGTAATTGGGCGGTCTGTCAAGAGCCTGCATTTTGCCCACTGCAAAAAAAGCATACGGACCTGCTTAGTGCACCTTTGCCGCTCGCACTCCTTGCGCACAAGAAAAAACACAAATACATATGATCTACTCAGAAGTTCGATTGCAAGAGGTATAACAATCTTTCCGAACATCACTGTATGTTTGTTTTTCTATTATTGCGGGCGGGCGATAATTGGATTACGCTTCATCTCCACAGCATAAATTGCGCACTGCAGCGCAGTGCATCTTCCATGCGCATCCTGTTTAACATATGAATGGAACGGGAGCTTGAATATATTCTACAAAAAAATGAAACCTTAGCCTGATACATCTCACAGCCCTGATGCTGCAATATATAAGTTTTGTACATGCATTATAGCGCGCAAGCTATTGCTCCATAGCATGTTGACGCGAACGCTACCACACAAAAAGACGCCCGTTGAGCCCCAAGCTTTCGGACACTTCGCCGTAAAGAATTTTACATCAACATCAACTTTCGGAGAGCTACAGCAGTCTCCATTCTAACAAGTCAAAGGTTCTGCAGGGAACTCGGTTACTGCAAGTAGTACTGCCACTTTGCAACAAGAGCTCATTATGTGAGAAATAGCTTTCTAATAAACTAAATGTATTGTTTGCTGGAATAGCTATTATTGAACCTAGGTTTTGGGGCAATCAGAGCAGTGGTACTACTGTGCACTTCCAGTTTATATATATATATATATATATGTGTATATATATATATATATATGTGTGTGTGTGTGTGTGTGTGTGTGTGTGTGTGTGTGTGTACGCTCGCTACGGAGGCATCCTGCATTTAGCGGCTCGTGCTATGTAAGTGATCCGGTGAAGCATCTAGTTCCTTGTTAAGCGGGTTCATCTTGGATTTGAGCTGGGTCTTAAGGGGATTCTCGAAAGTCTGCCCTGATCAATTTCCTTCTTTTGTCCTCCATTACTCCTTTCACTGGGTAGTTATTGCGCCTGTATGCTTAGCGTGATACATTGGTGCGTTGGAAACAGTGAGAGAAATTTTACAGGAATAATTAAAATATATAAAAACGAGAAAGGCTTGCCGTTTCAGCAAAGACGACTGTTACACCAGAGCCCTTCAAGTAGGAAAACTACTAGTTAGATTTGCTTTTCCGAATCCTTCGGAAGATTGGCGTCATTGACAAGCTTTACGATGATGTCATCACACCAATCTTGTTGTTTTGTGCGCTTATTTACCGTGGCGTGTCTTTCTTCTTCCATTTATTTTCCTTTCCCCATCCCCTCTTTCTTATAGATCATTTCTGTACCCGATCACTCTTCTTGCACGGAGTAGTCCGCACACGACTACACGAACGCCGCCAATTCATTAAACAACTTTCTCTCGAAAGGTCGACTTCAATCGGTCGGCGATCTCTTTCTGTCCTGTCAGGGAGCAAGCGATGAGACAAGCAAAGAATGGTGAGCAAGTACGGAGCGAAAGGCAGAGGGTCCCATTACGGGGGCCGCTTGTTGCCGCCGCGTCGAACGCGACCGCCGCTACGCCTAGGCGGCGCCACTGCTGCCAACACGGGCACGCCAGACACGCGTCGGCCGCGCGCTTCGAAGCCCGACTCGGGCGTCCCGAGCGAAGCCGCGGGCGCGCCGGAATCGAGGAGGGTCGGGCGAAGGGCTGCCTCCCGGTTTCCCCTTTCCCGACCAGAAGCGCTCCGATCCTCCTCCTCCCCCTCGCACCGAAAGGAAAAAAAGGGAAACGCCGCAGGGAAGAAGGGAAAATGCAGCCGCGGGGCGCCACGCGAGCGCTCCGACATCCGCTGGCTGCCCCATCACACACACGCCAGCAACGCGTTCGCGGCGGCACTGGGCAAGAAGTAGTGTGCGTGGTGCGCGCGATGATTGGAACGAACCCCGCCGCTGGGTCTTGCACCTCGAGGGCCCGCCGTCAGCGTGTGCCGTCGGGGGAATATCTCTGTTGTCGGTCCCTGCTGCTCTGGATAATCGCTCTTGTCGAAGGTGAGTCAGACGCAGACAAAGCGGCTGTCCAAAGGGACAGGTCTCTGCCTTCACGGCTAACTTTCTAGCTGACGACTTGTATTGGACCGCATAAGAGAAAAACGACGTGGCTAACCCAAAGATATTCGACCTTCTTTCTTGTCGGCAAGAGGTAAAATAATAGTGATTCAACGCTTGCGCGTGATTTCCCAGCGCCAGTTAACCGCATTAGCACATGCCGTGTATGTCGAATCGCTGGTCTTCTTTACCACAGCCTTCAGCAGCCATATGATAAAAGATAAA
Organism: Dermacentor variabilis; assembly: GCF_050947875.1. NCBI lineage: Eukaryota > Metazoa > Arthropoda > Arachnida > Ixodida > Ixodidae > Dermacentor > Dermacentor variabilis. The sequence goes on along the minus strand of NC_134572.1, from coordinate 25,534,140 downwards.
AGTCGAATGCTTGTTTTGTCTTGACAAAATCTGTAAACACGCGCATTTATGCTACTTCTGAGCAACAGCCCACAAGCCCAATGTCTCGCCAGCTGCAAAATGCTGTGTAGGCAATGTATTTAAATGCTATTTCTCCTGCGCAGCTCGGAAGCACTCGTCGTTCAGTCTTTGCTCTTGCGGCAAGTTAACAGCCGCTTATATTCCAGTGCGCGAGACACACTTTCCAACTTGCACGTACGATTAGGCATCGCAAGATTACTTTCAGTACAAAGTAAGCAATGTAACTTCCGTTCTTGTGCATTACAGTTTAAGCCTCTGTAGTATCACAGAAACCGGGTACTGTTTTCATTGCTGGCAATAATGAAGGAAACGAAAATACAAAACAAATATGTTCGTAATGAATGTACTTTTGTCTGTTATGAACAATAAATTGCTGAAAGCGCACATGTACAAGCGACAGAAATATTGAGAAACTTCTTTATTAATTTTTCATACTAGAAGTATAGCACATCGTTCCTGTTATATTATCTGAATCGGGTTCATATACAGTTTCGAGTACAACAAAGCTGACGCACAACCATGCAAATCGTCGTCTTGGCTTGGCACCGTAGGGTTTTCTTATGAACAGGCTGCACCCTTCGAACTGTCTCCGTCATATCTGACTCTCTACTCCTTCCACTTTTTGAAGCAATCACTCTAGTCAAAGGCGCACCGTTAGACAGGTGTGAATTATTTTAGTTGAAAATACTTATGAATCAATTTAATAAATAAATATTGACCTTAATAAAACAAAATAAATAAATAAAACGCCACCGTATAAAGAACATCGTAATTGAGCGCTCCGGATTATTTTTGACCAACTGGAGCTCTTAAACGTGCTCATTAATATAAGCACACAAGCGTTGTTGAATTTCGCCAACATTGAACTGCGACCGCTGCGGTTGAGAATCGAACCTGCGACCTCGTGCTCAGCAGCAAAACGCCAGAGCCACTGAACAACCACAGCAGGTATAATTAGAAGAGTCGTTTCGGCTTACTGGCGACGGCTACTTCTTTTAACTAGCTGATTATACAATATGAACGATAAGGGTGCGTATAAATTCTTTCAACAGGTAACATCTAAAATAAATAGAAAGAATGCGACAGCAAGCATGGAAATCTGTTTCGAAAAGTTTGAGTTGAAGCAAAGTGATTGCATCTTGAAGGTACACAAGTATGGTCCACGCAGACCCACAAGCTAGGCCCAATTCCACATGATGCCGAATCTTACAGCCTTGCTTCTGTTAAGGCCGCACAAGGCTGCAACGCTCAGTGTTGCATGAAATAAAATACTTAATGTGCCAGCTCATTCGAAAGTGCGTTGTTGCTGTGTTATATTATTTCGTTCTGTGCATATCCCGGCGCATATAGTGATTTGAATAAACTAATGTCATGACAGGAACGATCAGGAAGGAGTCGTGTCTCCCCGCTTCTCCCCCACCAGGGAGCGCCACCTACACAAACAATGACGACTCTAGCTAGAGGTATCACGGACTTCTCTTTCTAGAGGGGGTACGTTCCATTGAAACATAAGCCTTTAAATCTACATCTTCGCTGAAGAAGGCTGCCAAGCGTATGTGCAGATTTTCACTCCTACTGATAGCCTAAGAGACAAGGCAAAATTTACTGAGCATAACACTGCGCCGGCTGTCGTGACACTGCTTCGAAGTATCAACAAAACAGTAAACTAGAAATTAAAAGAAAATTCATTCTACCCTCATCGCAGCGCAGCTGCCAACTACCGAAAATTCAGTCCGAGGCTTTTTGCTCAACATCAGAAAGCCATGGCGTCTACACCACTTTGGGTAAGATGGCAAAATGGCGTATCTATACAATCAGTTGCCGCTGAATCGCGCAGCTTGGAAACCCGAAGACATGGGTGATAAGGCGAATTTCTTGCGCCGTATGAACGCTGAGCTTGTATTTACGTCTGTGTTTCGTTGGGTTTTCGCTTTTCTAAATAGAATTATTACGTGCTGTGGTTTGAGCATATGCTGCTTCTTACTTTTCAATTGCGTTCAGTAGTTTTATCAGAACATGAAGAAACAGTTTGGCAATACTACAGAAGTCCTTATTAAAGCGAAGCTTTCTTTGCATCTTCCTTCGACTTTCCCATTGCTGCTGCTGCTGCTGCTCCTGTCGCGCACACCGCGTCGGGGAGTGGTTCAAAGCGATGATAGGCGCCAGTAAGAAAGGAAAGGCGACGGGAGAATCTCGTTCTCCCCCCTCCGTGTTGAATGTGCACAATGCCCTCTGGAGCTCCCTGGCCGTCGCCACATTAGCAGCTTGACAGCTATAATTATCCGTGACTCCCCTCAGAAGCATTGCAGAAACTGCGGTGCTTCCTTTTCTACTAACATGCGAGGCCAGATGGGACGCATATAGAACTGTAGAGAGGAGAAGAGGAGAGGAAGGAGAAGAGGCAGCTCCCATATAAGAGGTGACGTGAGGAGGCAAGGAAACCTCACTGCTATACGATAGCAGTTGCCGGGAAACTGCATAAGCTTAAGTTCAAGGTACGGCACAGTACGTTGCTGCTATTTCTGAAAAAGAAGCGCCATGTATATGTCTGGCGGACAAATTACGCAGGGCATGCAGAAGCAGAGTCACATTAATTAAAGTGCACCGTAGAGTCCAGGAGACTGTACGGAAGCAGTCGACAGTCAAATCAACACTACTGCGCCCACCGCGTTATCATTGCGGCAAGGCATTGCTAGAGGTCGTGGATTTGACCTCAAGCGCGGCAGCCGCATTTCTACTGGGGCGAAATAGAAAGCGCACGTTCACTTAGATTTTGGGACGCGTTAAAGAACATCACGGTGTCAAAATTAATCCGGAGAACGCCACTATGGCTTGCCTCACAATCCGAGTGGGGTTTTTGCACGTACAGCCTCATAACCCAATTCAAATTTAATACTTCTGCCACAATGCGATGTGCCATGTGAGGAGATGACAACGCTCAACCCTCTCAGAAGTTATAAAATATGGCGCACAACAACACCTCAAGCAAACACCTCTCCCTGTGTGTCCTGTGTTCTACGCAGACAAACAGCAGTGGTGCACGCAAGGTAACGTTTAACATCAGCTCACCACTCTTATGTTAGCCTAAACATTGAATAAATTAAGTTTAGCCGTCAACGTTGTCGCTAATTAGCGTCAATCAAAACATCCAGCATAGAGAGTTTCACTTACATCGATTCCCACAGTACGTGGAATCTGCATATTTCTTTTCATCTCCGAAGCCGTCTAACAGTTTCAGTTCAAGTGTTTGTCGAAAAAAAAAGCGACGATCTGCAGATTGTGCCCTATATGTCCTTCAACTGCTTCAATCTGCATCTCATTTCAATGACCAAACATGATACTCTTCCACATGTGGGAAACCACAGTAATGCCGCAAAAAAGGAAAGAAGAAAGAATAGTAATATGAAGTATCTCGATTACTTATTCATTCAAATGTGGAAACGGGCTCTGTCCTCTTTTTTTGACAAATGTGTCTCGTCGTACATGACACGTTACAGGAATATTCTTTTAAATTCCTACCGTTATACAAAGATACATATATTCTCTCTTTGCTCCTCCCTGTGCACAACATGTGAACTTGGCGGAGTGCACAATCGCCTGCGCGCGATGACTGCGCCGTCAAACCTCTTACGGCGGCTTTCAAACACGGCTTCCTTTTTGCTTCAGATGGAGGCTTCGGACGTCAACATCAATCACAAACAATTTCTTTCACGAGAACTAGTCTGGCAACTAGACCTCGCTGGCGGGACTATACTCCGATGGCTATCTCAGTGAGTCTGCAACGCAACTAAAATAGGGAGAGGATAAATATTATCAAGAAAGATATGCTGCCTTGTTAACTGGATGAGCGTCGCCTCCGCTCTTCCCTATACAGACATGGAAGGAGGGAGGGTGTGAGGTTATATAGAGATAAAAGATCCGAGAATATGGGAACAGAAACCACGCAATTAAAACGTCACGTAGTCAAACACACAGGCTCGCACAGGCCAGTCGATATTTAAGAACGCAGAAGCCCGTTGGGAGCCTTCTGCGCCTGTGAACGCTGAGGTCAGCAGTGTCTTCCTCGTAGACAGTGATCAGATCACGCTACATCCATGGAGATGGATTGTCTTTGACATATTGACATGATTATATTGATGAAGTGAGTCGGCTGCCACACTACATGAGTCAGGAACGAACACCGTATACAATATGGGCCAAGGACTAAAAGGACAAACAGAGAGCTTATGCTGAGAAATTAGGAAGTTGAAAAGTCTGTTCATCTTGGGTGAAACATATGGGAAGGAACTGCAGCGCGTGAACAAAGAAGGGCCTGAGTGGCAGTCTTTCGCTTTTGTGTTTTGATCTATAGCCTTTCAGCCTGCCACCCTCGTCTATTTGTGCATTCGAGCACTGTACAGCCTCCAACATCTTGCACACGTCGACGAAGCGCGAAGATGTGCAGGTTGCACCATCAGCACCTCCAGTAGCCGCACTAGTACAATTCGTGCCTCGGTGAGCCGATAAGCCGACCACTGCCGCTGGGAATTGAACTCCAGGCTAATTGGTTTCCCTGGGGTTTTCGTGCGGTGCTGGCCGAACCGCGGGCACTTTGCTTTGCCAATACCATTCGCACGAAGCTGCAGCCTGACGCATTGTTCGACAGGCACCACTCAGACTGGCGAGGGCTTGGTCGCGTCCTTTGCTAACTAATTCGTAGGCGTTTATTTCCTTTTCTGTTCTTTTTTTTTTCTTTTTTTTTCCTTTATGTGAGTGTCTGTTTCAGTATCTCTGCTGCCTTATCTGCGCCTCGCGTGTCTGGAATTTCATCTCTTATACTGTCTTTCTTTGTTCCGCAGTACTTGCTAGGTATCTTATTACAGGAAAATGCTGCACTGCTTAAAGTATGTTTCCTTTTTTGTAACATCTTTTTTATATTATCTTTTATTCCCCTTACCCCCTTTCCTCAACACAGGGTAGCCAGCCGGTCTCCCTGTCTTTGCGTCTATTTCTCGTCCTCCTCCTCCTCCTTCTCCTCCTTAATGAAGTAAAAATTCACTTCGAGCCATGGTGGATGTGATCCTCAACTTGAGACGTTTTGCAAGCTCAAAAACTGCCTCGTAGGGCATTTTACCATATGTCATGGTACGCGAATTAAATTGCATGATGTCCTCAGACCGCGGTTATGTAGCCTCTCTACTTTGGGTGCTACGAAGGTGTTTCTAGTATTCGTGCAGGATGCAAGCCTTGGCAAACTCTGAAGTCCTCCTGACAGAAGTTGTTATTGTGTTTGTCGCTGTCTCCCGTCTAAGTGTGCGCCGATAAATAGTTTCCCTAACACTTGTAACCAGCTAGCCCATATGCTTGGCTTCATCTGAAATCATCTCGATGGCGCGTATGGGAATACGTGTCCTCTCTCTCGTTCACCACAACAATATACGTAAATATTGCATCCGGAATATCATACCGAAACTGTGGCTAAGCGACCCCCTCGGCTAGTATAAACCTTCTCTCTCCTTATTTATTTATTTGTTTTTTTTATTTACTTGCTTGCTTGCTTGCTTGCTTCCTTTTATCTCCTTATTTGAAAAGGTACGAAATGACGAAATGCTTTTATTGGTGATGGCTTAAAGCTATTTCACAATCATTTTGCTGCGTTTAAGAAAAATTCTTCTATAGTTCCTATAGGGCGGCATACCTTTCTATTTAGTCCCCCAATCTTTCTCAATATTCAAGAAGTTGCACGTGTTAATAAAAAAAATACTAATGAGAGGAATCATCAAGCTTACAGCTCTGTAAACTGCAGAATTACGAGTATCGAAAATCGGTAACCAGTTCCTGCTGGCCCGGCACATCCTAACATAGTAGCCATGGGATATGTGGCGACCGAAAATACTGCTATTCTGTGAAAAATCTCTTCGCAAAACTGCCATAAGCGTAACAGCAGTATCGCGTAAACTGTGAATTAGCACATTGGTTTTGTCAAATTTATTAGCTCTGAAAGGCGTGCAATGAAAGGCGTGAAATGAACAACCGACGGAACAACATCCAGTGCGAACGAGTATGTAAGAATTGGAAAAGAAGTTTTTCTGCATCTGGTCAAGCGAAAACTATGTTTTTGGAGAGCCTAGCAAGACAGGGCACTAGAATCGCAAGGGCGGTGCTCGTTACCGAGCGGTAATTTCTGAAAAAGTCGATGTCGTATAAAGCTCTGCTCCGGTGTTTTACACGTTTTAGCAGATAAACTTACACTTATGCTAACGAATGACTTAGTAATGATACACGCTTTTGCATATGAATGGGATGCCGTAAGAGGCTAACACGAAATTCATCAGCATTGCTGTCTGTATATTTGCCCGGCAGCCTAGTGCTACGATCGAAGTGAAATGTCGTGGAAAACGAATCGATGTGGCTCCTTTATTTTTTTCCCTTCCTTTCATTCTTTATCAAAACGGTGTACTGCACATTTCGTTGCCGTTCGTGCTATCTGTATAGTCATGCCTCCTTCAGACCCCACAAATTTGTTCCCCCAACGTCGTCGTGCGATGCGGGCAACGCCGTGCCAGTGTCAAAAGTGGCCTCCGAAGAAAAAGAGAAAAAAAAAACACGGGAACAAGGCGATGCCATTTATTGCCGGCAATTCAAGACCTCGCGGCACCGAGGGTCGGAGAGGAGATACGCGAACCGCCGAAGGGCCACCAGCCGGGTCCTTGCAATGCTTCATGTATGCGGTGCAGATTTGAAGGCGACCCATCCGCCCTAGCTGTATTGGCTCCAATGGAACGTTGCTTTGATGGTGGCCTCCATTTGCTCGTTGACAGCGATTTTCAGCCAGCCCGTTCTGCAACCTTTCTGTTTCTCTTACTTCGTTCGGATCCCTGATCCTGAAAGGGAAAAATTATCTGTTGGTACTTCTGACTAGCTCAATTAGCTTAGGTGGCAGCGCGACCACCCCGGAAAGGATTTGGTCAGTTGCCAGACCAAGAGAACGCTTTCTTATAAACTGTCCTACGTTTCAAAAACAAAGGTGTGCTTTGATAACAACAATGAATCGCAATCGTGATCGTCTTTCAAGCATATAAAGTTGCTTTGGCCATCGGGTAAAGCCTCATTGCTCATCTCATCTAAAGGCTGTAATAACCTTCTCTATTGGAATTGATATTGCACCTATGTAATGCTTAACATAGCTTTGCCTGGCTTGATTCTTTGCGATACTTGATTTATTAACTAGTCTAATTGCATAAAATGCAGAATGTGCCGTTTTGTGGCTGCTTATTTCTATATTGACTGTTTAATAACATTTACGAGATGTCCCTTATTATCATATAGAACGTTTTTTTTTTTTCATCTCACCTCATGTCATCCTCCTTTGATCATTGTAGAGTTCATTGTTTTGGAAGAAGCCGGAGACACAATAGTTGCCATCATTTCCACTTTCATTCATATAAACCACCCACTCAACAATTTATCTTCCACTGCGAAGCATTCTTTCTGTGAAGTTTGCACGAGTATTCTTGATAGCTTCGTTATATTGTGGAGTGGATGACAGTTTCATTAGATAATTTTTTTACTCAGATAAAAATAAAGGAAAGAGATGTAGTCACCAATGTATAAGGGTGACGGCTACCGCTATTTATGTAAGAGTAATAATATTAGGAAAAATATAAGTGATCTCACAGTAACGCGTAAAAGTAGCCTCACACTTTCGGCACATCTAGAGCGGAGTTAGAGTAATAAATGGAGTTCGATTATAACTATTTCTAATGACCAAATAATCAGCTAACCTGCGTGAACTAGTAGGGGCTTACTACATTGATTTTGCATCGATTGTTTTACATATCTCTAATTTACATTATTTCTTATCGTTAAAACGTCTATTTCTATATTGCACGTATGCCTGTAATAGTATGCATGTATAGTATAGCTATATATGCTTGCAACTACCCCGGTTTTCATCGGTGTTCTACCACCTCACGAATATCCACGGAACTGATTTGCCATCTCTGAACCTGACCACTGAAAAACTACGCTGAAGAAGTCTCAAGAAAGTGTACAGGTAATATAATAAAACATAGGTCATTTATGCAATTTCATGGCATGATTGCTATGTAACAACTAGCCGCATAGAAGCATACGGCGGCCATCTTGGTTCGATTTGGTCAACTTGAACATTCAGCTTGATGTAATTGGCTTTTAAGTGTTTGTCGCTTTTTAATTAACTACAATAATGTAATCACTTGGGCCGATGTTTTTTATGTGTGTTTGATAGCATTGACCTAACGTCCGAGTTAAATCCTGCTGATTTTAGAACTTCCAGAACTTCAAAATTAAGAAATCGCTCACAAAATGAATGCATATACTGAATGTTCCTACAAAAATATTTAGAATGTTTAGAATCACGCAAGCAGGGAAGATATAGGCCCATTTAATCAGTTATTATGAACTCAAAGATGAATTCGATTATTACTTTCTACTTGGTAAGCTTTTCCTCGCGGGTTATCAAACAGTTCCTGCCTGAATATATTAAGTTTACAAGAGTTGTTATAAGGCATAACACGATTTTGTGCCTTTGGTCACAACACGCGTTTCCAGAAACATATTCAGGTCGAACTCGTCTACTATATTGACTATATTGTAACATATTTCAATCAATTAGCTGCGTTAGGCCAGAGTTTACTAAACTATTTCATAAGGTATGATCGTAAACCACTTATGTAGATGTCATTGTGCTAATCGGCGGCTGTGCCCCGCTTATATTAAATAGACGTTCTCTAGCAAGCCTATTGAAAATATTTATTGTATGCTTGCACGCTAACAGCAAAACTCATCACTGACTCGAAGTTCACGTACTGTGCTAGTCAGTTTTCAGGCTGCTTTTTGTACTATTTCGCTATAAGAATTATAAATTTGTGCTATCTTCTGAGCTTCTCTGCAGCTTTAGATATCATATAGTCATTAAAGGCCTTCCAATTTGACACATTTGTGTGTTTTAAACCGTGATAATAATAAGTATTATTATAATAACCAATCATTTATTTAATGTGTTCAGGAACAACACTGAGATCTGAGAACTGGCGCACAGAGAAACAGAAAAAGAAGGTAGAAATGTCAAACAACTACTGCCAGAAGTTTTGAGGTAAAACACCAATTAGAACAAAGGGAGATAAAGATAACGAGATGATCAGCTACATAATGCTACATAATAAGCAACAATACAGCCGTAACGCATAAATGAGAGACTGAGTAGATATGCGACCGAAGAGAGAAACTACGAAAACCGTGGAACTCCAGACTATACTACAATTGTGGAAGTGAATATCAACAAATGCAGAGAAGTCTGCCCATCTATGATTACTGCTATTCTCCCTACTGTCCTAACAGCCCCTTGACTGCCGTGATCTAATATCAGGTTATGTATTCATGCGACAGTAGACCTAACTCTAACCCTTTATACTGTGCACATCATGAACAGTACTAATCAACCTATCGATTACTTTTGTCGCAACTCTCTTAAAGTCTCTTCTTGCTTACACTCGATTCTTTATGAAACGAACTCGCTTAAAACCACAAGACATGCCAGCATGTGACTCCGGTCGCAAACTTTAGTTTCTATTCCTCCCATGCTATCTTTTCACTGTCTTTTCACTAGCGTTCTCGACGTTCATGGCAAGCCGAACCGCGGCTTTCTGGCTTTTTTTCTTTTCTATCGTGCTCTAAGATAGATTACTTAACATGTTGTGCACACCTTGTGAAGCAAAGTAACTCAAAACTCAACGCGTCAAATTGTGCCGTCAGACATGACCTCTAATAAAGTAGACGCGCTGCCTTTTTTTTTCACACCCATTCGCGTGCAAAAGAAAACACACACACGAGTGCGCACACACACACCAAAACTACCCGCAACCACGCGAACGCGCGCACAGAAGGCACGCACGCGCCGTGGCACATCCGGTGGGGGAAAAGGCAAGTACAAAAAATAACGATGACTGAAGCCTAATAAGCTGCAGCAGCTAGCGCGACATGATGAATGGAACGATGGGGACAACGGCGCTGACTCATTCGTCGCGACCACCGCCGTTCCAGCATCGACCGCTTGGTGGCACGCGCCCGCGCAACCGTTTCAAATATATTCCCTGCAGCAATCTTTAAAGGCGCCCGTCTAGAAAGGCGAGACGAGGTACGCCCCGTTTTTCCCGATGGCTGCTCGCGACGGGACATATAGGGTCCGGAAGGAAGCAGGGATGACAGAGAAGGGAGGTGCTCCCCCGTGTCTGGATTAGCTTCGGGGGATTCGGCTCCACATAACTCCGAGAGGGAAGTTGTATCTGCATGAGTACACGTTCCAGCCGAACAGTGCAACGATTCGGGAAGTATATAGCGTGGATATCGACAGGCACGGAAAGAAACTGTCTGGACTCGATCTGACTTCGTCTGTGTAGGTGGCGACCTAAAATGCTGGTGGAAAGCAATGACACATAGATTGTCACATTGTTGACACAAATGGAGTGCTCTCAACTCCTTTTGGGACAGTGAGTGCTTGTCACATATTTAAATGTACCCCGTACTTGCACATATAGTTTACCCTCCTATGATGTACAGCCAACCTCTCTGTGCACATGTTCGAAAGAGTTCCAGATTATTTTCAAGTATTCACAGATGCGTATGTACACAGCGACAATCAAGACGCCTCTGCAGCTTTTTTCTGCCCCTTCGACTCAAGTACGACCTATATTTCATATGCCCCATCCAGTTTCGTCAACAACTGCGGAGCTAGCAGTGATTAATGTTTCACAGAAATACGTGCTAGAGGCGTTAATCGCATCGAAGATTGCCAAAACAGGCATAACAATAAGAAAGCTTGCTCTTCCTTTCTATGTCTATTTTACAGTCATGATTCTTATCGGCCCCTCTCCGGGGACATTATGAGTCCGTATTAGGTTGTGCAGAACACATTCGATTCAATTGAACGCATTGTTGTCTGCCCTAAGTTTACTAAGCATGAAAAGCAAGAGTTGTTGGGGAGGAACAGCGTCGGAAGCTTTATCAAAGTCGTCAGAACCAGAAGCTATAACAGAACACTGATCTAAAGCAGAAAACGAAATTCGACAGCATGTTACATTCCTGTAACACGTGAAGGCGAAATCCTGCTGCACACGTAGTAACGCATTAAGTTATACGATCGGAGCGGTCAGACTTCTTGCGCGACATAACGAGCCGCAATGGGAAGTAAACGGATGGCGCTGTATGTCGACCCCCTCAACGACACACGCGAACACCTAATGCCCTACCTAAAGCTTATGCCATTCGTTTGTTCTTTCTTTCGTTCGTTCGTTCGTTCGTTCTTTCGTCCTTTCTTTCCTTCGTTCTTTCTTTCTTTCATTTCTTCGTTAATATTCAGCCATTGCATCTTTGCTTGCTTACGGGGATACGAGCCGTTCCTGATTATGATACTTTTTGTAACACTGGACTAGACACTGCTTTTTTGGGTATGAGCCACTGCTTATGATATTTTTCGTTTCACTCGTCTACTTTTCTTTGTATTACTGAAGGAGACGCCACTTCTTTCTTTCTTTCTTTTTTTCTTGGGGGGGGGGGGGGCAGTATGAACCATTGCAGCGAGCCACTCAAGGCTTTCGCCTTAATATTCGTTAGCAAAAAAAGTACGCAGATCCTACGCACTGTGGCAATAGATGTTATGCGAAGGATTTCGCAGGTAGGTTGCTATCCAGCATCAAGATGGACAGACAGAATTGTTGGTATCTAGCATCGTTTGGAGTTCCGTAAACCGTTATCAGGTGGACCAACGTGTTTTTGTAAGGCGAGCATGTTGTGTGTGTGAGGCGAGCCAATGTTTGACAACAGCAACAGGACGACGACGATGGGGACGAAGATCGTATGACGGCGACAGTATGATTTCCGTTCCCGCCGTTCTACGCGACTTGACTACACGCTGATTATTGGGCGTTATGTATGTACTGGACGGAGGCGTGAGCTAGAGAAGCAGGGATTGGGACGTAATAGGATTGTACTTACGCCTATGTCACGCGGTCTATCGTAATATACGATAGCATTTTTACTCTGATGAATCAACTTTAAAACCTGTTCTACCTGGGTCGATCATGGAGACGGTACAATGTCGCACAGCTCCTAGGTATAGCGTTTGCTGCTACGTTGAAATGACTGGGATATTCGGGCCGGTCTTGACGCCGGTGTGAACTAACACAGCGGCTTTGTTCCAATACTCGCCGTAGACGGCAAAGTAGACGCCCAAGTGGTCAGCGGTCATCATAAGTTTCGTTCCCGTTCTCATGAAAATGTCAAAGAAGACAGCTTCGCGAAGAGAGCATCAAAGTAAAAAAAACGATGCAGGCTACGTTCCTGTCCAAACAAAATGGCGACTGAGCACGGTGCCTGGAAACGCGACAGTGTGGACTTCTAGGTCCACACCTCTATCTACGGTCCACACTCTATCGACGGGAAGGTAGTCTGCGCACAAGAAAACGTACACACTTTTATCTGCCTTGATCTAAGTCACATCATGTTTTTCATATGTTTTCAGGTGCAAAAACTTAAAATACATCAGCAACGTGTGCTCTTCTCAAGTTATCTAATGTCGAGGCGAGGTGGCATAACGTCGCAGAAGCGTCTTCCAGACGGCTCGAAACGCGTTTCGTTACTTGGCCTCGAAGCTGTCTCGGCTGCCTCCCCAGCTGTTTCTGTAGACTGTCTCCGATGATGGCCAGAAATGGAAAGCACCAAGCGTCTGAATGCGCTAGGTTCCAAGAGAGAGGAATGTGAGAAACTGGCACATCACGTGCGCACCAAGGTTCTCAAAGAGCAAGTTGCCTTTGGGACGAGAGAATTATGTTTGCGACCGTGGCCTCATGTTTAGAGCATGAGGCTGCTGCGTTGTAATCCAGATGTTGTATTTACCGTTGTTCACGCTTTTCTTTTAATTGAAGAGGCCCGAAATGAGGCGAGACAGGGACGTACCTACCTACATACCTACCCATGTACCAACCCACCACAAAGTTCCTGGAAGGAGGCAAGGAATGCTTCGCAATAAATATTGTATATGGGTTTCGTAAGAATAAAGTTCACGGAAACAGTGATCAAGAGAATAAAAGCAGTCGGCCTACACTAGATTACTTGCTGCATGAGTTTGCAGGGAAGTTATGTCAGTGACATGGGTCGTTAGTTCGCGGTGTAATGAGCGTCACCGGACTTATGTACTGAACCACACCACCTTCGTCGTTATCCGATGGCCTCGCATCACGCCTCGCCGCCATGACCGACTAAAATATATGACAAGATTGTTGATGAGTAGGCTTCTGTGTTCTTCAGGAACTTGTAATATATGCGATCTACACCAGCCAATGGTGATAATTTGTACTTGCGAATATCTTGGAAATTCCCAAACAGGCAATGGAAATAGGTTATTATTTAGAAGGAGTGCTAATTATAGACAGCGAGGACTTTCCCCCTTCCGGAGGAACAGCTGTTTCGAATTGAAGTGCAGTACCGAGTCTAAAAGTTGACACAGTGGATATTACAGCCGTAAATAACAAACAAAGAAAAACATGGCGTATTACCCGTTAAATTTAACCTTGCGATCATTGCATGAATGATGCACAGCTTAACACAGAATGAAACATCAGGCGCAGCATTCTATTTTGAACTCTTCGCGAAATAGCCAAGATTGGGCTGGTAGTGACACAAACCAAGACCGAAGCAGCCGAGACACTTCCATCGCTCAAAGGCAACGAGCATCCGTTACATCTCCTCGTTGTTGTGTGTTTTTTGAATTTTTTGGGCGGCGATGCGCGACGCCAAGCTGACATCAGAAAAGCCAGAGCACAAGCAAAAGAAAGCCCTTGAACTTCCCGGTTCAATGCTTCAGGATTAATGTCGTGTCTCTCTGGTGTCTCCGATTGCTCAGAAAGGAGAAACCTTCAATCTTTACCGTGTGTTCTGTGCCATCGCGTTAAGGACAAATGCTATGATCTACGCAGAAAGTGGTTTCCTGTCACTACGGCCTCCTTATTTAGAAATTGACGCACTGTCGAAGCAGATGTTATACACGTTAGAAGGTTGAATAGTCGGGCTATTTATCCCTTTTCTGCTCAGATGCAGGTCAACAACTAATTCCTACGACTGATGTTCCAGGGGACGTCCGCATTGTCATTGCGATCCCTTTATTTTCTTTTGTTTATGGTTTTCAGAAACACCAACCGCTGTCGCGAGGTTGGCAATCTCTTCTAGGTGGTTTGCGGAAGTCGGCGCGCACTGCACCAAACAAAAAACGGGTCCCATCTGGCGCCGCCGTTACAAATGGCTTCCAGCGAAGCCTCTTCCGCTTAGGAAATGGCAGCACGGGGACAGGGGAAGCCGCAGCATCGCCTGGACACTGTTATTCCTGGCAGTGCACTTCCCTTCACCCGCCTTATCTCATTTGTTCAGAACAAAACGAAGAAGAAAATATGAAACAAGCGTCCGCGACGTGCGGACCATGCCAACTCCTTTCCCCTCCAGCTGTTATTCTGACCCTGCTCAAACAATGATAGTAGGAGTGGGCTTTGTTCTTGTATCATGTTTCTTTCTATCATTGGAATTCCTTGTTTCTCTCCGGGCGGTGTCATGGTCAGCGCACGGCGATAGAGGCCAGGAACGGTGACCTCTTCGGGGCCGGTGGCAACGAGCATTAGAATGTTTTCTTTCCGAAGAGTTCAGCATATGGACGTAAAGTTACATATACATTCTTGCGCGCTCTTGTACCTTGATGGGACAGGTATGTGTCGGCACGTTCTCTTAAAGCCCAACAAATTTCTGTTCCAAGATACATACGCATTTTGGAACACAAATTTGGCACAAAAGCATGTCGCAAAATGTTGAACACATAGATACATATGTGTATGCGTATTTATTTAGACGATATTCTAATTGACATCAAGAGAAAACAATGGAGCTGAGCAGGTCATGTAATGCGCCGGTTAGATAACGGTTGGAGCATTATGGTTACAGAATGGGTACCAAGAGAAGGGAAACGCAGTCGAGGACGACAGAAAATTAGGTGGAGCGATGAAGTTAGGAAATTCGCGGGCGCTAGTTGGAATCGCTTGGCGCATGACAGGGGTAATTGGAGATTGCAGGGAGCCTTCGTCCTGCAGTGGACATAAAACAGGATGATGATGATATGATGATGACGATGAGGAGGAGGAGGAGGAGGAGGAGGAGGAGGAGGACGACGACGACGACGACTACGACGACGACGACGACGATGATGATGATGATGATGATGATGATGATGATGCGTATTTTATGTGTTCACAGGTATAGGATCTCGGAATCTGTAGTTTTCCTTGTGGGATGCTTGCACGGCTTCGTAAATATTCTTGTCTGAAGCCTTCCGTTTGTCATATGCGCCTTGGAGAAGTTTTGCTTCTCCAAGGCGCAAGACAAAACAAAGACAATAAAGATGGAAACAGACGGAAAGGTGCACCAACAGAACAGACGTCATTTGGCGAAAGAATGTTAGAAAATGGCGCCGAAATACCGCACCGCGAAAGATACCGCGACATCGCCGAGGCACGTAGCATTTGAGCCTTGCTCGCGCAAGTTCGTTAATGTGAACCTGATGCTGCGATTGATGAGCAAGACCAAGTACGTCAAAGCCACCGTGTGGAAAAACAAGAGCTCTTTACCTTAAGTCACTTTAGGCGCAGTTTTATGCAAGCCCTTATTTATGCGTATAGGCTATAACCTATTCGCACAATCATACTCAAACGCTATTTTTTACGAACACGTTCTGCTGTCATAAAGAACATTCAGGCACCGTCAACCTGTTTATTACGCCTTTTCGCCCACAACTAATCGCAGACTATTTGCTAGAAACAAAAAAAAACCTGGCCCTCTACCAGCTTATATTTAATGGGACGCGGAAGTTCTCACGACTGCGATTTGGTCCTTTCGCAGCTTCTGTCCAATACAAACCAACGAGAAACATTTTCCCATACACCACCTACAACAATGATTTCATATGAGCTACAATAATTACTGTAGAATACTGCCTAAACTTAAAAACATGACATTAGGGAGGCAGCCTCACACATGGCGGTCGCGTTGCCAACAGCCATGTGTCGTGTTGCCTCCTTCATGACCTATAGGTATATTTAGGTTGCGCGCTACAGCAACAATGCACAACGCTCGCGAACAGCACGCTTGCATGTGCTAATTTGTCTCTTTCATGGTTTGTGGCAAATATGAATTGCAATGAGCTAGTCCAAATTCGCATCCAAGTACATTAGACTCCAAGTCTTAGCATCAGGGCGTTCTCATACTATGACAGGCGCACCTGTCATAGCAATTCTGCTCACTGTGCTAGCATATAGTCAGCTTGGAATAAAAGATTGTGAGCCGCAGTTGGCTTTAAAGAGGAAAAGTGAGAGAAGTCGGGAATGCTGAATTCGGATAGTCACTTGTGCACTACAGCAGTTCAGAAAAAATAAAGATTTGCCTGCCAATTGGGACAGCAAGCACGGAAGCTGCCAGCCAGTGGCATTGAGCGTTTATTGCCTATAAGCTCTGTGAACATAGCTTCTGTGCCTAGGCATGCGGCACGATATTCATCCGTGCATTGTTCTTTTTCGTACGTGTAGTTATCACCACGCATCGGGATCCCAAGTTTCACTCTTATGCCACAAGAAAATTATGTTCCCTTCGTTAAAGCAACAATTTTGTACACATTTCCGATTTTATCATCTTTGCTTTTCTCATAGAAAGAAATTTGTTGGGTTGAACTTTCTGAGCTTTCAGTTCCGGAGAAATGTGTCATTATCAGACTGCCTCTGCTCATATTAAGAATATACGGTGCATAATATACTTAATAACCACTCTGCAGTGTAGAAATGTTATGGTGAATAGGGGCCTTACACTTTGTAACCTCTCTCACTGTATTATCTGAGAAGTGTGCCATCTACAAATGCTGCTTTTCCAAACGACGCTCTTGCAAATCAGCGCCTACTTCGTCTGGTCTACTTAGCCTTTGCCTTTTTTACATCTCCTACACTGCTTTTAGAGAATTCTGCATGTTCTTTTTGTTAAGTTCATTTTGGGAATCACCAAAAGCTAACGTGTTTAAAAGAGTTCTTTGCCTAAACCAAACTTAGCCATTTCTTCGCTATTTGCGACCGCTCTTATGCATCAGTGGTTTCGCATGCACAAAACGCTCGTCCACGCTGAAGCGTACCGTACGTCCTAACGCTATAGTGCACGTGACATAGAGTTTTGTTTTGTTCCTAGATCACTTTACTCGTTTCGAGACCGAGAGAGCAGCTTGCAGCGTCCATGTTGCCGGGCTGTGGTGTCGAAAACAGAACGCTCCCTATCACTATAGCGCGTTGACGAGCTTTTGATGGAAGCATATGCCCCATATGCAACAGCAGTCGACGCGTTGAGAAGAGAGGCAGCAGCAGAGGTCCTCGAGGGAAGGAAAGAACACCTTGGATGACGCTGTGTATATTCATCTGAAGAAAGGGGTCGGGGGTTAGAGAGGGGGAAAAAGAGTGGAGGGGGGAGGAGAATTGGGTGTACAGCTGGTGAGCGTAAGATGCGGGTAGCCGGATAGATTTGCTAGTGGTAGTAATTGCCTCATCTGACGCTCCGTGCACGACGTTGTTTTTCAAGGCCTGCTGACGCTGCGGCTTTCTGTTGTTATTTTATTACTTTGCGCGGGAGAAGCTTCGTAACGAACACAGAAAGAGCGAGAAGACGGATGAGCCGACACATGTCGTGGGGGCTTCGCAAGCGCCACCGCAGCAGGCGCGGCAGCGCCGATATGAAGCATAATTGAGGTCATTACTCTCTCGACGGTGGCTCTTTCCCTTATGTGACTTTTTTAAATGTGGCGCCTTGTACTTTCGTGTCACTCCGAACACTTCATTCACTTCGCTCGCGGCGAATTTCACGCGGCGCTGAGCACGTCCTCGAAGCACATTATCGGCGGACAGCGATGAATCGGGCTTCATCTGAGGATGCAACGTTCGTATATAGACAGCAGATAAAGAAGCTAGCAACTACGTGTACAGGTGAAGTTCGAATGATGTGGACGTCATCTCGATACTCTGAATACCGTAATTTCTGAGACAGCGTCGCTCTAAAATAAAACAGTTGCAAGATTACCTTTAACTGCGTTTTTGTTCTCTCTCACGTTAAACTCTGTGTACTCCTCACCTACCTGTATTGAACTAAACCAAATCAAATTAAAAAGGGGCAATTAATGTCGATACGACCTGCGTTGCATGCATCACGTGGCTTTCTGCGGTATACCGACGTAGATTTGCGAGAAGTAAATAATTAAGTAAGTGTGTTATTTTTAATGGCATTTGTGAAACATACACAAGCAAATGAACCACATTTAATTGTTTTAATCAGTACAGTTGAATTTGATTGTTCTATATTTGCTATACTTGGGTTCTTGGTAAAAAGATAAATAAGGCTATCAAACTTAGTTCG
Source organism: Dermacentor variabilis (assembly GCF_050947875.1). Classification (NCBI taxonomy): domain Eukaryota; kingdom Metazoa; phylum Arthropoda; class Arachnida; order Ixodida; family Ixodidae; genus Dermacentor; species Dermacentor variabilis. The sequence goes on along the minus strand of NC_134572.1, from coordinate 25,515,591 downwards.
AGAATAGTTTCTTTCCCTTGGAGGATGGCAAGAATACTCAAGTAATATACCACATTGCATACGCAGAAAAGCGCAAGTCCAGATGTCAGATGTAGGCATACATGTTCTCGCAGTACAATCTATAACTATGGGCGCTATAACGTAAAACTATTCCAAACTTTTCTATTCCAATTCTGCTCTAAGCCCTCCGCGAATGGTTTAAAACTTTTTTGGACCACCCCACTTCACCTGTCTGCCACGCGATGTCGCCAAAACCGCGATACTTCCCCGTCTGATATGATGTATACACACTGATTATGCATGACTTGACCGAAAAAAAGAAAAATAGTTATTTCTGATTCGAGGCCTTTTCGCCATTAGACCCAGGGTATTGGTCAAAAGTTTTCGGACTGCATCCACTTCACCTGCCTGTAACGCGACGTCACAAAACCGCCAAAACTGACCGCGTCAAAGTGACGTGTACGCATTAAAGATGCATTAATATGCCGAACAAAACTGAATTTTCTTCCGAATAACCACAGGCTGCTCCATTCCGAAAGGAATAAAAGATGGCTGTCGCCGATCGCTCAGGCGCTGGCTACTCGCACCTGCCGGAGAGCATGGGTTTATTTGCGTATAATAAAACTTGCTGAGTGGTCGTGTAACGTTTTCTAGCACTTTCGGTACGTTTACGACCTCATTCTGCCAACTCTTCTTTGCTGAGGATCCGCTTCAGCGTCATTCTTAAGCTTCCGTTGCATGCCGCAGCGATTTTCGACCAGCCACCGCAAGCTAAGTAAGGGAAAGCGGACCAATCGCAGACGCCGGCGCCACCCTCTTCATCCGGTTATCGATTTTCAGTGCACTGGCTCTGCCCCATCGAATCCCTCTACACTTCAGCGTTCTCATCGCCTCTTGTCAGCCAACTAGATAAGACAAGCCGCTCAGTGTAGGCAATGCTATTCGTTTTTCAAGCAAACAAAAGTGACCTCATATGAATGAGGAGAGCGTTTGATCGGTCTGTTCAGACAACCCTGCGGATGACCGCCCGGTGCTTGAGTCGGTGGTTACGCAAATTTGACGTCAGGAGATTGAAATAAAACATATTGGAATAGTTTTACGTTATAGGGCCCTATATTGCCAAAAAAGTAACAGAAGTGGTTTAAGTTTTTCACACTAATGCCTATGAATGCGCAAAGTACGTTTAGGTGGTTGTGTCGGTGAAAAGAAAGAGCTCCGTGTAAGTTTGAGCTTTTTATTATTTATTTCTCATCTTTATAGGGGGGGCGTTTGTCTGGCTTGGGTCGATCACTGTTCCATATATCATGTAGTTTATACAGTATCACTGTAACTATTATTCTTGTGTAAGATGCCATCTTGTGCGATGTTTTAAGCGTAAATTAATTTATTTTACAGGCGTCAACAAATTGCTTGCTCTTTTTCGCACGTGTTCTCGAGCGCTTCCTCATAAACACTTGCTCATAAGCCTCGGGCATAAGCTTTTACTAACAGCGAATCCCTGGTGCCTGATACTTTTAACAAAGCCGGAACACAAACAGGGGACCTCTGGCGTCAAACGTAGCAAGCTGGCTCATCTGTAAACATTCTTTTTTTTTTGTTCTTCTTTCGAGCGCGAGCGCGTACCCATTAGTGGTAATCCCCTGAGGACACAAGATTCAAAATTTTGATAGGGTTTCGCAATACAGGCCCCAAGTTTTATTGTCTCTTGAAAACCTTCTCAGCCTTCCTTTTAGCGCTTATGAAATGACGGCGTACTCCAAACTTGCACCAACGCAGGCACGAATTGCGGGCAACGCTGGTTTCAAGAGTTTGACAGAGTACGAGAAGAAAGCAACTAAGTGAATGAGCAGCAGGCCGTAGAGTCTGCGCCCAAGCAAGCGTTTAGCAATGACTCAGAAAATCATAACTTTTTAAATACGTTTAAAGTGACTGTCCTAGTGAGATTAACTTATTTTGTCAGATATACGTAGCTCCTACTAAATAAATAAATTTATTATACTCCCGGTAAATTTATGCGGGAATAATTTGAACGCTACGTAGTTCTAGTGCACACGTGACAAAGCTCCTGAAGTTAGTTCTGTAGCCTCGGCAGCGTTCTTACAATCTGGAAAACAGAATTTCTTATACACCCCCCCTCCCCTTTCTGCAACACCCTATTATAATAAAATAGGACACAATATACACCACATTATGTTCTATTTAAATTGTATTTTTTCGGTTTACTCTCTCTGGAAAACGCTATAGTGTCCAGTTTTAAGCTATGCTGGTTCAGTACCTGTTCCCAAAAAAACGAAACGGACGCTAGCGCATAAGCAAGCACGGGGTGCCACAAACTAGCCTCTTTCCTAGCATACATGACTCAGTAACTAACGTGCAGAAGGAAATGAATACGAATTGGATATTGATTTGACTAGATATGAATTTACCTTCATTTCCACAGAATGTTGGCAGTTAGACCTGTTTTGCGCATCGCGCAGGCGTTAAGACAGGCGTGGCTTCTACCAGGGCACTGTTCCTGCTGCGCAGAAGAGTGGTCAGAAGAGTGGCTTGGAGCCATGTGGCGTCCGCGTATCGTTAAAAAAAACTAACTGTATCATAATAGTGACAGCGAAGCTTAGCGTTGCACAAGAACTAACTCCTAGGACGGCGTCCTGGCAATGCGCAGGTTTGGCCCAGTGCAATGAAGCATGCACTGTGCCCTTGCATGGAACAGTGCCCTTGAGTCTGCTTTGTATGGAACAGTGGCCTGGCAGCTACAGGGCGTTACACAAGGCTGTATTTGTGAGGAGCGCTGCCAGTGGCGGTGGAAGCCTTGCACTTTGATAGTGCAAGAGATTACACCGACGGGAAGCCATCAGCGGTAATATGCGCCGTGTGAAATGTTATATAACATTGACATCTACATGTATACGGCAAATAAGTTCTGCGAAATCCGGCAAGTTGAAGTAAGGTTCACAAAAGAAAAAATTGTCAAACTCGTAACTTCGCGCAACATTTGGAGCGGACGACACTTTTTCCTTTAATTGATATTTATTGTCCATTCCGCTCACACCAGTGCCACGCAGCAGTTCAGCAGGAGTGCCAGCAAGAACGCTAGCTCGGCAGGAAAGCAAGGACGTCGCAGCTAAGGAAAAGAAGAAAACGTTTGTTTGTTGAGATGCTTTATCGGCATCACCGTTTTACGAAGATCACAGCACACACCGTCAACACACCGTTCAATCAGCTCAGTGGCGGAGCCAGAACTGCGTTCTGCTAGAGTTCTGCCCCCCGCTGCTGCCATGAGCGTTGTGCGCACGCATTCTATAAGCCCATTAGCGTCCCTGTTTACCTGCTGCGTGCACTGCTCTGAGCGGTACGGACAGCAGGTGCCAGGTTAACGCTCCCTGATATTAAACCTCATGTGGTGCTTAGCAAGTTCGAGTGCAGAGTTCGAGACTTTGAGTTGATTAGTGGTGCAGCATTTCTCGTATTCTTAGGTTGTCATTGACTATATGTTTCTCACCGGTACGTACAACACCTCGTGTACAACACTTTGAGAGCTTTGGGTCCGAAAAGGCTATTTAGCCATTTAGCCGCATGCACATCAAATCAAGTGCTGAAGGATTGTGTGCTCTACGTATCATATGTATAATTAAAGCACAATATGTACGACGTGGGGCGCAGCGTACATATCCGCTGTGCATCAGTAAAGGAAGAATGTGTGTCCCCGTGTATAATCAATGCACATCGAGCAACTTCCGTAGTATTCGAGAACTTGCTAGATGCAAGACTTTGCGATAAACGGCACCACCGTTCGCTATTTTTCATTTTGAGCGCGCATGCGAACGAAAGAGAAATTAAGAGTAATGTTCATAGTGAAGACCTTCCTACAGCTATTTGCTCTGTTCGCCACAATTATGTGCGTTGTTTGAGCCGGCTGCCCATTGCTCTTCTTCTGTAGACGTTGAATCTTTGAATGAGACATCATGAGGAAAGAGAGCACAAGCCATTACATATTTTTTTCAAGATAGTCAGTACTATTCGCTCTGGCATGCACTGGCAAACTCGGCGACCTGCGGAAGCAATCACGTGAGCTTCATCCACTGTTAGTAGCACTAAGCAGACATAGGCAGACCCCCTTTCAAGGCCCGAACACTGAGGGAGATTAGGGGAGGCGTCGTCACGGGCAACGCTGTGTCCCTGGACAGCGTCAACCTTCATCTCACCGCTTGTCCTTCTTGTAACCGGGATGGCGGTTGCTGCTGTTGTCGTTGCTGTTGTTGTTTTTGTGGCCTTCTCCCCGCAACATCCGCAACACCGTATCGACAGCAGATTTTGACAGTGTGTAGGAGATTAGAGAAAGGCAAAGCCCTCATAGACCGAGATGCCTGTGTGTTTCTAGCCAAAAGTGGCCACAAAATTTGTAATATAAGACCGACATGTCTAGAATTACATGAAATCTTCTTGGTAAAGGCAATTTGCCTATGTCAAGAAGTTCCGATAATCACGACCGGCAACGCCCGTCAGGACGCAGTCTATGAATGAAGCAGGAGGGAGTTCATGCTTTCGTTATTTCGTTAAGTCATTATACACCGGATTTTCAATATTCACTCCACGGCGCTTAGCTTAAGTCTCGTTTGCTAGGTGCTTGATCTGTTTTGTTATAGATGAGTCACTGCAAAGAGACTGAGGTATAGAATACGTAGGTTCCTCCAAGTTCTCTATGCTAGCCGCAGTTTACTTTGTCGATAGTTCTCTCTGTTCGTCAGTCGTGAATTTCACGGTAGCTATTATTAATCCTTGACTCACTTGTGTCTGTCCTGAATTGCTGGCGCATGTCGTCATACGATCAATCTACTTACAGTTTTGCACTGATATGCCTACCAGTGTTTACACTACGCCTAAAGGCATACCAGAGCCTTGATACGCCTACCAGTGTCTGCCAAAAGCCTACGGGAGAAGCACCCACTTAGGGCGCAGTGCACCTTTAGACCCACTTTATGCCTCAATCAATCAATCCGTCAATGAATATATAATGAGGTTCCAAAAAAAACAAATAACAGCATACTATAGAAAAAATAACAGGTCACGCAGAATCATCGCATAGTGTATTCTTGAAGGCTTTGTGCAGCAGTGTGCCATTTAGCAAACACACGTGATTAACGACGCATGCGCACTTACCGAACAGGCAGGAGTTCACTCGCGTGAACTGTCTGTATGTGTCGCACAACCTACGCAGGCTTCTCAGGTTTCCTGCACTGCGCACCTACAATATAGCCTAGTCTTTAGGGGCCCCGTATTTCTGAGCGCTGATAATTCAAGAAATTAAATGAAGATGCAACAAGAGAGGTTCACATCGACAGGTCTGGGAGGTTACGCAAGGTATTTCGGTCCCTGCTTCGCGCATTGGGGGGGATTTGGAGTCCACTGCTTTTAGACGCAAATATTCGGCGCCATGCCAAGCTGCACCGGACTTTAAGTCGCCTCCTTCACACCGGTGAGCGAGAACCCGAATTGAGGTGCGAGAGTCAAGAGAAACACAGCTCTACGATCAGCTTGGCAGAGCGTGAAACAATGCCGTCAACTTCGAGAAAGGTGGCCATCGATTGCGTTAAAGGATTAAGTCAGCGGAGTTTTTCCTCGTCCTTCCCCATCCTACCCGTGCGCTTAGGATTTGATAAGTAGGTTGGCAGTCGGATTAGAAAACTGTCCACGTCGAGGCCTTATTAAGACACCCACGCTCTGCTTCCCAAGTTTCCACCGGCTTTCTTTCCCACGGGATTAGGCTATTTCCCTCTCTCACATTGTCCCTCTCTATCTCTTAACGTTTTTATCAAATTGGGCTCTTAGTGAGCTGTCTTAGCAAGTAGTGCTGCCGCTGCTTGCTTGCGTATGTGTGGCTTTAGACTCGACCTGCAAGCATTCGCTTCGAGTCCCAGATATAATCTCATTAAGATTGAAGACAAAGTAGCTGATCTCTTACGACTTGGTCCTAAATGAATGCCACGGTAAAAATCGGGGTTGCCGGTGAGGACAGGCAATCATCGACAACTTTGTCTTCTGCCTCGTAAGCATCTGCTAATATAAGGTTGCTAGGATTCTGCACTTCTACGTCCGTTCTTTCTGCTTCCATTCACAATTTCTTTTGTTGTTGATGTTCTTAAAAAGCTTGAAACAGACAGAATTTGTACACGTGTGATGTTCTTCGCTTATTATGCCTGAGGTCAACCTTTCGATTTAAGAATAAAAAGTGTCTTGTATAACCTTCGGTTGAAAGGACAAGCAGCACCGATGGGGTAAAGCACATAAAATTGTATTGCGAAAAACAGCGCGACTTGAAACAGAAGTGGCGTTTTTAGACAGATCATGATTTATTTTTCGTGGTTCTACTACACTTGTATGGTTTCCTTGGTACCGCATGGTAAGCTTTGAGCCGACGATACTTCTTTTTTCCTCCGTGCGCAAGTTATCAGTGTAAAGCGGTTCATCGTAGGCGTGCTGCTTATTTTCTTTCCTTACTTTTTTATTTGAGTTTTAATAACATCTGTATTAAGTTTAACTGTATTAACTAAGGCGTCAGTTGCGAGTGAGTGGTCGTCTCTGTGTTTCTTCTGTGCATCCATGTTCAAGTCGCGTTGCTTTTCACGATTAACGTAAGCCAATTTCCCCAACTCTAAGCCTTGTTACATAAACGTAAGAGTTGCCATATACCTGAAAGATATAGTGAACGAATTGTGATTTACGTGCCAAAACCACGATTTGTTTACTAGGCACGCCAGTGTGGGGGACTCGGGAATAATTTAGACGTGGCCCCAATGCACGGGACACGGTTTTGTTTGTTTTTTTCGCCCCCATCCAAATGCGGCCGCCACGGGGGGATTCGATCCCGCGACCTCGTGCTTAGCAGTACGACACCATAACCGCAAAGCCACCGTGGTGGGTCGAAAGTTAGTGCCACGAAGCTACAACAACAACAAAAAAAACACACACAGTTTTCTTGGAAAGAGACATTCGCCCTTGAAGAGTTCATCTTGGTCTGAGGATAGACTCAAGCATTGCTGCCGCCTACACCGTCTACAAAGTCAGGTGTATCCACGAGGCTAGCACGCGGGTGAATTATGCGACAGCTCGAAGCGCGTTAACATTGATTAAACAACGCTAGAGTGGATAGCAAATTTTATTGCACCTACGTCCAACTTGCGGCTTCTCTGCACCAGTGATTTTGTTAAAGAAAATGCAGATGAAACTTCCTCAATGCTATTTCTTCTTGCCATGATTCTGTCCTCGTCCCGTTGCAGAGCCTATTCTACCATGCTCGGTCGAAAGAGCTATAGCGTCGAATTTTGTTTAAATTGCGAGGGGCGACGCGAAAATCGATTGAGAACACGGTTGAAGATCGGACGTATCGGGCTGCAGAAGTTATTCGCCCATGGCTTGAGCCAAAGGGAAGAAAGTCGTGAGGGGGAAACGGCCGGTTCCCTTCGTGTCTTGATCGACTATATACGACGACGCCCCGATCTGATGAACACGGGAGAGCACAGCGGAGGGGCGGTGCGCACAGGAAGTAGGCTGTAGACAAAGTGGCCGTGGTAGCGACTCGCTCACTCACCCATGCTCGCGTTGTAGAAACACGCACATAAAGCGCGGAATGTCCCTTGGTTCGTAGTGATCGATGCAAAATGTGTGACCTATTTGTGTTTCTCCTCTTCTGAATGCTATAGAGTCTACTTGGGGGAGACATGTACAGCCGTCATATTTTACAGCCAAGCTGTAAAATATGACGGCGCATCCTTACGGAAATAAAGGATATTTGCAGCGATTAAAAAAAAAACCTTCAGCGATTGAAGCGAAAGGCGTGTACATTCATTGGAATCACGCGTACAACATACAGAACAGCATTCATTTTAGTAAAGAGCAAGCACAAAACAAACATCCAAATAACATTGATGATAAGGGGCTCCTTATTTAACTTGTCATTTAACTTTATTTAAATTACCATTACTACTATTACTCTAAATTACAGTTACTACTACGACTCTACAGCAATTAAGCATTGCATACCCCACTCAGCAGTATTAGCGATGGTTTTCGACAGCTTCACTGGAGATCCACTTTCGCGTAAATGTTGAGTATATCTTGTTATGCAAACAGCAGAGCAGCGATTGTGAACAGCTGATGAGAGGTTACGTAGCAGTACATATCTCTCGTTTTAAGACCCTGAGTTGGCAGGTATTCTCTGCTTTCATCTGCAGTCGACACATGCACGAGCACAGAGTGATGAAATTGATAAAGCTTAACTACGCACTTCCTTGTAGAAGAACTGGAACTGCTGTGGCGAAGAATAAGATCGGACAGTCTTGCAGCTAAATGTAGACGACTGCATTAGGTGTGCAGATTATCGCATAGAGGGTGCAGTACAAGATGGTAATTGCATGAAAAGAAACAGTTGACCGCATGCTCCCATGTGTTATATTGTAGCGCCTTAGTAAAATATGAGTATTGTCACAACTCTGCATCAGAAATAAAAAAAATGAAATCAGCAGTCAGCTTGGTCCTTCAAGTTTTAGCTTGGATTGCGGAAAGCGAACAGCGGCAGTGAAAATGGAGCTATGAAGTGATAAGCATCCACAGCCGCCATGTCGCCTCTGTCAGCAAATGTCAGCATAGAATACTCGTATTATACGTCTTTACTAACCTATCGGCACAAGGATACGCACTTTGTTTCTCTCTCTTAATCTAGAAATTAACCCGACTTTCTGCACAATAATGGTAAGGTTCTGTCACGCTGTCTGCGCGGTTTCATTATACCATGCAATTAAAATATGACATCTGTGTGTTTCCGTCGTCTCATAATTTTTACAAATAGACACGCACTGAGTCACGAATTGCGGATCATATATCGCATTATCCCCTGACAAACGCAAACCTTTTAAGTGACAGTGTGCATGCAGTACATAAATTTCGTAAAGAACGATGTTGTAAAGAACATTGTAAAGAAACTGGAACTTGCTAATTTTTTGCGTGCGTGCATGGGTGTGTGTTTGTGTGCGTGTGCGCGCGCGCGCGCGTGTGTTTGTGTGTGTGTGTGTGTGTGTGTGTGTGTGTGTGTGTGTGTGTGTGTGTGTGTGTGTGTGTGTGTGTGTGTGTGTGTGTGCATACTTGCGTGCCTGCGTGTGTGCGTGCCTGTGCGTGTGTGCGTGTGTGTGTGTGTGCGTGCGTGTGTGTGTGTGTGTGTGTGTGTGTGTGTGTGTGTGTGTGTGTGTGTGTGTGCATGCATGCGTGCGTGCCTGCGTGCGTGCCTGCGTGTGTGCGTGCCTGTGTGTGTGTGCGAGTGTGTGTGTGTGTGTGTGTGTGTGTGTGTGTGTGTGTGTGTGTGTGTGCCTGTGTGTGTGCGCGTGTGTGTCTGCGTGTGTGTGTGTGTGTGCATGCATGCGTGCGTGTGTGTGTGTGTGTGTGTGTGTGTGTGTGCGTGCTTGTGTGTGTGTGTGTGTGTGTGTGTGTGTGTGTGTGTGTGTGTGTGTGTGTGTGTGTGTGTGTGTGTGTGTGTGCGTGCCTGCGTGTGTGCGTGCCTGTGTGTGTGTGTGTGTGTGTGTGTGTGTGTGTGTGTGTGTGTGTGTGTGTGTGTGTGTGTGTGTGTGTGTGTGTGTGTGTGTGTGTGTCTGTGTGTGTGCGCGTGTGTGTGCGTGTGCGTGTGCGTGTGTGTGTGTGTGTGTGTGTGTGTGTGTGCGTGTGCGTGTGCGTGTGCGTGTGCGTGTGCGTGTGTGTGTGTGTGTGTGTGTGTGTGTGTGTGTGTGTGTGTGTGTGTGTGTGTGTGTGCGTGTGTGTGTGTGTAATGAAGCATTTGCGTTGCTATCTTATTTCTTTTTCTTTAAGAAGCAGCTTTCAACGCGTTCATATGTTTCGTTTCATTGTCGGAAATATATGCTGGCTGGCATGTCCGGGTTTATTAGTGGTAGCACATGACAGTGAGAAGAGTTTGTCGTGAAACTTTGCCGGCGTCATTTCTGAAATAACTAGTGCGGTGAGGAATACACGCTTTCCGTGCTTAACAAATCCTCTTATACAAGAGAGAAGTACGAAAAATAAGTTTCGGTTATTCCACATAAAACAGCGTCAGTTGTGCTGGACGGTCTGCAAGAAAGAGGCCTTTTGATTTCAAAAGAAAGGGCTCTGCTTTGGTGGTGGAGACCCAACAAAGCCGAGTCGTCCGCTCGGCGATCAATTCCACCGCTCCCAGAGAGTATTTCCTCTGCGAAGGCCGAAAAGCAAATGACGGTACGCACCAGTGGTCGCGTGCAGACCTTCCTCGCTGCGGCATAATTGATCGCGGCCGTAATGAAAACGGATCATTACTCTTGCTCGTAACGATGTAGCGGGGCGATCATGGGCGTCATCATTTATGAAGATGTTTCTTCTTCGAAACACTCGGTACGCGCCCTGTGCTCTATTCGGTGTCGTATGCGTTGAGAAGAAACGGGACCCGTTCGGCCATTTGCAACGAGCAGCGCGACTTTCTAGTCTGAGCTCTCGACAAGTCGTATCTTAACTCGAGAAATATGGTAGACGTCTGTGTGTTGCTTTATGACTCGATTCACAGCAAAAGCCGAAAATTGATGTGCGATTAGAAAACATCTACAATCATGCGTTTGAAGAACTAGGCCTACGTTTGATGAAAAAGAACATGTACACAGACAATAAACAGCTTAATATCCTGTTCTGCTAAAGCTAGTTCGAGTTACATGCGCTATGCTTGGTTGAAACCTATCGAGTTTGACCTTATTTCCATCTTGAATGACAGACGACAGAGCGCGCTCAATGTTCTTTTTAGTTAGAGGTTCCCTGTCGCTTTATTCGTGTTTTTATTTTGTTTGTTTGTATTTGGTTTGTCAGTTGTATTGTTTTGTTTTGCTGTTTTGTAGTAGGGTGCACAATACTGAATGGCAATTGAGTACAACCGACCCACGGACATGCATGCCGCTTTGGGCATTGAGAAGTCTAAGCTTTGTATGTCCAGCGTATTTTCGCGTTCACATCGCAAATCAAATGATATCAAAGGCAAGTGACCCGTCAGTTCAGCCTGTAGTCTAAGCTGCCCCATGAAATGCGACACGAACACGGTGTCAAAATTGATTGAGGATTAATATTACGTTATAACTTACCGTCTCACGTCGGTGAAGAGCGTAGCTATATATAAATATATATAACATGACCTTATTTTTTACACACAGTAAGTGCACGTAATATCATCCGAATGAGAGACCGAACTGTGTTAGTTTTATCGATAACGCTAGTCACCAAGAATATTTTTCTATAAGTTTACAAAAATGTCTTTAACAGAATAACGCATTTTGTTGAAATCACTGGTGCTTGTAAAATAAATACGCGTATGTCGACTTACTTATCGTTTAATACTATTAAAAAGAAAATTTTAGGTGATAATTATGAAAGTAGCAGCAAACCTCAGAACAAATGGGCTATTGCAATGACGTATTATATTCCAGAACTACTAATTCATCTTCCGGGAATATCATTCAGTCATAGGCACTTAGGTAACCTTTGCAAGCGTGGCACGAGTAAAATGCGCAAGCTTTCCTCGCATACTTAACTAAATAATTACAGGTAATTGATTACCTATTTAACAAATAATTTATTAAGTAATTCACTTGCATGGCAGATGCTTTTTCACTTTCAATTTCGGTTTCTTATTATTATTATTTCCCGTTAACGCAGGCATATCGTGTCTTCGGCTACTGGAGATGTCGGCGCCATCCGTGGCGATCCACGGCCGCGGCATGTGGCTCAACTGCAGCTTCGACCTCGAGTCCGACGAGCTGTACTCGGTCAAGTGGTACAAGAACGACACCGAGTTCTACCGGTATATCCCCCGGGACAGACCGCCCGCGCAGAACTACGACCTGCCCGGTGTGGTGGTCGACGTGAGTGGGCGGTGCACCTCTGTAAATGCGGTAACACTTTATCGTCAGCATTTTCATCGCTATCGGGCAGGTACGTCAACTCACCGCAAGGAAAAGCTAGACTCCTCGAGGCCTCCAGTTGCACCCTGCCCTGTGTAAACCGAGGACAGCCTGTCCAGTGCTCGGTTGGTTTTATAGTGTTCGAATAATTGTCAACTTTTGGCGCCGGCTTTTCTTTGACGTTTTATTGACATATGCACAGATGACATAAATATGAGTATTAGTAAGATCTTGATGAGGGCTAGTTGGTTCATACTTGGAACTGAGGTGAAACAGCGCGAAAAAGACGAGGACACAAGGAAGCAAATACCACAGACAAGCGCTGTCTGTGGTATTTGTTTCCTTGTATAAATATGAGACTCAGTGAAAAGACACAAAAGGAAGGTGAAGGAAAAACAACAGCGTGTTACGAGAAGTAGCGGGTGCCGTCAAAGGCGCCAACCTTTCCTGTTACATTATGTCATTAAAGGAAAACGTATAACGACTGCAAATTTCCTCATCATTTCATCTACAAATATGATGCCAATGGCAACATGTTTCTATTCTTAGAATTCATAGGGTATTATAATAGTCCAGCTTTTTTCTAATGACACATTACACATCGAAATCCCCATATAATTATTTCTCTTAATCTCAATAATAACTTTGATGAAGTTTACCCGCCGTCTTGACATGGTGGCTTTGAGGTTGCCCTGATAAGCCTGAAGGCGCGGGATCAAATACCGGCCGCGGCGGTCGCACTTCAATGGGGCCGAAACGCAAAATGCGCCGGTATACCACGCATGGGGTGCACGTCAGAGAAACCCAGGCGGTCCCATTTGATCTGGAGCCCCCCACTACGGCATGTCTCATAATAATATTGTGGTTTGGGCACTTGAATGTCTAGAATTTAGTGTGAATTAATTTTTCAATCAACTTTGATATCTAGCCCGCAATTCTTTCCTTTTTTCTTACTGTAATTTTTTTTCACGAAGTCCTTATTCCGTTCAAGCTACCTTAGCCCTAATTCTTAGCGGGCCTGGGCCTACATACTCTCCCCAGTGTACTGGAACAGAAACAGCACGCTCGCATAAGAATTTTGATCGTACTCACAATATTGAAAACAATTACCAAAAACAAGAACTGAGTACGAGTTTCTTGCCTGTCTAGAGCCCTTTCCTCCTCTGTTGTCGCCCATGCAATCACATCCGAAAATCTCAATGGCCAAGTCCGACTGTGTGCTATGTAGAGCATCGCGCTATTCCATTAAATGTAGTTGCCGAAACATGCACTGAATGGGAAAACGTGAACAAAGACAGGGCGCGGTCACGCTAGAGCCAGAACGTGTGCGCGAGCCCTTTAAAAGTCTTCATGTCATTTAATATCCATACTTCATTGTTGTGTCCCTAAATCAATATTTCTACTATATGTCATTCCCGAAATGCAATGCAGAACTCCTGCCATAACAAAGATGAAAGTGTTTCACTTTCTTTCTTTCTTTCTTTCTTTCTTTCTTTCTTTCTTTCTTTCTTTCTTTCTTTCTTTCTTCCTTCCTTCCTTCCTTCCTTTCTTTCTTTCTTTCTTTCTTTCTCTTTCTTTCTTTCTTTCGTTTATAAATACGTATGTTTCAAAGACAGGTCGATAAAGTAAGGATCGTACTAATGTTTACATGTATGTTTTAGTCGAAGAAGGTGCACATCTGAGCCTTGATAACGATTGAGAAAAGATACACGAGGCAGATGATCGCGACCTCTAATATAAATGAGGCACCACCGATAACCTGCAACTAAGCAGCTGTGTTTGCAATCCTTCGCAGATGTCCCGCTCACGAGAAGGTCACGTGTTCATCTCATCCGTGAATTTGTCCAGCGAGGGTAACTACCGCTGCGAAGCTTCTGCCGAGGCGCCTTCCTTCCAGACCGTGGTTGGGGAGAAAGAGGTCAAGGTATTTGGTGAGCTCGCTATCTTTGTCTCAGCATGTACAAGGCGCTGAGTGGAAAAAACACCGAGGACGCGACTGAATATAGATAGAAGCTTTGTCAACAATGTCAGTAAAGGACCAGGTCATGTAATGGGAACGAGTAATTAGTTATTTTTACGTTTCGTTGGTCTAGCACGTCTGCAGAGTATGAAATCACGGTCGCTCGAGCAAAGCATCCAATGCAGCGACTGTGATCAAAGCATGACTGAAAACACAAAAATTAAAGAGGAAAGGGGGGGGGGTGCAAGTGAGTTTGAGTCTTACCCAGAGTCTCACTGATCTTGCTCGTTCGAGTCCAATTGGTTGTTCGAGTCCAATTGGTCGTTCGAGTTCAATCCTACGTAGACTTACTAACCGTATCATGGCTTTCAAATTTTCTTTCTAATCGCCAGCAGTTAACGGTGGTCGATAACATTTCTTCTCCTTATTCTGACGTTATTTCTTATGTGTCTCAAGGCAGTGTACTCGGGCCACTTCTTTCTTTTTAAGTTTACATCAACGACTTACCGAATAACATATCTTGTTGTTGCGTTTATTTGTCGGCGATTGTATTGTTTACCGTGCAATTAACAGCCAGGCGGACCACGTGGCACTCCAAAATGATCTTGAACGTTAGTGACCGATGTACTTCGTGGCTCATGTACCGTCGACCAAAAAAAAAGTTTGCGGACCATGATATCTCAGAAAACGTTGAATTTCTGAGTAGCCATGAGTAGCTTATATCAATAATTAGTAGAAGTGCTTATCAGAATGTTGTTCGCATATACCAGAAGAGGCTGGAAATGCGAATACCAGGCCGGGTCACGAGGCTGCAGATATATGCAGTTCTTTCTCAGATCTCATGGTCCGTAAACTTATTAGGTCGACAGTACTTGAACGTGTCGAAGTGCAAGGTAATTTCTATCACTCGAAAAATTGTTCACTTACAATTTTCCCACCATACTTTAATACGAACACATCTGTCCAACTCCAAGAATACAAACACTTAGGAGTTTTGGTTACCCCCAATCTTTCGTGGAATAATCACATCACCTTTATCTGCGCTAACGCTTCGAGGTCATTAGGGCTCCTGCGCCGTAATTTAAACACTGTCCCTTCCAAACTCTGAAAAGAAGCTTATTTAACAATCGCTCGGCCTCCACTTGAGTACGCCTCTGCTATGTGGTGTCCCCATAAAAATTTCGACCATCTGGAGGACATCTGAAATATAGCGAGCCGTTTCATTTCAAGCTATTATACTGACCATTCCAGCGTAACCTAAATAAAGCTTCACACTTCATTGCAGCTCTTAAAAGTATTCGCCGTGACATTACTCTTTTATCATTATTTCATCGATTCATTCGCACAGCTGATCTGTCCATGTCAAATCTGAAAGAATCATCCTGGACGTCACGAAGACGGCACAATCAGTTCAGCTACAGCTGCATTTATGCCACTGCAGTCGCTTTTAATTTTTCAGCTGTGCCTCGTGCTGCCAGTCTTTGGAACGCGCTCCCCGATAACACTGCTTCCCAGTCAAGCCACGACGCATTTCGTAGTCGACAGGCCGAAAAATTTGCCGTCTGAACTCTCTGGTGCTTCCGTGTCTTCATTTTTCTTTGTGTCTTTATTCCTTCCCTGTAAATTTCTACATCCTAATCAAGCATCTTCATTGATTTACAGCTACAAGAATTCCGTGCGTGTTTTATGTTCGTTACTTATTTTCCCGAACAAATTACGTACGAGTTCACGCGTTATACATAATCTGTGAACCTGCAGCCTTTCGTCAATGACAGTTTATTGTTGCATGCCGTTCTTTCTTCCTCAGTTTGCACTGCGGCAGTTCATCACTTGGCATGTCTGCCCTCGTGTTGTACGGTTATCCTGTAACTACAGTGATTGTCGTGTGATACATACACGTTTCATTATGCGTGTATTTGCACCTGTTTTAGTTTTCAGTTCAAATGAATTTTGGTATTGACTTATGAAGTTGCGTACTATTGTGTTGCGCGAGAAGTGCTCTCGTTGCGCTGATGCCTTATACGGCGAAGCTGTTTATGGCTAGGGTTTCGTGCATTTTTTGCTTTGCGTCAACAAAAATCTGGGCCGATCCTGTCGATGATGACGAAAAAGTCCAAGCGCAATGGCACATCCCCCTGTGGACTCCGGGTAGTGGGCTCCGGGACCTGTAACGCGCCCTTGAACTACCCTTGTCACACCTGGGACCCAAAGAGGTCCCTGGCACAAGGGTAAGAACAGATGTTATTCAAATGTTTATAGCACAAGTAACAGGGAGAAAAGTGTGAAAGTTTACAAGAAAATAAGGGTAATCAGAAAGAAATAAACATTGAAGTCTATGGAACGAGGGTGAAGCGCCAACAGTGGGTCACTCACGGTGAGCGACATGGCACTGGTAAACCTAGCCACGTCTAGGTTTATTATTATTATTATTATTATTATTATTATTATTATTATTATTATTATTATTATTATTATTATTATTATTATTATTATTATTATTATTATTATTATTATTATTATTATTATTATTATTAATATTATTATTATTATTATTATTATTGAAATGAATAACAGGAGAGGTTGGCGCCTTTGTGGCGGCACCGGCTACTCCTTGTCGCGTAGCAAAGGGAGCAAATATGCGCAAAAAAAGGAGAATAATGTCGCAAAATATGACACTCAGTAGAAGCCCAGATGAATAAAAACTGTACAGTCCAACAGTACAAGAATCGCAAAATATTGTGCATGAGTTCAGTACAAATAAGCATATATAAAGTCGAATATTTTTTATTGCCAAAACACAGAACACATGTAATTCCACTGAAAGCACCGAACACAAATAATTACACATTGCGTAAAAATTACGATCACCACATAAATCAATTTTGAACCCGGAACAACATTTATATCACTAATTTAACTGATTATGATAAACTGAAATTTAATATTTCCCCAAACTGTTGGTGTCCTCGAAAAACTTTTTCAAAGCAAGAAGTGCTCTTTTCTGAAGGCTCGCAGTTGGCCATGGACCAAGTGTTCTTTTTTTTTAGAGGGAATGGTCTTCTGTCTAAAAGAACAAATTTGCCTTCAGTACCCTTCGTTGTGAATCATTGTTAGTGCACTCGAGGAAGAGATTATGCACATCTTCGTCTGGATGGCCACAAGAACACTGCAGACTTGAGGCACGTTTTATTCTGTATAAAAAGTATCTCGTAATGCAGTACCAAGCCGCAGGCGGTGAACTAATGTTTCGAACTTTCTGTTCTCTCTTGGATTTGTTGGAATTGATAGATTTATACATGGCTCCGAGTATAACTCCGAGTTAGATCGCTGATCAAACCAGGTAGTTTTGCTGAAACAACAGGATACGTCACAGCAGCAGGAAAGGGAACAAAAGGGAAGGTTGATTGTCTCTGCGTTATTGTGCGCCTGATTCGCAGCTGAGTCCGCTGCAGTATTACCAGGAATATTGCAGTGCCAGGGTATACACTGAAATGGAATTACGTGATTTATTGCGCTTGTCTTTGTGTGTTCTTTGAGTGTCTCATACAATAGCAAAGTGTTCAAAGAATTTTTCTTATTGCTTTGTAGCAAGTGACAGTGGCCTGCAAATCGCTAAAACTGACCCATTTTGTGCTTTTTTTCTGATGCTATGAAACACAAAGCAGACAGGATCGCAAGCAGTTCTGCCACGGTGGAAGACGTCTCTTGGGATAATTTAAAAGTTTGCTCTAGCGCCAAATGAGGAATGACGAATGCGCAAGCCGAAAAATTTTTGTGACATGAACCGTCTGTATACACATGGATGTACTGGAGATATAATGCGTAAATTTGGAATAGCGCCATTTGCTGTGCGGCAACCATGAACATATCTCTCATGAATATAATCCCCTCGACCGATCATTCTATTCTGGGACTTGTTAACATCCAGGGAGGGTAACTAGCATCCACTTTGCATAATTCAAATCTTGCTAGTAAGGCTTTATGTTCTCGAACAAGATCGTGAATTTTACCCTTGTTTCTTTCGGTAAGCGCGAGGTTTAATGGATGATTCTCGTGTTGGGTTAAGATGCGATAAATATGTCGGCATGTTTCAGCCGTTCGTATGACTGGAAATGGTGGGTGACGAGCTTCAGCAATTATTAAAGAACGCGAGGTAGTCTGCGGAACCCCAGGACACACTCGCAGCCCCCTTGCCAGTAAACGTTGAAGACGTTCCTCAGAAGTTTGCGGTCAACCCTGGAGAATAGGTGACGAATAAGCAATTTTTTTTTATTTTGTGAGTGCGTTATGAACTTGCAATAGTGAAGAGACTGATCCCCCTCACGTTGTGCTAGCGAGTCGGCGAATTACGTTTACTATAGTATTGGTCTGCTTTTCAATTACGCGGATGTGTGACGCTCATGTCAACCGGCGGTCAAGAATACCCGCAAGAAACATGCTCTTCCACGAACATCAAACATTGCCCTTCAAGCATAAGTTGGAAATTATTCAGCCGTCGCCTAGTGAAAGGAAGTACGGCTGTCTTTGCGTATGAAAGACTAATGCCCCTTTGTTTTAAAAAGGTGTCGATAATATAAAGACCCTCTTGCATCCTTGTTTGAATGTTTTGTATATGAGATCTAGAGGCCCATATGCAGATGTAATCTGCGTACAGAGAGTACTGTAGGCCAGATGGTAGTTTTTGTGGTAAGGCTGCCATGACACAGTTCAATAAAAACAGACTGAGAACATTGTCTAGCGAAACGCCCTGTGTGATGCTGTGATAATTACTGTCTCTTGGAATTGTTTCCATAAATATATTTCTTTCGCTTATGAAATTTGATATCCATCGCAGTTTTCGCCCGTGTAGGCCAAGCTCTAACATATCAGCAAGGACGTGCATGTGACTTACAATGTCGAGTGCCATATGGGGGGGGGGGGGGGGGGGGGTGTAGGAAAGAGAAAAGCAGAAGGCAGGGAGGTTAACCAGAATAACGTCCTGTTGGCTACCCTACACGGGGGGAATGGGAAAGGGGTAAACAAAGATGACAGGGAGAGAGAGGACTCTGAATGTCTAAGAATGTTGCTATTGTCACATTTCCACACTTCGTTCATGTTCGACGCATGTGCCAATGTCTGCATCCATTGTACACCACTTTTCTCGAAGACCTGTCATGTAGTACATTTGTTTGTTCACACCACCATTGCCGTCGACTGTCTACCATCTTCTCTATTAGTTTACAAAAAAATATTGGGACACTAACGGGTCGGTAGCAGTCGAGAGAAAGGGGAGTCTTTCCTGGTCTCCGTGCTGAAATTACACGAGCTGATTTCCACGAATCTGGAAAACTTTCTTTTATCTAGATATTAATAAATATCTCCAGAAAAGCCATTCTACCGGCTGGATCGATGATCTTTAACATCACATACGTAACACTGCCTGGGGCCTGCGGTTGTCTTTGTACGGCGTAACGTAAGAAAAGCACAATTGAATTTACCTAAACTAAACTCACTGTCAAGTTAAGGGTGTTGTAACATAAAGCATGCACGAACCTTCTGTTCTGCTAGTTTTGTGGAACTTGTAAATTGTAGTCAAGTAAAAGAAATTCCTGGTCTGCATATAAGTTGACAGAATTCGTCAGCAACACATGTTGGCGGAGTGTTTCGAGCTACGACAAGGGCTCGGGAAGGATGACTCTGGGTAACTGGACCACTAAAAGATACGACAACTGACCATATTCTGGGAACTGGAGTGAAAGGAGACAACGACGTGTAATATTCTCGCCATCGTCTCGTACCTGATTTCTGTAAGCGTCTGCGTGATGCGTACTGAACTTTCTGTGTCATGCTGTAGTCATCCAGTATTTCGTTTTTCGGCAGTTTTCCGCAGTTTTCTTCTAGTTGCCTTAAACATTCGTATCCCCATCAACTGCAACGGATTCATTTGAGACAATGACTTGCTTTGTACAGATCTTGTAAGACTCGCACAATATATTTGCAAAACTTTGAAAGGTCGGATTTTCGCCCTACGAGTTACTTAAGCAGTGACGAAAATTTTGCAAATTGGCATATTTTGAGTAGCGCCGGGCCCATTCACTCTGTATGAGAAAATGTTTTACCGAACCGGAAGACGATCACTACCCTGCGTTTCTTTGTCCGTTGAGCAATCAACGACATCAAGAAGGTCATGTGAGTAGAGCTTTACAACTATAGAGCTGGAGTAGCAAAACCGCCGCAAAAACGTTGGAATGCTGTTGTTTAACACGGTCAAATTACATTTTTCTGCTGCGCACTCGATAATGTTTCCGCGGGAATCATTATGTTCACAGCCCCAGATGACGTTATGTGCGTTGAAGTCCCCAGAAACCAGCGCATGTGAGTTTGCAATACCAAAACATTCACGAAGCTGTCTACAGGTATTTTGCTAGAACCTTGTAGATAAAGGCTTATCACTGTGACGCATGTATTTCTAAAAGATATCTTGCATGCTACGAACTCCAGTATATGTGAATCACTCGGCTGTATTAAATAGGACGGCAAGTCTTTTCTCACGCATAACATCGCTCTGCTTTTTCCACAAATGCGCGATGATTCATATATCAAAGAGTTTGAAAGACGAAAGTCATCTCGTACGCCTGCCTCCTGTATACATAAAACAGGAAAGTTATTAATAAAAGCTTAGAGCGCTAAAAACACGAAAGACGTAGAGAAAGAAAGACACACGTTTCTCGACGTCTTTCGTGTTTTCAGCGCTCTAAGTATTTATGAATAGGAAAGTTATAGTGAGCTAGTAGTTTGCGAAAATCAGCTGACTTATTACGCTATGAGCGTTCCACTGAAATACAGAAACATCGTTGTACCGATTATTCTTTGTAAAGGTGCCGTCGAGCTGTTATTGGTTGTGGAAGCACCAACGACTCCATAGACAGCAGTGCTTTTACGTCTGGTAGGTTGTTTGCTTGTAGCATGACGCTGAAAATTGCACGCAGAGCTGCGAATAGCATGGGCAGGATCATTTGTGCCACGGGTATGCACGTGTAATCACCAAACGATGCTGAAGCTCCATTTGTGAACGGAGCAGATCACTGGAGAGCTGACTGGGATGGTCGCTGGGATGACTGGTATAGGGGCGAATGCTGAGGTAGTCTTTGAGATGTTAGATGAGGTTGCTGTGTCAATAGCAGAGGGCGTAGCTGAGAAAGTCGGCGAATTTCACGCGATGGGAGGGGGGGGGGGGGGAGAGCGTGGGCAAGATGAGCAGCATTCTCTAAAGATTGATCGGGTAACTCGCTGTCGGAACGTTGTCGACCTGAGTGCTTTAGAGCTGCAGAATAGCTTAAATTGTCCCCTTGCTCTTTTTCTTTGTTGGGAGTTGGAGGCGCATATCTTACGGCATCAAGGTTATGTTGGGGTGCATTATGAAGAGGCAGCCTTCCGTATATCAACTGGTGTCTATGTACCTTTGAGGCACTCCTGTTCTGAGAGCACCCAGAGTAGGGCGCTGTGTGGATTCCTCCACAGTTGGCACACTTTGACTGACACACACACTTACACTCTGAGTCGTTGTGGTCTTCTGAGCATATCTTGCAACGGCGTGGACTGCTGCGGTTCTTCGCTAAATGTCCAAACCTCTCGCAGTTGTAGCATCTCAGAGCAGGATCATGGTATTCTTCTACAGGATGACTCGTGAAGCGCAAGTGCACTCTTTGCGGCATTGATCTGTCTTCACTGAAACGGAGAATAATGGTTCTCAGAGGGCGTAATTCTATCGCTACGTTTTCTTGGTGGTTGTAGCTCGCCTGACGACGGGCAGATGTCACACCATGCAATATCCTTCAGGAACTCAACCAGTTTTGCGTATTCAAGTGGGGCATGGCGTATCTCGCCAACATTTT
Organism: Dermacentor variabilis; assembly: GCF_050947875.1. NCBI lineage: Eukaryota > Metazoa > Arthropoda > Arachnida > Ixodida > Ixodidae > Dermacentor > Dermacentor variabilis. Next base: position 25,493,803 of record NC_134572.1, on the reverse strand, counting down.
TGGTATAAGATGCCGGATGTCTACGTTCGCACCACCCTCTCTTTGTCGGCGTTTCAAGTGCTTGCGTATCTAGTTTCTTTTCCTTCCGCTCTCCCGCGGTGGCGGTGCCGTCGTTCACGCGAATGTATAAAAAAGCAGAAAAACAAGTTGGAGTTCCCCATTTTTCTTTTCATTTGTCTTCTGTCGTCGTATTGGAGAAGCCGCGTATAGTCGGGACTCCCAAAGAGCAACGCGCCTACGAAGACCGACGTCCAGCATGCGCTTGGCGTTTTGTGAACGATCTTCATCGGTGCTTTTAAAGGGTTAACAGCGCCCACAGACTGGGACAGAGTGAAGAACAACAGGTTTAGCGCTGTGTCCTGTTGCTCTTCTCTCTGTCCCTGTCTGTGTGCGCTGTTAACTCTTTGAGATGGCATACCAACTAGCCCACCAAGCCATCCTTGTGAGCTTCATCGGTGGTGTTTGCCGCCCGCCGGCGCCGATTGCATTCTCGTCTCTGTTCCTGCCGTCGCTCTTCGCAGGAGCATCGCTTTTCGGGAGTCCGGACTATACGCGAATATGGGGAACTTAATATAATAATAGCAGAGGTGATACGAGAATGTGCATGCGTACTTATCGTCACGATGACCACTGATCATGACAATAAGTGTGTTCATACTTTTGTTCAAAATTCTGTGTCACTTCTGTGTCGTGTATTAAACAGGTTCGCTGGTCATCCACTTTCACCGAGTGGAATGGCTCATGATTTTTATTGCTTTCAATAACGCTTCTATTGTGTTTCTTTAAGTGTAATCCAGCCTTACCTTCATAAAGGCCTGTAAGGTATCCCAAAATAAAAATTTTAAAAATTGTTCCTACCGCGACGTGGGAAAACGCAGAAGATTAGCGCAGAATTCGGCGTGTGCTACTACGTTGCCACTGATCCGCCGCCGTTGGGGACGATAGGCGTGAGAAATTCGACGAGCTATACGCACAAATCGCACGAAATATCAGATATCATGTACACGCATATTAAATGAAGAAAGGCAGTATCATGGAGGCGCGCAGAATTTGCTATCTGAGAAAATATTAATATTTCCTGTGTCTAGGCACCCTGCCTGGATTTCAATTGTGCTATGAGTACTGTATTAGTACAGTGCTCCTAATAATAATAATAATAATAATAATAATAATAATAATGATAATAATAATAATAATAATAATAATAATAATAATAATTTATATTAGTAGCATTAATAGTATCAGTAATTAATAAATAAATTAATTAATCATTACGTATTTAGTGCAGTCTTAGCATGCCACCAACATAGCGCGGAACCCGCATCCCGTATACTTTTGACCATGCTTGTACATGGGCAGTCAGGCAAGTTTGCTAGCACGGCTGTGGCGTCTTCCTGGACCGTGCTCGCGTATTGTACGATCACCCGGGGCGAATGATCCTGGCAAAACTCGCGTCTACACTTAAACTAGTCACCCTGGAGAAGTGGCTGCCTGACTCCTCCGACGACCACGTGCGAGCCATAAGCGAGCCGATTACGCAACTTGCTTTGGTCGAGAACAACTGAAACACAGTCGCTGAGCCCAGATGGTTTTCAGAAACAAGGACACCAAGTTCATTATTTAAGAATTCGGACCCCAAAATAACGTCACCTTGGCCCGAAGTATTATTGAAAACACATTAGCGGCAAGGACAAGATCTTCAGAGGTGTTAGGGTAAAATAACTGCGGACTTGGTTGACCTTGCAGAATCACAACCCAATTTCCATCCAAGCAGATTCTTTTGTGCAGCTGCAATAAAAATTTCAATTGCCCTATTACACCGCACACTGCGCCTATGTTACTGGTCCGTTTAAAACTTTCCCTCGTATAACGCATTCGGGTACTTGGTAAATTAATTTTACAAGTGAAATACTATAACCACATGCACTCCCCCATTTTGACCAGATGTCGTGATCTTGGAGTTTACAGTTCCATCAGAGCCGCGTGTTAAATTGTGCATTGTTCCTAAAACACAGCTATAACAGTCCCTATAACCTGAATACTTAATTTACTTGTAAGGCATGTAATTTGTCTGCACGTTTTGAACCTTATTTCTAATAACCCACCTCTAATATAAGCAAATATAAACATTGCGTATTTTGTAGTTCATCGAGTACACCGAAGAAACCTAGCACGAACTTCGTATAACAGAAAAAATAAGCGAAAGAAACGAGTTCAGTAACTATTTGCCACGCGCCTAATCTGACCAGGAAAGGGACTTTCGTAACCCGTTGTACTGAACGTGACCCCCGTTTCTAGAACACGAACATTTGGTATAAAATCGTTGTTTCGTGTTATTGGGAAGCTTAGCGGATAGCGGCGGTGTGACGTTTTCGAATTCTTGCTTAAATTTATAGCAAGGGCAGTATTATTTCACACGCATTTACCTTAGCAGAAATATTTGTCATAGCCTTTCTCCCGTTCTCGCTAAATTTAATCACGGTGGCTCGGTGGTTCAGCCAGGGAAACGGGCGAAATTCTTCGCACTCGTAAAACACTCATAACGTTCCGGAGTTCTTGCATACTTAATTTATTGCAAAAGCCGCAATAAACCCACCCACTTTGAGCTTTACCTCCCCGTGACACATTACGTGGCCCTTACTTTCACCAAACAGAAACAAGGTGTCTCCTTTAGTTCACAGAGGACAGCTGGCGAACGTCGTATAACGCATGAAGACACCCAAAAAAAATGAGGGTTCATTAATTTTTTGTAATTCTTCAAACTGGGGGGGGGGGGGGGGGGGACAGCTAGCGTTAGAATTTTAGGACACATATCACTTAGGATGGCGTTCATTTGTGTTAAATATGAAGATTCTGTAAGGCAGAGTTCTTTCCGGGAATTGGGAAATGTAGTTAATAACGGCAGAGTGATATTTGGAAACACCTTTTTCAGAAGTTGTTTGCGAAACCTGCATTGATCTAAACGCATTTAAATTCGAACAAAGATTTTCCTTAGTGGTCCATTTATTGTTGGTAAGATCAATCTTGGTGAAATTAGTAGTTATGTAACAGCTGCTTGAAAAATATTGCGTTGCTCGTAAAGGTCAATCATATAGGCTCTGGAGCTCTTCGTTACGCGATTCATTGCAGAGGACGTAATCGACCGGAACACTGTCAGTTTTGCATACACACGACCCATAGCGCGTGCCTTATTTAAACCAAATGTGAACTTTGTGTAACGCAGAATTCCCTCGGCAGAGTGAGAAACATAGCGTAAAAAGTTTAAATAACACTTTCGAAAACATGTTTAAGAATTTTTTTTTAAGGAAAGGGTGTAATTATTTTACAGGCACATCATTTAGCGCTCTAATCTCTCACAGTTTTTTCATAGTAACGTGCAAGTCACTGTATAGTCATCTGGTAACTCAAGGACTATGTCTCCGAAAGAATGAATGCATATATTTTCATTTGCAGTTTTCTTTCAACATAGTTGATAGCATTTTAGGCTACGTTTATTCGTGTACACGGGATAGCTTGTCAGTCTTCTGGAGAACAATCATGGAAATTATGCCTGGGTACTTCACGAGTGTGTTCATTCGAGAGGCCAAGGTAAAATTCGTGCAGGACTTATGATGCCCGTTACCGTCGCTTTATGTTTGTTTAGTATCCGCAAATATTTTATAAATATTGATGTAAATGTGGGTACAGTGATCAGAGTCAATAAGCAGGCTGTGTAGAATCATGGGGTTCCCATGCTGCACTTCACAAGTTGCCTGCTCCAGAAGTGTTGGGTGCATTAGGTTGTAGAGTGCAGCATAGAGATGTAGCACTTTTGCAAGTATGCATTTTGAATTGTTGAATTTGTGTCTGGCTTTTGTATAAGATACACCGACGCAAGGTTAAAGCATTTAGTGCACAATTGCACGTAGAGCCTGCGTACTTTCGTTGAATAAGCGTCCCTTTGTTAGAAAGCAAATTGTTTTGCCTCGTGTGAGGGCTTCGGTGGAATCTATATTTGGATCAAACGAGCAAATAATGGCGGACACTTCTTGGTGTACAAAAGGCGCCTGTCTGTGAAAATAATGGGCATCGTATATTTGCCTTAACTTCATCCTTTTGGCTTGAGAAATTGATTTTGGGGAGCTAAATGTTCCTCAATAGATACACAATATGCAGGCATCACATAATGTTAACTGCCCCCCCCCCTTTCACTGTACAATTAATATTTGTACAATTCAAACTAAAGAACTAAAAACGTCAACAGAAACTAAAGAACTAGAAACTAAAAGCGTCAACAAAGATCCTTAGTGACCCTGCATGGTGCGAAGCAAGCGATAAGTCTACTTGGAGCAGTGTTTCGACGAAGACGTTTGTTCTTAATGAGTGCGTGCAGCATAGTCAATGTTAATGTTCTCTTTTTTCTTTCTCTCTTTCTTTCTTTCTTTCTTTCTTTCGTTTTTCTTTCTTTTTTCGCGTGACATCAGAACATCGCACTGCTATATGTAAATGGCCTTCTCAAAAATGTATGTATGAATTTTGTCTTCTTTGTAACAGTTATTCCCGAGCACCCACCCAAGATCCGAGGCACGCGAGCCAAGTACGAAGTCGGGGAACGTGTTGACGTGTCTTGCAGGGCCCCGTACTCGCTACCTGCTGCCAAGCTTGTCTGGCACGTCAACGACCAAGAGGTGCGCATTGTCCCCGAGATAATGTTGATTTTCGGGATCGGCTTACGGCGTAAAGGAATACGCTGTAACGTTTCGTCGCCGGTGTACAGTAAGTCGGTTGTCATGCCACCGTCATCGCTGTCGCCGTCGCCTTGCCGTTGCGTCAGAAACACAAGTTCCAGCCTTTTACAAACATGTTGCTCACATTGATTCGCACAGAGCGTCGGCTCTTCATAATATATATATATATATATATATATATATATATATATATATATATATATATATATATATATACATATATATATTTGCTTTTACAGCGAAGCTGTATATGGGGTTAGGGCATTTCCGTCGTCAGTGGACACCCCGCGAACTAGCTCGTTGGGACCCTTCGGTGCTACAGCGCGAACGCGCTGGTGCCTGTGCTCACGCGTTCGTCGTTGTTGTCTTTTTGTATAGCTGGCTCCGTTGCCGCTCATCATCCCAGCGTAGAATTTCATTTCTTTTCGGTCGTCGTTATGGCGAGGCCGCGTTAAATTTTTTTGCAGCGAAGTTGTTAAGGGCTACCTTCCTGAGGATCGTGTCCCTGTATTAACACAAACTATCATCATCAAGATTGGTTCCAGCATTGTCGTCATATTCCACAACTGGCTCGTTGAGGCCCCTCGGTGCTACCGCGCTCGTGCCAGCACTCCGGCGTTCGTGGTCGTCATTAAATAAATGAATAATTCATTTGTTAATTAATTCATAAACACAAAGACGTAACCAATTTTTCATCGAAGCTGTTATGGGCTAGTTCCCCCATGATCGTGTATGTGTGTGGACACAAAACTCCCCATACGTGGGCCGATTCCGAAGAAGGTACAATGCCGGGCCGCCCCCCGGCGGAGGTGAAGCAGGCTTTAAGCACTGTACATCGTGGGCCGATTCCGAAGATAGTGCAATGCCGGGCCGATCCGCAGCGGAGGCGCAGTTCGTCATTAAGAAGCCCACGTACACAGCTTCGCTGTTCGTCCTTCTTCACAGAGTGAAAGAGCACCGAGCTTTTTTTTAACGGTTGTATTAACAATTGCTTAAGGAGGTATGAGCCATTCATTGTCTTACGTGACCGTCCGTCACCTAAGACAATGAGGTAAGACATTTAATAGCAGAGTTGATACGAGAATGTGTGTGCATACCTATCGCCATTGTGACCGCCGATCAGTACAATAAATACGTTCGTACCTTTGTTCAAAATTCTATGTCACCTCTGTATCGTATGCTAAACAGCTTCGCTCGTCATCCACATTCACAGAGTGGAAAGGCTCATGACTTTTTCATTCAACCTTGCCATTTAAATATCCCGGGAAAGGACACGTGTGGAACACAAATAAATTTGATGTTTTTTTTTAGATGGAAGTCAATAATTTTATCATCTATGCACAATCACAAAATATGTTACATTTAAGAATATAGAGAGCCGTTCTTCAAAAAATGCTCTGTCATTGAAAAGTACGTGGAATGGGACCGCTCTTGCAATGCGTAAAATAGATAATCGGTTGACTATTCGAGGAACAAGTGGCGCTAAATAAAGAATACGCAGTTGAGGGCGACCACAGACTAGATTGAGTGAGGAGGTTAGAAAATCTCCACTCACAGCACAGGCTCGGATGACACAAGAAAGGGGTGATCGGAGATCTTTTGAAGTCATTTTCATCCTTTAGCCAACCTAAACCAGATGAATATGATAACGATGACTCACCTGATTAGCTAAACTTAACATAAATATCTTGAGCTAAGCGATGTGCCTGCAGACTCCGCTTTATCAGTTTTGCTCGCATTTATCAGCTCCGTATTTCTATTAAATATACGACTTATTTTATGTGGGATGCTATGCAAGGTTTCTTTTTTTTTCTTGCAGGTTCCGTTCAGCGATGTGCACGGCCTGGAGACCCTGTATGACTCTGAAGGGCTGCAGAGTTCAGGAGTCCTCCTATCATTCGTCCTGCAGCCCTACCACATGACTGGCAGCTCGCTGCGGCTCAAGTGTGTCAGCGTCATATCTGAGACGTTCCTGACATCCAGCGAAGAGCTTATTGTCGGCGACACGGTTCCTTCCATACCGTATCCAGGTGCGATTGGATAACCACCAAGAAAATGCGTAAAATTGTTCTCTGGCAGTGACGCAAATATAAGTAGGCCTTATTTCTAACAAGTACACTTGCCCTCTTAAAGGAACTCTAAAGATAAAAATTATCTCAGACGTATTATTGAATTAACTTTCTACAATACCAAAGAAGTCATTATTACCTTGACAAGAAGCTCACTAAGTCAGAAAAGACTCAAGGACTGGTGGCGCCGCCGCCTTGAAGTTTTCGCACCAGCTAGCCATGACGTCACGAATTTGATGGCGTCTGCTGGGACCTAGATAACTTTTTTTCCCGTAAACTGCAGTTTATTGTGTTCTAAAACGGCATAATATTAAACTTAGCAAGTGTCAGGAGCACTTATTTAGTCAGAAAACCCAAATACGTAAAAAGACCTCCGTTGAGGATTCGGTGTGAAATTAAAAAATTTAACTGTGAGCTTCATTTCTTGCTTCTAATAATTCTCCTATTACCACGAGCTTACTGAAAATAGAGATGATTTAAGATATTTTATCAGTCTAAACGAAGATGTTGTTTCTGTCGTTTGACTATCGCATTTCGAAAAGAAAGTAGCTAACTCCGCGCTTGCTCACAAGTCTCCAACTTGAAAAAAAAAATGGGAACATGGACATGTTTAATACGACACGTTTATCGACAATATTTCGCAAAATTAACCTATACGTCAGCTTTGCAGGTTTAAAATTTGCAGATCTTTTCGCCCGTCAAAAACCATTCTCAACACGTTTGCGCTCACGTTTATAAAGCAATATTATACCACAACAATTTGCCGCAGAGTAACAACATAGAAAGAAAGCCGGAGGGCAAGGGTAGTGAGAAATAAAAACTTCAAGCTGATTGAAAAGGCACCTGCCCGGTATCTGTTTTGGTAGAAAGTGAAACAATTGCGTGAAGTTGAGAAGGAGCACAAAGATCAAAGGAAGCAAATGCGTGCGCACACATGCACACGGCACAGGATAACTTGTGATTGCCTGGGAAATACATTCCTATTAGTGCTCCAAAGCATAAGTGGCGGAGCTTGAACCGTATTTACGTATGATATACCGACTCAATATGATCGTTCACCTCGCGTGCCGTTTACGAATGCAATTATTAGATTGCCACTTTCTCAAATTTATTACGACAGCGCTCACGGCGCGTGATGCTTGGAGTGGCTAAAAGAAGACGGGACAGAAAGAGGGAGCGAGACGTGAATAAAGACAACAGGGCCTAAATGTATTCGCAGTGCCTTTCTATACATAATTTAAGGAAAGTGTGCAACAGTGTAAACGCGCAACCTATGAAAGCAAGTTTTGCGCTTAGGTGCATTCTGGTGGCGGTTTGGTTAAATATCTGCGTAAAGCGGTGTATTTTACCTATATCGATGCATATAAGGATATCGTCGAGCTTAGCTTGCAAAGCCAGTCACTATGTTTTAGAAGTGTCATTCCATAGATATAACAATTAACATTCCGATTTCCTCCTTCATCAATATAGTTGTCATAAATACCCCATGCACAGATCAGCTGTACGCACGCAAGACCCCATGGGTCGCCCTCGTTTATCAAGCGTTGATAACATATATGTTTACAACTGAGCAACATTAAACGTCGTTGCTACTCCGTTATTAGCGCACCTCATGCGGTTATCTTCGATGTGTTACCTTTAGAGGCCAGTCCGCATAGTCCCAGAATCGACGGTGGTGCGCCAAAGTACCGGGTCAACGACCTTGTGAACCTGACCTGCAGATCTTCAGAGTACGACCGGCCTCCGGAGTTGAGGTGGTTCATTAACGACAAAGAGGTAAGGGGCCACATGCATATTTACTCTTGACGTCCGTTAATACTTAAGCGAAATTTACCTAGAGGATTGTGCTGATGTAAAGAACTATAAGACCTTACATGGAAGCAGTCATTTCTATTGTTTTCCCTTTAGTCTTGTTCTATAGCAAGTTTGTTGAATCGTAAACAGCGTGCAATCTCAATTCCTCCTGTGTCACAAAAGGTAATAAAACGTGGAGGTGTGACGTCATACTAGTGAACCTGCCACTGGTTGCGAAGTATAGTGTGACCAAAAACGCGAATAAATTCCTCTCAGATGGCGGTTTCCGGCTACGAGACTGCTTGGAGCCCAACGAAACCTCCTTAACAACTTTCTAACGCCTTTCGCAATGACATGCTCATACGAGAGCACAGCAACATCTCTTTCTTACATAGACCTCGACATTTCTGCAAATAAAGATAAAAAGTAGTACAACACAAAACGAGCACACTTCATTTACGAAGGCATCGTAGGTGACCTTCGCGAAAACCGGGAGAAGCTCGTGATTGTTGCCACTTGCAGGCCCGTCCCGAGTACCTGGTGAGGCACGAGCTGCAGAGATACCCGAGGTACGCTGCATCACTGGGCCTCCGATTCAGGGTGCGGCCCGAACACTTCGAGGATGAACGCATGCATCTGCGCTGCACGGTGACGCTGTCGAACGTCCTCAATACCAGCAGCGCAGAGGCGAGCATCAAAAACAAGCACCGAGCCATGTCGGGATTCAGAGCAGCCAGCAAAGACGGTGCGTTCGAGTGTCTAGATGTTTTCTGAATAACAGACTCTCACAACGCTTAAAAGTAAAATTAATTTGCGATAAATTGTGCAACTAATGAGCACATTTGCTCCTCGGCAATGCTTCAGTTAAAATAATGCTTACCGGAAAACTTATTTCGAGACAGGTCGTTTAATTCTCTCTTCGTTCTCTTTTTTAGCATCTTTGATGGCAAATGGCCGATCCCGGCGATAACGTCATTCATGCTGTGTCTGTAAAATGTTTATGGCGGGAAAATTAGTTCTTAAATCATCATTTTATGGATGTTTCAAAGATCCTCGCATCTTGGTTGACAGCAGACTCTTTTCTTTTGGTTACATGCTATTATGATAGGAATAAAACCGTGAATATATAAATAATGAAATCAGAGAATTCGCGGAAACAAAGAGAACATCCGCTCGTCATCATGTAGCTCAAGTTTGTTGTTCATTTGCCTGTTGTAGTTGTTGTTGTTCTTCTTCATTTGCTTGTTGTTGTTGTTGTTGTTGTTGTTGTTGTTGTTGTTGTTGTTGTTGTTGTTGTTGTTGTTGTTGTTGTTGTTGTTGTTGTTGTTGTTGTTGTTGTTGTTGTTGTTGTTGTTGTTGTTGTTGTTGTTGTTGTTGTTGTTGTTGTTGTTGTTGTTGTTGTTGTTGTTGTTGTTGTTGTTGTTGTTGTTGTTGTTGTTGTTGTTGTTGTTGTTTTACCTCTCAAACCTATGCAGTATCCAATGGAGCAACCTTCGTGTTGGTGCCGTTGCTGTCAAGTCTACTGGTTTTGATTGTACTGCCGAAGCTGTGAAAAGTTGCGCCAGTCATCACGCAAAACGCAAGCAATTGAGAATTCACTGCCTCACCAACAACCCTGCTTTTTATTCGTCTGAGGACTTGTGCGCTCTTCTACGACAGCATTTCTGACCACTCAGTTGGTGCCAAGGACACTCATACAAACCTGGCCTGGCGGCGAAGTTTCGGGTCTCGAAGGATGCTACAGTGGAAAATGTGGCTAACGCTGGCTGGACATGCTCGAGCGCCGTTTTCATTTACACCTCTACAACCTTGCGAATGTTTCGTGTACGTTGTGCTGGTGCCTTTGTTTTTGTGAACCGTCATAGCACCTGAATGTGAACACCTGAGTGTTCGTAAACCAGGACAAGAGTGCTGCGTTCAAGACAACAGTTTTTTTGTTATTAAAAGTGTTGATATCCTAACGTGACCGCGTTACCTCGCCAGAAACAAAGGCTGATGCGGCAGCTGCATTCTACACAAACCGGCAAAGCGAAATAGAAGTGCTACACGAAAAATAGGTCCCTGTGTTGATCACAAAATTTTTGTGATAATGCAATGACATGAAAGTGAGCTGTCGCTTGTGCTTGAAAAGTTAAATGCAGATGCGACGCACGCATCATCAGCAATCTGACTTAGCTTAAGGAATGACGTCGTGTGACAACACGATATCACACATGAACACCAAGACAGACACACTTTATAATGCGGGTGTAAAAAATGGTATTGTATTTTAATGCTTAAGGGGTTCTTTTAATCGCATCCATCCACAAATCCACAACCGGCGCCATACGGTACCCTTTACATCATCATAACACATACTACCATTGCCTCAGAGATTCGCTCCTTGTTTAACCCTTTAAAAAAAAACTTACCGCATTCACTTGCACCCGACAGCTGCTCCCTTCGGCGCCTAAAAATAAACACCATAGCACAGTGAACAACCCCAACGATTGCTCATAAATGTCAGCATCTATTACCACGACAACGGCACTAATTTAAAGTTGCGACGTTTTTTAAGAAGTGATAAGACGTTGTCAGAGGACTCGAAGGGAGAAACTGTATTCATTCCACTATCAGTAATGCGTGCGGCTAACATAAAGAAAAGGCGAAAGAGAGGAAAGGCAGGGCGGTTAACAAGCATAGAAAGTCGAGCTTGCGACGTGCACCCTGCACGGTGCAATAGGGAGAAGGGAACAAATGTGGTTGCATGGGCTAGTTAGCAATTCATGGTAACAACGACGTACAGCACGAACGACAAGGACAACGCAGTTTTGTCGTCTCTCTCAGTCCTTGTTCTTCGCGCTGTACATTACAAGGGTTTTTACAAGGGTGAAGGGGTTGAAGAGATAGCAAGGGACAAATATAGGCCGGAAAACAGAAATCGGCGCACAAGATAGCAAGGACGCATGCCGAGGATCATTTCTCGTAATTGCTTGTCAATCCTATTTTCCATTTTTATTGCTCTAAGCTACACTTCTGCCACGCGCGGGGAGGCCCTCCTACCACTCCTCCTAACATTTATTTTTTCTGAGGACGCAGATGCCCAGCATTGTTCTGCGACATACTGTCGTTCGATACATTTTGTACAATTTTCTAGGAAGAACTCTATTACAGTACATTTCGCATGTTCATTACGTGCAGTGTATGTTGCCTTTCTGCTGACTTGGCTTTACATAAGACATATAGATGTTGCCATGAGTCGGGCGTGTCAGCTACTCCTTAATACACGAGCGAGGTGAGGATATAAAATTATTGTCATTAAACAACGAGGAAGCTTGCTGGCGCAGCATTCACGCACCGTTGGTGCAGCCTAAACGAACCTCACAGTGCATGTAAAACACAAATGCAATGCAACACTTCGTGCTGCATTGTACAGATCGTACGTAAAACACCCAACAGAGAATTCAAGCCCTAGTGTAATTTTCGATTTTATTTTCTCGCTTAGAAACAGCATACGCCGGTAAGCAACGGGCAGCCATTTGAAGGCGCCAGCTGCGCGCTGGCGGGTCGCGCCATGGACGGAAGTGGTAGGAACACTGGCGTGCGATGCCGACGGCGAGGCGAAGGCACACAGGGAGTTTCGAATGATTTCGCACAGCGGTTTTGAAGGCCTGACGAACCGGAAAACGCATTTTCCTGCATCTGCTCTTCAGGAGGGCATTCGCTTGTGCGAAGCACGTAACATTTATGGAATCAGGTATAATATACGTGTAAAACTGAAAACGAGTGCAGATTGCTATGCACATGCGCCCCGCAGGCAAAGCTCACCGCGACAAGCCTAACCGTGTATCTCCAGCGGTTATATTGCGGATGATATTTTGCTGTGCACGTTAACATTGCCGTGTATTTAATCACGTATATTGGCGAAGCAGCACAATAATTATGGATAAAATGGAGACGTACAGCTGTCTCTTTTAATGCGTTAGCATTAGGAGTGTGAAAGTAGAAAAAAGTTTGAGAAATGTGGGAAGCCTCTCACGTGGGGGAGGTATATATATATATATATATATATATATATATATATATATATATATATATATATATATATATATATATATATATATATATATATATATATAGTAGTGAGCTGCTGAACAACACTTTTCGATCAATGGGGGCAACAACATGGTTTTATTCATGGATTCGGGACCTCAAAGAGGTGCGATGTAATGATAACGCATTTTTCTCGCATATATCGTTAAATCACCACTGAATTTCTTTTTGTTTAGTTTTTGTCATCTTCTCACCGATCGCGCAGGTGTGGATACTCTTCCATTCCCTGTCCGTGTTTTCTTTTTCCTTTTTTTTTTTTTGCTAACGCTTTTTCTGATGTTCCCCCAATCCTAATGTTTTAGAGACTAGCCCTATCTTCAGTCTTGGTGTGTATTTCACACAGCTTGGCGCGACAAGAATCGTTCCCGGCGGCCGGTGCACGTGTGAGGCCGGCGATGGCGGTGAATGTGAACACGTCCCAGCGTTGGCATTCGCCGTCGATGCAGAGCACGCGTAGTTGCGCACCAGACGGATGCAAAGCTGGGAAGCGCGAGGAAGAGAAATATATTTCAATAAAGAAAAAAGCTGAGTCCCTCGGAGGATGACAAAGTGACGACCACAAACCTGCGTGTTCGCCTTTCATGCCCAAGCTGCGGAGCCGTCACACCTGTGGAGGCGAAGACGCACAATTTACTTGGAACACCTAGCTCTTGCGAACGAATGGCTCCTTTATTTACGATAGAGCAACTAGGCAAAAGCAAAGCAGCGTCGGAGCACATGTTTTAAGAGGGTCATTTGATGGCCGAATGACGGAAACGACGAAAGAACGCACGTGTCCCGCAACATGAACCGTCCGCGAGATGGACCTCGCCTAGAGTCCTTGATCAGTGTTGTACTAAACCCGATGATACTGATAGAAAGAATATGAGAAATAAATATACGAAAAGGACAACCTTCTAAACCGGCTCCGGATGTTCTACCAGCGTGCGTATGCCTTCGCATCCGCTTCTCCTTACAGTACCTCACAAATCGCCGGAGCTCTATTCGCTCGTAAATCCGGAAGTGCACAAGGCTGTAACGAGCTTGCTACGAGCACAAAAGAGGCCGCTCGTTTACGTCGAGCTTCTGACGCGAGCTTCTAAGCGAGTTTTAAAGCACTCATTGCAAAAAGAAAGTACTACTAACGCAAAGGTCCCAAGGGTATAGTAGGCAACAAAGAACATCATTAAGGGGAAGGAGCGAGACAAAAACAAAAAAAAAGCCTCGCCACGCCGTGGGAAGAAACACGATAAAAGAGACCCCAGTAAATGGAGAGACGTATGAAGACGAGACAAGTTGAAGTAAGCGAAATGTGCATACGAAGCACCAATTTTCTTTTCTCGTTCTTTCCTTTCATCTCTGTCAAAGCCGAGCGCGACCTTTCAATTCGCTTTGTCTCCCTTCTCCTCTGGTACTCGTGAGCCCGCGATGCGCGTCGAGCGTGAGACAGGAAATCGATAGATCTCTTTTTCTCAGTCGTCGCGTCTGGACACGACGAGACAGAAAGCATGAAAAGAGTAATGCTCTCTGCTCGAGGTAGTAAGTTTGAAGGGCATCAGGGGCACTCGCTCAAGGAAAGGCAAGAGCTGGGAACTCCTTGCGCGATCGTGTTTCCCCTACGATGGTGACGTGCTTCTGTGTTGCATCATCATTCGTCGTCTCTCTCTCTGTGTTTGCAGCGTTCTGCTTCTAGTCGGTATGACGTCGCATACTTTGATTACTGTCTTGCTTTTTCTCGAAACAGCTATATATGGGCTCTTGAATGCAACTGCGTTTTATTAGCTGAAAAATAAAACAAGAATATCCCTCAGGAACATGCGCCACCGCAGTTAGACTTTGTTTTAAGGTTTCACGTGAAAGCTTTCGAGACGTAGCGCGGAGAGTGGGCACCGTTGGTGCTGATTCTACCTGCTATCACTTGTACATTTGGCACAAGAGGTTAATTGCACTGCTAGCCATTTCAGACAGGTTTTGCTTTGAGAAAAGTAAAGAACGAAGAAAGATTTCAAACATAGTGCCGAACTATAACCACTATTCTTATCATCGGGGTAACTTACCTTACAGCAATATTCAAGACAAAACAATGTTGATGTTGTTGCTGCTGCTGTTGTTGTTGTTGTTTTTTCTGGACTGGAGGCGATGGCAAGCCCGGAGACTGCGAGACTCAACCGCTTCGGTGCCGACACAGCGGCACTGCATGAAACACCAATCTTCTCGGTCAGACGGAAAACTTAAACTAAACTGAACCAGCACCGCAATGTATCTCAGCCGGTCATAATTAACTACATATCAAGGACACAAGTTCATCTAAGGATCAAAGTAACAGGAGGAAAAGCCGTTCACGATAATAAGAAAGGCAAAAAGGTTCCATGGGAACAAAAAATTCAGCGTCCACTTGCCCCGGAGAAAGTTATTCCAGTATTGAGTCCCGAAGGAAAGCCAGAGAGATGTGGCAAGGGAAGGAAGGCATACGGGCAGGAAAAGAAGCGCCAAGATTCTCGCCTTTATTAATGCCAGATTTATTAACGTGCACGCCGGCCCATTTCTTTCAGTACTTTCAGTGATTCAAATGTTGACGCCGCAGAGGCTCCAAAACTCTCTCTACAAAGATGCCCAACATGCAGATGCAGAATTTACGCTGGCCTATTCAACGTTCGGTTACTGTACGCTGCTAAGAAAATCTAAGTTAGGAAAAATATCCCGATTGCACGCTTTATTTTTCGTAACCAAATCGAGCCTGAGCTACTCTTAGAGATATCTTTTTTTCCCGAAATTCAAACTATTAGATTTATGCGAACAGATGAAGAGAGGCAAAGTTTATCGATGAAAAAAAAAAGAATAAAGTTTGGTTTGGGGCGCATTCTTCCAGTCAATTTACTATGCTCTGGGAAAATGAAGGGGTAACGAAAGAGGAACGTAGGTGGTCGTGATGGGAACCGAAGAAAGAGACACAGCACATGAAGGGCGAGTTTACTCAGAGTATAAGGTATAAGCCTATGATTTCTTCAAGAGAAACCGCGTAAGGCACGAGTGAACTGCAACCTAGATACAGAGTTGCAAAGGGCCGAGCTGCAGGTCTCGTTGGACACGACAAATAGTTGCTTTCAGCTGTTGATAAACTGTTGTGGGTGCATCAATCCACAGATGAAATCCAGCTACAGCCGAACAACTTTAGTAGTGAGAGGCGCTCGCAAATGAACTTTAATATAAAACAAGCAGTAGCATGGAAGACAGGATTTCATTTATAAACGGGGAGTACGTATAAGCAAGGAACCGGCCTCATAATATTAAGGAGGGCAATTAGTGCCTTACAAATGTCATGCCCATCATATTGTTAGTGCTCCTTTGGTCACCATGTTGTCGGCATGGCCTCTCCCAGACGCTTCTCTCTCGCTCCACAGGATCTTATGAAGTCCTACGTCAAGTTAACGACGACAGTTACGAGATCTCGCCGTTACAGTTTGATACATCCTCAAGTCCGATGCCTGTTGACATAGTGCACGTTTCACGGCTAAAGCCATGCTTTGCCGTGAAACGCCATGCGCCGAGACATGCGCCGAGACGGCGCTTCAGCATCCGGGGGTCCTGTTGCTGAAGGATAAAAGAGGAGAAAGGAATGAGACCGCGAGACACTGGCCGCTGCGTGTTGTTGCTGGTGAGCGCGAGCGGTGGTTCGAAGCTCGGCTGGACGCTCTTCGTGAGGCTAGCGTTGTCGTCGTCTGGCCTTGGGCGGTGTGGTCAAGAACCGGGCGGCGCTATTATACTATTCGTTTCGTATTTTCGTTGTTCTTTTGACTTGTGCATCGTTTTTTTTTTGCACCTTTCCATCTAGTGTGCTGCGAGTTGAAGGCAGTCTGACTAACCTCATGTCTCTTTCTTCTCCCGGACAAGGGCATTCACTTTGGCTAGCTTCTAGAGTGACCCGAGAGAGGCGGATAGACAAATTTTTACACAGTGGCGTCAATAATGTCCCTGTAGCCCTAGTTCCTACTAATGAGGGAGCCATGCAAATGAATAACTTGAAAACTATTCAGATGGAGCATTGGAAGGCCACTTACTCATTCCAGAAGATCACCGAGGTCCGTAGATTTGGTTGTGGTAGTATTCTGTGCTGTTTGTCAGACCAGAAGTGCGTTCGAGACCTCCTAAACTGTCCCGAGTTTGCATCGAATCCGGTGAGCCCAGTTATTCCAGCACACCTTGATTGCTTGAAAGGCTTAGTTTGCGGAATAGACGTGAACCTGGACCCCTCAGAAGTATTAGACTTGTTTTCAGTAGCGGGTGCTGTTTCTGCATATCGATGTAGCCGAATTATTGAGAACAAGAAGTCAGCTACGAGATCGGTGAATGTTAGGTTCGCGAGAACAGTCCGTCTATCTGAAATCAAGGCATGGCCTCTGATATGTAGAGTAGAGCCGCTTTCTCCACGGCCACTACAGTGCTTGAAATGTTGGCGTTACGGGCGAGCATCAAAGGCTGCATATCAGTTGCTCAAAGCCGACTTTTCTGAGAAAATCATGACAGCACAGACTGTATATGCCAGGAAGAGAAATTTTGTCTGTGTAATGAAGCTCACGCTGCAGACTATTCGAATTGTTCTGCGAAATAACGAGAATTAAGAATACTAGAAGTGGTGGAACGCAGGCCATGCTCACGTAGGGAAGCAGTGACTGAAGTTCAAGGAAGATCCGAGAGATATGCAGGCGTAACAGCTCGTTACACTGCTGGCGTAGATGTTTCTGTATCCAAGGCCATAGCAGACGCTGTAGGGAAAGCTACGGAAAAAGGCTATGGAACGTACTGAGACAACTATTTTTGAGTCCTTGGCACAAACGCTGTCTAGTCAGCTGGCACAGTTAATTAGTGCTGCCTCAAATCAGGGGCATGCATCCCAAGTTTCTGATGTTATAAATCTAGTTCAAAAGCAATCATCGTCAACCAATCCATTAGCTGATTCTCCTTGTGCAGGACCTTCTACTTATGTAGAACAGACGGCTCCAGAACCACTAACGGACGATTACGAAGAGTTCCAAAATGTAGAAATGGAACTTAAGAGCCTGAAATGCACCAGATCTCCTCCCCTCAAAATTTCCCCTAAGTCGAAATCTAAAAAATGTGTAAAAGCAAATCTCTCCAAGAAGAACTTTTTGAAAGAGAGTATTTTGGATCAGGCAATTTCCGATGCCGTTCTATCTTCAATCTCTAAAGATATTGCAGTGTAATTGCCATTCGATTGTTTCTGCTACTACACATTTATCATATATTTATTCTAAATTTTCCCCACACATAACTGTCTTACGAGAAACCTGGCTTTCTAATGGTCAAAAGTTTTCCTAAATTATTACCGATTATTTCGTTTGGATCAACCTGCCAGAGGTGATGGCGTTGCTTGCTTGATTTCAGCTAAATTTAGTCACAATGCCACAATTTCGTATCAGTGTATGTCTGCCGAATGCAAAATTTTATCATTATACATAACACTTCCGGACTGCTGCCCTTTTACCTTAATTAAGTTATATTTCCCAGCAGGAGTACAAGATACCCGATCTCTTGACAGCGCATTAGCTTCCTACAGAAAACCCATAGTACTCGCTGGTGACTAATTATCACCATGTGTCTTAGAGTTTAATTAAAACTGATTTAGGTGGAAAACGCCTGTAGGACTGGACTCTTGATAATAATCTACCCTGTTTGAATTCAAAAGCTGCTACGTTTGTGCGCGGCCAGTCTCAATCGGCCGTAGATCGCACTTCTTGCAGCTCGTCTCTAACTGTATCCTCGTGGAATACTATAGACTGCGCTACAAACAGAGATCACCTTCCTATTATTTTTGATATTGATTTCCCTGTGATTTCTTTCATAAGAAAAAATACCACACTTGTAAACTTACAAATTTCAGAAGGACTTGACGTCTACGACGCTTTCCCGTACGGATATACAAAAGAATACTAGGGCTATGAGCTTCTGCGCAGTTTTAAAACGTTCCATGAAGAATGCATTTTTTAAATTTAACCTCGGACACAGGTGAATCTTTCAGTCCGTGAGGGAATTCGGAATGCACGCGCGCTCCCCGAAAACGAAAATCTGCCTGGAAGAAACTTCTTTGTAATCAGTGTCCAAACAATTGGAGGGATTACCGATTTATTGCTGCATCTTTCAAGTGTGCGATAGCTAAAGCCAAAAGATGAGTATGATATGAATAAATTCACTTATCTGTGTAAATCTAAAAACCTCTCTAGATTTTTACGCTCTCGAAAGATGATTACTATAACAACAAATATTAACTATTTTGTCCTTTCGCCACGTAAATTGTCAAAATTGTGAGAAAATATTGGAAAGGGACTAGAAAACAGATTCACTTCAATAGTTCCACCGTACTCATTCAAACCATTACCGCTAGAGGAATTTAGGGAAGTTACATTACAAGAACTTGCGGATGTTCAGCGCCAGGTCCAGACGGAGTTAACATAACCGTGATAAAAATTCTGCATGAATTATCCTCGCAAGAAATTTTGAATATGGTAAATTTTTCTCTCAAAAATGCCTGGATACTTCAGAATGTAAAATTGCTAAGGCAATTCCGATACTTAAAGAACAGGGATGTGGATTTAATTTAATAATATTTGACCAATTACTCACATCCAGTTTGGTTATACTAATAGCAGGAAGTTTGAATGGCCGAATTACAACCTTCCTTTCTGAAAACTTAATACATAGCCCCAGTCAAATTGGCTTTAGATCTGGGTGCTCGATATAGTGTGCGCACGTAGACTTAGAGTCGCATACAACTTGCTCGTCGCCGAAGAGAATATTCAGAATAAGTGACCCTAGATCTAGCTAAAGCTTATGATTGTGTGGAGCATGGCATACTGCTAAGCAATTAGAGAATTACAGGTTTCCGAAATACATTATGGCATGGGCTTCCGAATTTTCTAGGGGAAGAGAATTTTACTGTTTTCAATGCGGATGTTCATCGTCTAAGTATAAGCAGAAACGCGGGGTACCACAAGGGTCAGTGTTATCTCCTGTTTTATTTAATATATTTTTAAGCTCCATCTCTTTCCTCCAGGACATTCAGGGATACGTTTATGCCACTGACATCTCTCTTTTCTTTGCATCGAAGGATGATCTACATTTACTTTATCAATTGTTACAAAATTACTTATACACTCTCGTAACTTGGATAGAGAACATACATATGTCTCTAAACGTCACTAAAAGTACACGTCTTCTCTATCCATTAGATGTTCCCGTTCACATTTCACTCATATATCGCCAAGAGTTCATTCCCCAGGTTGATTCTCCTAAATACCCGGGAATTACGTATGATGGGACACTAAACTGGAAAAGCCACATTGGAAAAGTCGAGGGCAACTCATGCCGTGGTATGATTGCGTAAGATCAGTAACCGACGATATGGGTGGCGGAGGCGTACATTAATTATGATATATAAAATGTATGTCCGACCCCTCATGGAATTTGGGTGTGTCTTGTTTTCCGGCAGCTCAGCTTATAAAATGCAGCCTCTGGTTTTATTAGAAAGGGAAGCTCTGCGATTGTGCCTTGTTCTCCCTAAGTTTGTTGGAAAACACCATTTTGTATATGGAAGCGCGAATACCATGTTAAAAAAGTAGATTCAGAATCCCCACAGTCCAAACGTACCTAAGCATTTACGATTCCTCAAGGAAAATCAATGTATGTTTTCATTAATGAACTAGTTCATTCTGTAATAATCATAGGCCGCGACTACGTACATCTCAGATTGTATTTGTACAGGCACAGCTAGAACCATTTAATGTACAAATTCAACGTATTCAACCAACAGGTCAATCCAAGATAGGTCTCCAGTTAGGATTTGACGATATTCTCCCCTCAAATGCTAAACTAATGTCATGCCAATATTTAAATGACCAATTACTAGATTAGCTTTCTCGCCTGCAAACAAGCAATATAATAACCACCAATGCTTCACTATCTGAAGAGAAGACTGGCGTAAGCATTTTCTCTCCCTCTCTCTGTTGGTCTTTTTCTATACGCCTTCCAGATTACACGTGTATTTTCATAGCAGAATTATTGGCTGCTGTTCTAGCGCTGCGCAAACTTCCTCCTAATCAATCGTCAACTGTCGTAGTTAAAGATTCTGTATTGGTATGTGTGTCGCTTTCCACGGCAACGAATACAGCTATCTTAAGTATGCTTCAAAATTTAGTCCCTACAACATTACGAAAAATTAATTTGCTGTGGGTTCCTGGCCACCGCGGTTTATACTTCAATGAAACGGCAGATGTATTCGCCAGAACGTCTTTAAATGGACCTTTGATTCCTGTTTTACCGGATACAGCTTATATCACTGCATCGAGATACAGAAACTTTTGTCTCCGAAATGATGTAAGTACGTTATCGCTGGTACCATCTCGAGACTTTCGGCATCTTTGTTTTTGTTGGAATAAACAGTGGTGTCCTTCACGGCATTTGGAAATTACATACACCAGACTAGGCTGTCGCATCCCGCATTTGAATATATATTTACATAGAGCTAGTCTGACTATGACTCCTCTATGCCACAAATGTAAGTAAATTGACTGAATAGACCACTACATTTTATCATGTAGACAATATTCACACCAGAGAACGATATTACTCCAAGCTCAACTCTGTAAAATTGGATTAGGGTTAAGTATACCAGTATTATTATCATTTGGAGCCTCGACACTAGGTTATAGTCACAGAAATGTTTGTTCCGCAATATATGATTATTTAAATGAAACAAAACTATTGTCCTGCTAAATGTTGTATCATTATTCTATATATCAAATCTGCATTCATTACAACTAAATTATTTTGTCTAAATTATTTATTAACATTAATTTCTCCTTGATTGTACCCTCTATTAACATTCACCTTTAGGTTAGTCTGACTGCTCACTCACATATTAGTTTAGTTATTGCATCATCTCCGTTTTTTTTCTTTTTACTTGGCGTTTATCGTTTTCAAATAAGAATTTTCTTTAGCTACCTGCTGCCACCCGATTCTTGGCCTATCCCCGTTAGTGGGTGCGAGCAATGACAGAAAATCATCATCATCATGTTACTGGTCAGCCATCTTAACCACACTGACTCTGCTTTCGATGCTCCTTCAGAGGGGGTATTGACACGCGTACTGATTTATCTTTTCCGGGTGACCGATTGTCACCGCCTAACAAATGTTATCGCGCTGCGCAGGACGCACCTGCATGTATCGGAAGCTTTTGGAATGTTATCGATGGTTCCATCCACTGTCTGTCACCTAACCTTGTGTAATCTGATTGCATGTATGCGCGACGCGAATAGTGTAGAACTTTGTGGAAGACACGCGGGTCCTAGCGATTACTCTAGAACGTTAGACGACTGATGTATAAAAGCCGACGCGCTTGAGCCGCTGGTCACATTTTCGACAATCGCCGACTGTATTCACTGCTTTTTTTGGGCTTTGAGCGTAGCCTGATTTTGGGGCACAGCATTTTAGGGTTAGTTTCGCCATTCACAGTTTTGTTGCTGTGTCCTCGACCGTCACTACCACGTGACGATATATTGACGCGAAGTAAGCTGCCCACTACGAGTCCCGATCGCCACCCACTACAGGTACCGATCGCCAGAGAGAAAACGACGAAGGGCGCAGTTGTGCCCCGGTTCTTTCTTTTTTTTTTTTTTCGGGGGGGGGGGGGTGTTGGTCGTCATGAAAAGAAAGCTGTTCTGTTTCGGCGAGCCCGTCTTAGTTATCTTAGTTATCTTCGTGACAATATATTGTAAATGCAGTCTGTCTATATATATACACTCCCAACATCCCCGTAACAATATGCTATGTGCCATTTATTTTCAACAGTGGAAGTGCGGAGCACAAAAACCAATGTCTTACACTGGGCTGTCACTTTTATTACGATGGAATAACGAAGGCGTGCTATTATGATACCCGGTCATATGGTACTAGAGTCCGTAAACCGTTCTTTACATTTCAGCCTGCCCCCCCCCCTTTTCACGTATGGGCCTAAGTTACAAACGAACTGATAAGACGAATTCAGAAGCTTTGCTGCTTATACAGAAAAAATAATACGAGATTCACGATCCTTAGTACGAGGTAAACGTACCTTTATGATGCAATAATTGACCCCCACAGTGTGCAATTATCGTGCCTTCGTTTATCGTGCTATAGTGCCCACAGAACAATTATCAGCGTGCCGCTGCATTGCGAATACGCAGCAACCAAGCGAATCATTTTGAAGCTTTCGAAATATATTGCGCAAACTACGAGCCACGTGCGTGGTGCGTTACGACAAAAGCATCATACTCGCAAATGCTCTTTCTCTGTTAATTCTGTGTTTCATCATATTTTCTTCTGCTTTGGCAAACTGAAAAAAATAGTGCAATATATCCGACCCGCCATATTTGTCATGTTGATGCGACAACAAGCGCTGAATTTGTGGCTGGAACGGAGAGAAAGTTCGCGAGACGGGCATGAAAATTCCTTACAGTATCTGTGCTTCCTTTGCAAAAAGAAAAAAAAAAGGCACACGAGAAACAGAAAAGAAGTAAACACACGCACACACACACACACACACACAAACACACACACACACAAACACACACACACACACACACACAAAAAAAAAAAGAGTACTTCTTTTGACGGAGAAAGAATGAACTGGGGGCTTTTCTTGCCGCTCCAACAAAGGCCACGCTAGAAAGTTTCACCTCTTCGGTTTTCATGATGCATTCTTTATTTACTTCTTGCAACTTTCGGTCTCGCGAATTCTCGGCAACGACCATTTAAACCTTGCATTAACGGCGAGATCGAGAGGAAGCAGTGCTCGCTAAACGAAGAGGCGCCGTCGCACCAGCGAGCTCGAAAATTGCGCTTTAATTCCGGCGCGCATATTTGATAAGCGCGCTTTACACTCGAAGAGTCAGGTATGCGCATTAACAGCACGGTTCCCACACTGCTGCATCCGCGCTGAGCACGGCATTCGTCTCGCATTATAAACAACGTCGGCCAGCGCCTCACTTTTTTTTTCACCCCGAATCTCGCGTGCCTCCGCGATAGCTTCGAAACGTGCGCTTGCTTTTTTCTTGCTCCGGCGCATCTCTGCTCTTGCTTTCCGCCCATATTTATGAAACTGATTACCTCGTAATTGTGCATATTGCGTTGCCGCGTTGTGGCTATATAATAAATATTGCAAAAAAAAAAACACAGCCCTCATAAAATGCCTCGATGTTGTCATGCCCGAGTATGTAGCTGAGCGGCTACGCACTCGAGGTAGGTACTTTGTTGTTCCTGTCAGGTTGTTCTGTAAATTTTGATAGCGCGTTACACGGCAATGTATACTTTGTATGCATGCGAAATCAAACGCATCATAAATAACGATGCTATGTTTTCGTTACGTTGCAATACGTAGCCACCAGCGGCTAGAATGTGCTATTTCAGTTTGGAACCATTTACAATATCTATCTGGAAGCAACGTCCAACGTCGAAATAATTAGCAATTAGCGAGCCAAATTATATTTTAATACATTTACCCTTTTGGAGTATTCACAATTTAAGTTCACCTTCTTCCTGTTGGTCTTTACGCAGGGTGTTCGAAATAGAGCACGTGGTTGTGGCTTGGCCATCGTGAACAACTTGAGAACGCAATATGTCAATGAAGGTTTTCACCTGCGGGGATGGCTTTCGAGAACGCTGTACACAGATATATGCACCAAATGTTGGTGGCGTTAAATATGGTTGAGACCCTGTACTCCGATAGCTTTCCGTTAGCAGTTTTTATGTAATCGTAACGCGTATTAAGTGCAAAAGCACTTACGAGAACCCTTAAATGAAGTCTTCTTCGGCGTGAGGACATGAGATCTTGTATCGCTTTACTGTATACCCTGAAAGATATTTGTTCTGCATATTTATTTATTTATTTATTTATTCTGTGGAAAAAGGATACTGATAACCTAATGAATGACGTACATAATGAACCAGCACTCATTATTTTTTAGTATATTCTTTCGCAATTAGCGGCAGTGCGTGACGTTACTCCACTATGCACTTAAAGCTAACATGCCAAAATGACAAAGATGGCAAGGCTATAATTTAACAACTCTAGTGCTTCCACAAAAACGTCGGTCAGCCTGTCTTTTCCTATACGCAGTGTATATACATCATCCTCTGATCTTCACTTTAGATAATAATAGGAAGAAGATGTAAAGTAATAATATAAGATGAAATTTAAATACGGCAACGCCACGAATAGTAATGTTTGAACAAAAACGAACCTAAACACTTCTTGGGAATATACACTTCTGTTATAAGTTCATCAGGCATTTCTTGAGATGGAGGTTGAATGACTGAAAAGTAAGTTAAATTTTTAATTTCATGGAGCTGCAAAGTTGTGTAGCTGTAAATCCGGCAGTAAGATTTCCGCAATTTACCCGCACTTCAGTAAGGTGTAAGTTGCGACCTTCAGAGATGCTAATACTCATAGCGTTCGTGAGGCTTATTTCAGTGAGCTGTTGAATGTTGAACTTTCGTGAGACGAAACTGAACAGCAAGCGCAGATATTAAGTGTTTAGGCTTAGAAGATGCG
This sequence comes from Dermacentor variabilis, assembly GCF_050947875.1. Classification (NCBI taxonomy): domain Eukaryota; kingdom Metazoa; phylum Arthropoda; class Arachnida; order Ixodida; family Ixodidae; genus Dermacentor; species Dermacentor variabilis. Next base: position 25,468,541 of record NC_134572.1, on the reverse strand, counting down.
AAATGGTATTAGAGCGCTTGAGCTATCATTAATATTTAAGCCTGCTTTTGCAAACGTTCCAGGAGCTTGAAACGTGTAATGAATGTTGTTGTTTTTTACCTAGGATGACAGGTGTCATGACAGATAAAAGTCCATGAATGCGTAGTGGGCACGGGACGTCAGGCTAAAGAATGGAATGTGTCTATACATATATGGAGGCATTGCACTAAGGAGCAGAAGATAGCATTGCAATAAGCGGCTGTGCAGTTAGCAAGGATAGAACTTTAGATGTTCATACTATAATATATAAGCCCAATGCAGGAAACGACGAAACAACGAATACACAAGGCCTCGGCTTTCTAACTGGCCCCATTTAACTCCGCAAATTACCAACTCGCTCAAGCTTCTACCTTTATTAGCTTATTTAATGCTTCCTTTAAATTTTTCTATAAGTACAGATCTCTAAGTTACTTGATCATCGGAAGCCCCATGGGCTTCCGATGATCAGCGACCAGTATTATGTTCATTATGATCAGCGACCACCATTAGTGACCACCGGTCAGCGACCACCATTATGAAGTCAGAACGCTTGTAACGCCTAAGGAAAAACCTGAAAAATGGTTACATGCAAACGATAAAGAAGCTGCAACTCTATACGCCTCCTGTTGAGTGAAATCGTGGCAAATATTTTTTTTCTCTTCAGGTAATCTTTATCCGCGTACACATTAAACATCTTGTGGTAACACTCAAGAAAATGCTTTAATTTTCTCAGATACGTCCAACGCAAGCTGAGTCCACCCATCTGTCAAGCGAGACAGATAAAAAGTCGCGTCAGGTTGTCTACGTACTTATTACACACGTGAAGAACAAGAAAGTCGATAGAAAGGTAAGAAAGAAGGAGAGAAGCAGAAGGGAAGCCAGTGTGCGCACATCCGCGTACGAACGCTCGCTCACGTATTCGCTCGCAAGTGCTCACCTAGTCCCGCTGTCCTCAAGAAGCGCATTACCGCTTTGGTGGCCTTGTGCATAGGGATTGGTGGCATTTTACATTCAGGGGTCTGCAGCCTGAATGCAAACAATGAATGCAGCCAAGGTTCTGTGATCTTCGCTGCCTAGAATGGTCTGTCGTCTAAGCAGCTAAAACAAGTATGCGGAACATAGCGTTGAGACTCGTATGTTTAACAGTAGCAGAGAATGTGCTCTCTAGTTTCATCACATCCGCAAAAGCAGCATGCGGCGCCATTGGCCATTCCGATGAGGAATGAATAAGCCTCCGTGTATGCGATGCCCAACCGCAGGCGGAACGCTTCAGTTGTTCCACAACGGTACAGCCTAGGAAGGCAGGCGATGTTACAAGTCAGGGTTCAGTGAATACAATCGCAAGTTGGCAAAATGCGACGAATTGCAATGTGGAGTGCTACGAGCAAATGAGTAAAGTCAGCGCGCTGCATTGGTTCTGGACAGCAGCACTGGTAGGCATTGGTCTTGTGTTAGAGGGGAGCGCGCGGCTTCATCTGCCCTGTCGTTGTCAAAGTGAGCAAAACACTGGCCACGTTTGCCGGTCACTCAATGAACTACGGAGCGGAATATTTTTATATAAAAAAGAAGGTTCGAAATTTTGCAACTTCAGTCAGATGCTAATGCAAACAGTAGTGCTAACGAAGATAACCAGGACGGACTTGAACTGAGTCAGAAGGACATGTTGCGGAAATAATGGGCGCTTACTTAATGACATAATGCAGCGCAAGGGCACAACCACAAGGAATCCCAAGGAAAAAGTCACGTCATGTTATATTTCGCACTGCAACGTCTTTCTGTAGTATGACACCGGGTATCGGTTCTCGGGAGAAAAAGAATTCTCTATCCGGTCAGCGACCACCATTACCCCGAAGAGCAGCAGCCGGCGCCGCTCTGTGACGAGAGAGGAGAGAATTAAGGGCCCCTTGTCCGCGACGGTTCTTAAGCAATCATCGCGGCTCGTTAAAGACAAACCGCGACAGTGCTGCTTGGACGTCGATGCTGTGTCGTCCTTCTTTTACTTCTTCATTTCAGGCTTTTCTTTTTGAGAAGTTCTCTCGCAACCAAGTTTTGTTCTGCTTTTCTTTACTGCCGCTCTCGCCTTCGTGTTATTCTTTTCCGAGCAGTTGGCGGCGACGGGCTCAACACTGAGGCGCGCGACGACGAGTCCTTCCACTCGGTTTGATGGCTTTTTTATGCGCACCCGCTGCGGTGAACATAAACGCGCCAGCAGCGGTTCTTTGTCGCCGACGTCGTCGTCGTCACGTCTCCATGGGTTTCTTATTAAGCGCCTCGAGCGTGAGCGCTGGAGAACGGAGAACGTAAGCGGCACGTTGGCCTCTCTTGTTGCGGAAAAGGACGGCGAAATGGGTGAGGGCGGGTTGCAGAGAGTGAGGAGGTGCAGCCGTGACAAAGCTCAAGCTGTCTCTCGGTGGTCGTGGAACGAGTTTTGGCGAGAATTTCAGGGACGGAAAGAATGACGTGCGCAGCTGAGGCGAGGGAACCCGAAATGTCATTTGCATACAACCCTAATCCCAAGTGCGAGACCTTACGCCGTCGAGAGAAATCGAGGAGATTGGTCTAACGGAAGCCTTGCACTCGATCTCGATTCCCCTTTCCCGTTTCCGTGGTAATGCCTCCCTGCTCCTAACTTGTGAATGAACATGAGAATGAGAGAGAGAGAGAGAGAGAGAGAGAAAGAGAGAAAGCAAGTTGGTTAACCAGGGTCACGCTCTCAGGCTACAAGGGATACGCAAAGGTAAGAAAAAGAAAAAAAAATATGCAGATCCGTCGCGCATGTTACAATCTATGGAAAGTGGCTAATTAAATTCTGTACAACTAAGTACAATATGTACATGTGCTTATTTTCATTCTATGCAGAATCTAATCTCATGCAATGTTTATGTTCATGCACAACAGCGTTCACAAGCTATTACGAAATGCCAAACGATGTCAATGCAGTGTGAGTCGTCGACGCAAAAGCGATGTATGGGGCTTGCGGAAGGAGGAATAGCTGCAAGAGGTGTATGGCGCGAAAAAGTACGGCATCTGTATAAATGCATTCAGACAAGAACAGCTTGATTTTAAAATACAGTCAGTGCACACACGAAATCAGACAGACGTTCACAAAGACAAATATGCTAACCGTGGATCTCATTCACACAGCCGTCAAACGTTCCCTCGTGTCACCATCACGTCAAAATAAAACCTACAGCAGGCGCGACGGAGTTCAGTGTACCAACTGGCGACGGCGGTGGTGCTGTCGACAGCAGCATACATGTCTGATATCATACGGTAACCTCTAAAGGCCTAACTGACTCAACAATTCGGCGTTGAAACGACCTTTGGAGTGGTCCATGTCGCACATTTGAGCACCACCTAAATTCACAGGTCGGTATTCGATGTGCCACACGTGAAACGCAGGTGTAAACAAAGCAGCAGCCGCTGCTGTTGTACGCTTCACCTTTGTGAAATTGCTGCATATAGTGACGGCTTCTTAATTTCTGATTGGTTCATTTTGTACCGACGGGGCTCCGTCACCGTGCTGACGACGGAAACGTAGAACACCACTTTTCACGTCGCCGGCGACCAGTTGTTGAGGAGAAAACGACTCGGCAACCCTCTCCCCTGATGAAAACCCGTGTCGTGACGGTGAAGCGACAGAACATTTGACGGCTGTGTCAGTGAGGCCTGACTGTGCTGCTCTATGCTCAGTCATTATACGTTCAGTCACTACGCTCACTCATGATTTAGTTCTACGTTCACTCACACTTCCCAGTCTGCCTAGGTAGTTTAAGCATGCTCACTCCCACGCCAAGCGTTACTGTCGACGACTGAGGCATTATGAACGTTCTCGCAAAACTTAAAACGAACTCTGTACCTGGCCTTTACGGTATTTCAAACTATATCCTCAAATCTTAAATCTGAAAGTTGGCACCCTTTATAAATACTTAACATTAATATTCATTAAATTTCTGAATGACTTTCAGCTGCCTCAAGACTGGAAAACTGGTAACATTGTTCCTATTCACAAATCAGGGCTAGGAGACAAGGTTTTTAACTACAAGGCAATACCCCTAAGTAATGTTTTTTGCGAGACGTTTGAACATGTTCTATACATAAATATCTTTCTCACCTTCAGGGTAAGCTTTTCTTAATTTTCAGCGTGGTTTTCGCCCCACTCGCCGTGGTTTCTCAGTGGCTATGGTGTTGGGCTGCTGAGCACGAGGTTGCGGGATCGAATCCCGGCCACGGCGGCCGCATTTCGATGGGGGCGAAATGCTAAAACACCCGTGTACTTAGATTTAGGTGCACGTTAAAGAACCCCAGGTGGTTGAAATTTCCGAAGCCCTCCACTACGGCGTGCCTCATAAAGTGGTTTTGGCACGTAAAACCCTATAATTTTAATAGTTTTCGCTCCATCATTTCTGTGTACCTCCAGTTCACGGAATATACACATGACGTATTCAGTTTATTCGACAAGGGCTTACAGATCGACTGTTTACTACTTGGCTTCCAAAAACCTTCCACAAGGCACCTTACGATCTTCTTTATAAACTGTGTTTGCTTCGTTTGCCCAATAACATTTTTGATTGACTTCGAAACTATTTAACTGGTCGCACCCTAAATGTAATAATAACTGGTATATAGTCATCCTTGGCGCCCGTTAACGTTGGACTACTACAGGGATCCGTCCTTGGTCCCCTTTTGTTTTTAATTTATATAATGGCATAGGTATCGGTACCACATATAAAATTAAGCTTTACGCGCACGATTGTGTTTTATATCGGGAGTGCGCTGATCACTCGGCCCAGTAAGCTTTACAAAACAATTTGAACTTAATTTTCTCCTGGTCACAAAAATGGAAGATGCCCTTAAATATTAGGAAATCTAAACACATCTGGTTTACTCGCAAACGCGTTCCGCGCACAATATATATATATATATATATATATATATATATTCCTTAAACAAGCAAGCCATCGAAGGGGCACGACATCGCATCGGGAATGGCACGCTCACGCTGGTTCATGTTACAGGGCGCTATCTCCTGGACAGTCTGTTCGTGGCTTGTTCATCCAAGCCAGCACTCTGGTGCCAAGTCACTACTACCACTGTGCGCATCACAGCGCTGGAAGCCGGTTCTGAACGAAGCTTGCTTCACCAACTGGAAACCCGGATGTGCGACGACTACCCTCAACACAGCATGCGGAAGCCGTAAATGCCAGCCATCGACAGCATACCTTGGGCGCGACATCGCATCGGGAATGACACGCTCACGCTGGTTCATGTTACAGGTCAGTTACCGGAATAATGCAGCGTGTGTTAAGAGCAGTAACTACTGCTTATGTGTGGTGTCGCGCCCTGTAGAGCTTCATGACTTGTTTAACTGATTCTTGCTGTCGCATTCAAACATTCACAGTGCTTTATCTGCCCTTCTGCTCATAGTTTCTGGAGACGTTGAACCAAACCCTGGTCGAATTTCCAAAATTTGAAGCTGATGCATCAGCCCAGGCTCCAGAATCCATTCGAAAGCTTGAAAATGGTCACGCTGCTTTAATCTCAGAACTCAAGGACACGAAACAAAAGCAGGAGGCAGCAGAAAACGAAGTCAAGATGCTCGGTGCAAAAATCATAAAATTAGAATCCGCCATTTCTTCTCATCGCACAGCCGAAGCTGGGACAAATACTGAGGCTATGAGCAATGTTTCCGAGCAACTGGCACGACTCTGAAAAGAAACTACGCCGCTCAAATCTCTTGTCTTTTTGGAATAGATGATGATCCTGAAGAAGCTTGGGCTGTGTCTGAGCAAGAAATTGTCAAATTTTGCTCAGAAAAACTTGGCGTTTCAGGTCCACAATTCGAGCGCGTGTGCCGTTTGGGCAAACATTCTCAAGAAAGGCGCGGGCCAATCATAGCAAAGGTCAGTTTCTTCAACGACAAAGAGCGTATCTTGGCTTCAGCGTCTAAACTTAAGGGATCAACGTTTTCAATCCGCGATGAGTTTTCGCCCGCAACGCGACAAGCGAGGCGTAAATTAGTTTTGCTAAGAATAAAAGCAAGGCGTTTAAGTTGCGTGTAGAACGAATGCGCATAGACTCTGGGATGCGCACCTACGATGTCGCAACTGATGCAGTTGTCATGGTCAATAGATAGCTCCGACTCTTACGCATGTGCACAATCATAAACCGAATCAAACGCTTACTTCCCCATCCTTAACATTACCGTTTGCTAGCATTCGTAGTATAACGTGAAAGCACGATCTTGTTTCTTCTTTTCTTGACGGCTGCAATTCGCATGCTCTTGCTTTTACCGAAACCTGGTTAAACCCTGGAATAACTGACAACGAAATTTTTCCCAGTAACGCAACATACAACATATAGAGGCGCGACCGTGATCAGAAAAAAAAAAGGGGGGGGGGGCGGTGTCATGACAGGGATTAAAAGGAATATCATATCTTTTGTTGTTAAAACCCATACTAACCTCGAAATCATTTGCGTGGCCTGCTCTGTATCAACCGTGAATGTACTGCTCGGTAACAGTTACTGTGCGCAGGATTCTGATTTTTCCTTCCTAACTGCCTACATGACAGTATTAATGAGGTAACTGGTCTGTATCAGGCAGATATAATGTATCTATTCGGAGATTTCAATCTTCCTTTCATTGACTGGTTTAATTGATCCTCATTGTATGATATGTACACAAGCTTTATTACCTTAACATGAGATTTTAACCTATTTCAAGTAGTTAATCAACCGGCTCCTAATTCCTATCTTCTGGATCTCATTTTAACAGCAGTTCCAGAAACTATCGCACACATAACTTACTTAGATTAATTCAGTGATAACCAGCTACTTAAGTGACCATCGATATTCCATGCGAGTCCACCGGTTTCACAACAAAGCAAATTAGAGACTACAATAAAGGTCATTATAGTATCATATTAACTCAGAACTAGACAACTTTTTATTGATGCACTGGAGCCATCCTTCTACAGCAGATCTGTCAATGAAAATTGGGTTTCATTCAGATATAAGTTGTCTGCATTAATTGAAATGCACGTCCCTCTCGTTACTATAACAAACGATAATTCCAATCCATGGCTTACTAAAACTCTTTACAGAATGAGAAACAAGAAAGAACGCCTGTATGAAAACGCGAAGCACGTACAAACAACATTGGCTTGGGCTAAATACAAAAACTATCTAAAAGAGTACTGCACAGCTTTATTGGTCGCCAAGGATAAATATTTCTCAAAATATCTACCAGGAATCCTTACAAGTAATCCAAGAAAATTCTGGAACATAGTTAACCCTAGTAATCGGTGCAGTAATATTTCATTGTAGGATAAAAACAGCTCATCTATTCCTGACAGTCAATGTACGACAACATTCAACTCATTTTTACATACAAGAGAAGATAGTTCTAACACACATTTTGTACCCTATATTTCGATTTTCAGTACATGGCTCCCATCACTATCACTTTAAAAGGCGTAGTCGACCTTATAGATAACCTTAACATGTCTTCACCCTCTGGCATAGATTGTATAAATTCTAAAATACTAAAAAACACAATACTAATATCGAGCCATATTCTGCTATACCTATTTAACCAATCCTTTGCAACTGGTACGCTTCCTACACACTGGAAGATAACAGAAGTACTGCCCGTCTTAAAGAAAGGTAACAAGAGTCCTAGTGAAAATTACCGTCCTATATCACTAACGTGCATTTGCTGAAAAATGTTAGAACCCATTATCGCATCCCACATATATTCTCATATTGAATATAATAACTTTGTTTACCCGAAACAGCGTTGTGTCCGAAAAGGATTTTCTTGCGAAACCCAACTACTAGAATTCCCGTTAGACTTACACTTCGATATGAAAAAAATTTCCGGACAGGTGAATGTGTTATGACAGGTGAATGTACGGGGAATCATAGCAAGCATAGCAATATATATATATATATATATATATATATATATATATATATATATATATATATATATATATATATATATATATTTAAATTTTTACATACATACCAGTAATCTTTTTTCCCGCTCACTATCACACTGTGGAATTCGCTGCCCACCGACCTCGTGCAGGCATATCAGACAACCCGTTTTCGGATCTTCTGCTTCGCCATTTGTAGGTTTAATTTTAGCCTATATATGTTTTTTTTATCTGCTTTCTGCGCAAAGGTTATCAACGCATTTTGACATGCCATAATCAGTGTATGTTGCGTTTTATTTTAGCAGGGTACTGGTGCTCTCATTGTGCTCTAATTTTGTTTGGTTAGGTACCTATAGAGTAGGTATCACATTCTCTTTACTTGTATTTACCCATCGCTGAATTGTAGTTTCCGCGTTTTCTTTGACATGCTGATTGTCCCGACTGTGCTAATCGTATACTGTTTTTTTTTTTCTTTCACGTATGTGATGCATACTTCGTGTCTCTTCTTATGTAATCCACGGAACCCACTACCAACTCCTTTACAGTAATGCCTGGGTAGGCGAAATGCAGGTATTCTAATTAAAAAATAAAAAGCTTACTGTCAGCTCCAAAGAATCCTGATGCACTTTTTACGAGATTATTTCAATTGCACTTGGTTTGAGCCACTGTCTACGTATACCGAAGAAAAATTAATACTCGGCACCACGTATCCATATGCGTAAGTAAAGGTATAATGAAAAATTGAAGGAATTGAAGCGCTCGTCCTTGTGTTTCTTCTATTCTTCGTCCCTGTTTGTTTGCGCACAATAAGTTTTAAGATGAATTGGTTCCAACTAGGCCGACTCGCAGTCTTGTTTTTTCAAAGCTTTCTTTTTTACTATAACATGCTGATATTTTTTGTACGTGTATGTGATTGTGGCGCTGTTATAAGTTATGAGCCAGTCTGTTGATGCCTTTTTTTCTTTCTGCCATTCAGTTTTCGAAATTCGGCGAGTTATATTTTCTTCAGCAAATATCGCAAGAGCGGGGCAGATGCTCGACTCCATACCGTCGTCAAAAGATTAATAGAAAGAAGTGGTTTATATCTTTCAGGCTGTTCAGGCCACGAATGTTATCTTTCCGCTATTCTATGCGCATGGATCTCGTTTCGGCCGTCGAATTATCAGGGGATTCATGACGCTGGTAGGCACAATGAAATCATTTTCTTTTCGCATGTTTTTCTGCAAGATCAGCTCAACAAAGCCACGACTTCCACAGAAGACATCAGCACGTATAGAAGGGAGCCGCAAAGAGCCACAATGGCACTCGGCATCTAATCTTGACTTGCCTGTGGGGCATCCACAAGTAATCAAAACTCCAGCGCATTCGTCAGCAAGCGTCTGATAAGCAATGGAAAGATAATCCAGTGGAAGCTGCAAGGTCGGGTCAGTGACTAGTACGAGTTCTTGACTTTCATAAATGCCACTAAATGCCAGAAGAAAAAAGTGTGCCTCTCCTATTCATTTTGTACACCTGCACAACGTGTACGCCTTCCAGATGCCTTGATGTGCCACGCTCGGCTGAATTCTCTCGCAGGGCGTGCGTTATCGCGCTGCTGCCGCCGACTCCGTTAGGGTTTCGTTATCTCAGCGCAGTGTGCCTGTTCCAGAAGCCGTCTATTGAACCACATTTCTTGGAACCTGCTTGAAATGGTTTCACTCTCTCTGTTTCTTTTTCCTCTTTCTTCTTCTCTCTCCCTCTTCTAGTGATAAGTGATATCGGGAGCGTCAGCTTGGGATCCCTTCAGTGCTTTCTCTTTCGGATTCGCCGACCCCGCGAGCGATTTTGCTTTCGTTATTTTGCTGTGTCTCGCGAGCGACTTCTGGTCAATGGAGAACCTGTATTGAGCTAGATCACCACCACGGCAGCAGCGAATAACGAATTAGTCTAAGGTGTGAGTGTTGTCGAGGACTGATATCAGCGTCCGCAAAGAAACCCTCAGACCTAAAGGAAGAACGGTAAAACCACAGGCGTGCAGTAGTCTGCATGTCTGTGGTCGACACACACACACACACACACACACACACACACACACACACATATATATATATATATATATATATATATATATATATATATATATATATATATATATATATATATATATATATATGTATATTCTTCTACCACGTGACCGGCTTCCCGCACTTCGCAGACATCCACTTGTTTTATACTTTGACACTCCTAATGCTAATGCATTACAAGAAGAACAAAATGAAAGGGTACAATAAAAATTCCGCCGATGCGCTTTCCCAACGAATACATAGGCAAAATCGAAGGAATGTTGATGTTGCGCCTATGCTTTCCATGGTGTGTGAACAGTCGCCAGGTGGCTCAGTGGATATATGGTGCTTTGAGGCTGGGCGGTAAGTTGCGACTTAAATTCCCAGCCACGGCGACCGTATTCCGATGGGGGCGGAATGCAAAAAATGCATTCGCAAGTAAGAGGAGGCCAGCTGGTCATTACCGATCGGGAGCCCCATTTATGCACGGCGTCTGTCACAGCGAGATTGTAGCTTTAGGATGCAAAACTCCATAAATTTAACGAGCATCACCATCGTGCATGGATAATAAAACAGTAGTAATGACGGCAGAATAATACCAAATGCTTCATTGAGTATTCAAGATACGAGTAACCTCAAAACCGTGTCATATATGTGCTACCCGAGACGCCCGCTTTCTATACGAAATCTTTGCCGAGGCTCATATTTTCGCTGTGCTTTCTTTGCTGAACGCAAAAGTACGGTCAGTACTGCAAGCTATACATTATCTCATGGCTGTCTTGACTTCCTCAGCTTGCCCTTTGTTCTCTAGGTTTTACGACGCATTTCAGCATTAAAAAGTAAACTTCATCCCTTCATTAACCGTATCGACAAGAATGTGTTACTTTGTCTGTTCGTTTCACTGGGTTTAGGAGAAGGAGGAAAAAAAAGAGAGACACGAGGTTTAACGGTTCCAAAGCACCTCTGGGACAACAAGGGGCGCCGCAGGAGAGGGCTCAGGATTAATTTAGACCAGCTGGGATTATTTAAAGTGCATCTAAATCTAATTACACGGGCGCTCTTGTATTGTGCCCCTCTCAAAATGCAGCCGCCAAAGCCCGGACTCGGACTCGCGACCTCACGCTCCGAAGCAAGACGCAATAGTCGCTGCTCCGCCGCAGCGAGTGTTTGTTCGATAAACTAAGTTGCTTTCAAGTCAAAATGTCGTAATCCTTGGCAGAAAGATTTTATATTTTTCTTCTATGAGTACTTATCTTAAACCACGCATCTAACATTCAGCAGGTTTCTCGGCCAGACGAGAACGATCGCCGATGTGTTTCTTATATGGGGCGCAAAATGCACAGCACCGATCGAGTCAGTATCTTAAAAGGCACTCCATTGGCACGACAAGAACCAACTTTGTAGCTCCGTGGTTATTTTTCGTGCATCCTCCAGCCCTCAGAGAATGCGCGCACTCCTCGATATGTTTAGCGGGGAGACAACCACTCGGCTTACGTATTTCCTCACCGCCTTTTCTTCCAGTTCTTTCACTTGTCATCACGCGATGTTGCCAACCACGGAGTAAGAAATCGCGGTGCATAGTCGATGAACAAGACCTGAAAATTCAGAATTATTTGCGCATACTCGCTTAATAGTTCACTGCATAACGAATTCAGTAGTCGAAACTATTATTATTATTGGTAAATATGTATATGTAAAAACCATCACAGAGATAAAGGAAAAAGACGTAGATGTAGCTGGCACTATGCAATCTGGAGGGGCACGATGCTTAACTGCTCTATAAGAAAAAGGTATAGCGATGCAATAATTGGAGAAAATAAATTTTATGGAGAAAAAAAATAAAACGCCAGCGGCGGGGTGATAGCGATGGCAGAA